>NW_024884711.1:31154753-31363498 GCF_019232065.1 Centrocercus urophasianus
TGAACACACGAATATTCTGGTTCCAGTAGACAAATAATGCTATACTCTGTTTTGCAGACTAGAAGCCCGAAACCATCACAGAGCCCACAGCCCAATTTGGGAGACCAGACAGAGCATCTATCTGAAGCATCTGCTGATTCCTTAGAGGCCATGTCTGAGGGTGATTCCCCAGTTCCCTTCTCAAGGGGCAGCCGCACGCGGGCGAGCCTTCCTGTGGTGCGGTCAACAAACCAAACCAAGGAGAGATCACTGGGTAAGCCCTGCTTCACTGCCTCTGCTCTCTACTCTACTTTCTATATATACTTTCTATATATAAAATAGACTTATAAAGATTTTGGTGGAAGGTTACTTTTCAGAAATAAGCTCAGTATGGGGTACTGGCTAACCTGGGGGAATGGTGAGATTATTTTTGTAGTATCACAGCCTGCTGTGTTGATGTGAACTCTGTACAAGTCTGTGCCCACATTTTCTGACAGGAGATACTGCCTTTGTCTCTTTGTCATCTCTTCCCAGCTAGACCTAGTCTAAAGCAACCTAGAAACATTGTTGCCTGGCAGATTTAGTTCTCAGAGAAAACATTTGGTATTTGAACAAGAGAATGTGAATAAGATACACTGATGGAAATGCCTTTTTCTTCAGGGCAGTGCCCTTCCATCTGGGTGGAGACATGACTGACACAGAAACAGAGGTGTACAGCTCCACTTGCTGCCTTTTTCTTTGTTATTTCCATATCTGAGGGCTGAACTGAAATGCATTTCGAGCTGGAGCTGCTGTGCTAACAGTGGGTGCTGTCTGGGAGACTTATCAGCTGATGGATGGAGCAAGTACTGCCTGTTTTTTTTTGAGGAAAGACACCAGAGGGCAGTTAAGCTGTTGTGTGTGGGTTGCTGAGGAAGGCATGTTTCTGCTCAGAGGCAGTAAACAGAAATGCTGTTTTCCTTTAAAATCTCCTCTTCTAAAAGAGTGACATAAAACAAAGACTGGACTGTAAATCATTTATAAGCTTATAAGCTTATCACAGTACTTTACCTATTCCTCAACAAGCTAAGACAATTTCTGTCAAGTGTCATGGTATCTGAAAAACAAAATAAATGGGAAAAAAAAACAGGACGAGGTGTTGGGTTGGAGGGCAGAGCAATGGGGTGTTGTTAAGGGCTGGGCTCTGCTCAATGGTGCCCATTGGACTACTGACATGTTTAATACTCTAAGCCATAAAGTAGTGTGCAGGTCAGAGTTGTTTTTAAAAGCAAGCTTGTAGTGTGTCTAACAGACGAGCAGAGGATTCCATCTCTGTCTATGAGTCACTGTTGTCTGGGGAGTCCTCAGTGTGGCTTGTTTTACCTCCAGGATTTCTGTGTTTGCCTCAATGTGATGTGAAGTGACTCAGGACTTAGAAGATTTTTGTGTGATGTGAGGTCCAGCCTCTCCAAGTGGGTTTCAGCGGGCAGTCAGCATCATCCATCAGCACTGGGATCTCCTGCATGTACATGTGCTTTCCCTAGGTCACGTAGGAAACCTCAGTTCTGAGATTCTGCATGAGGAGTAAGCCAAGAATTGATAAACAGCTTTTCATTGACATCAAAAGGGATGGCCTTCTGTGCACTGGCATTTTGTGCAGTGTTTTCTCCTCAGAAGCTGACCCAGAAAAACTGTTTTTATTGTCAATATGCAAAACTTCTTAAAATTACAGTACACTCACATGTTCATCACTACAAATAAGCCTGGTGATAGGAACACAAGGAAGGCCATACTGGATTAGACCACAAATCCCACTGGCCTCACATTTTGTCTGCAGCACAGCAGGGACCTTAGGCAGCTAACCAAGGCAAGAGTAAGAGTGTAGGTGTGCTCCTTCCCCTGACTGCTCTCCCACCCTCAAGCTATCTTCAGCTTAGAGATTTCCTGGTTATGGTTCCTGTCTGTGTAATAACCCTCTAGAGATGTTTCTTCCAGGTACTTGTTCAGTCTCCCTTTGAACTCATGTAAATTTTTTGCATCCACAACACTGCAGCTGTGACTTTGGCAGCATGTTTCGTTGGTTTACTACCCAACCATTACTTTTTTTTTTTTTGCTTTGTTTTGTCTTTATCATGTCTTTATCTTTGTCCTTGTGCAGGAAGTGACAGCAAATATTAGATTCCTGTCTGTTCCCCCAGGCCATCTCTCAGTTTACAGGCCCCTCTCATCTATTGAACATCTATTGTCCAAGCTGGGAAGTGCTGCTATAATCACATGTTCCTTACCCAGAAACCACCCCATACATTTGATTATCATTACTACCATTCTTTGAATTTATTCTGGTTGGAGAGTACCTTTTTTTGCTGAGATGTGAGGACCAGAGCTGCAGAAGCTCGCTCTTATGTAATCCATTCTTAAATACCATTTTTTAACATCTGTTGCATATACCGAATTGTGTTGCCTCCTGATGGAAGACTGTCACGTGAAGGTGTACCATTTTATTTAACAGGAGTGACTTCAGACCATGCAAGGCATCCCATCTCAACCCATCATTCCTATGCTAAGCCAGTCCATGCTGTGGTTTATCCTAGCACGTGCAGGCAAAGTGCAGACAGAAAAAGAATGTATACGAAGGAATGTGATATGAAACATTTGACTTGAGGGGTTTTTAGATTTGAAACTGGAGCAAAATAAGACATCTCCCCCTTGTGTTGGAAGAGGGGTCACAGCTATATGTGTGGCTTATGGGATCATCACGCAGCCAAATAGGAGACAATACATTGTCACCACCCACGGTACGTCATTTCTAAGTTGCTCCAGGGGCCTATTAATAGCAAGCAGTTTGTTTGAAAAGATAATCTAAAAATGATTTTAAAATAGTTCAATTTAGGTTGTTATTCTTCAGTGAATTTCTTTCACAGCAATATCTTTTTCAGTCTTTTCTGCCAGTGTAGGCTAACGCTGCTGTGTGTAATGTTCTGAAGTATTCCTGTTGGGTTAAGGGCAGTGTTTGTTTTAAAAAAACAGGAACCTGTTTATAATCTTAATTTTAAAAGCACTCTGAAAATAATTCTCTTCATCTGATTATAAACAACTATGTATAATCACCTCCCTTTCCAACTCTGTTAATTTTTAAATTTAATCTAATTTAATCATAAATTATGTTTTGATTATCAGCCAACATATTTTATTGTGGAAAATGATCAGGTTAAGAGAATTTTATTTATTTTGCATGTAATATCTCAGTGCTATTATTTTAAAAAATAGATGGTTCTCTCTTTGGAATTCTAATTCTTCTACAGCTTCCTATCTTACTGACTGCATTTGAGATGGTTGGTTTTTAAACTGTGGTCTGAGTTAACATGGAGCTGAAAAGGAATAGCAGCAATATGTTTTGGCTGCCCTAGCATCGTGGTTGTGTCAGTCAGGACTGATCAAACAGGACATGGTGCTCTGACATGTGAGGCTGTCTCATGCCATGAGGAGCTGACCCAGAATCAGTATTCTAGTTCTTGATCCATGTGAAATTTCAGCCACAGCTTTTGAAAGGAAGGTCTTTCTTGGCTAAGAGGTCCTTCAGAAATTGGCATTTCTCTCATCAATCTGCAGCCTGGAGACAAAGCGTAGTATTAGAATAAATTAATTCACTGCGCAAGAGAAAATTAGATGTATTTTCAAATGTGTGTTTGAAAGCTGGGATTTCTTCCAGCATGATAACTGTGGGAAAAAAATTATCTAGCAAAACTGTCAGAGTGAGAATCAGCTGAAACCTGGACAGCACTCAAAAGCTTTCAACAGACCTCACTTGCAGTTCGCCCTGAAGGAAGCAGAGCCCAATGAGCGCCCAGCAAGGCCACTGCAGCAGCAAGTGGGTACAATAATGGCTGGCAAATATTTCAGCTTGTAGTATCTCTCATTTAACTCATTTTTGCAAAGGGTGGGCCTCGTGCTTTGTAGGGGTGGGTGCTGGCATCCTCTGTGGTAACAGAGAGGTTCATGTGATCATTGCAGCCCGAAGGGCAGGGTGTGATTGCCAACCTCCAGCAAGAGAGAAAGGGAGAACAGTAGCAGCAGTTTCCATAAAAGCACAGACATTTGGGTTTGAGAACTGAGGGAAGGAGAAGGATGGAGCTCAGTGACTTGTGGGCAGTCGGTTGTGTGGCTGCTGCAGGCACAATGGCTGACAAAGCACAGTGTGAGTGGGCTCCTCACTCCAACTGTGTGCCTAAAATCAGGTGACACGAAAAGGCCTCTGCAGAAATGTCTGATCTTGCCAACATTTGCATTTTCTTTGCCTTCGGAGGGATTATGACAGCAGTGAAATTACATAAATGATCAAGGATTGGCATGAGGAAGGTCTTAAACAGTCACGGAATATTTTGAATATTTTTTGTTAGCCCCCTCAGCCCCGAGTATCAGCAGGCATAAATTATAGAGTCCATTACTTTTGCTTCTGCTTTCTATGGAAATGCTGATTATAATGCTAACACCTGGATCTTTTGCAGCAGTTCTTGCAGAAATTCTTAAAGCCTATTCAAAAGAGTTTCAGGGCCATAGTTGATAAGAATCATAGAATGGCTTTACTTTGAAGGTGCCTCAAAGTTTTACCCTCTGCTGTGGGTGTGGTTATCAGCCTCTAGATCAAGTTGTCCAGGGCTAAGTCCAGCCTGGCCTTGAACACCTCCAAGGATGGAGCATCCATAGCTTCTCTGGCCAGACTGTTTCAGTACCTTACCACTCTCTCAATAAAAAACTTTCCCCTGACACCTCATCTAAATCTTCCCTCCTTTTGTTTAAAACCATTCTTCCTTGTCCTGTTACTGTCTGCCCATGTAAATAGTTGATTTCCCTCCTGTTTATAATCTCCCTTTAAATAGTGCAAGACCTTCTTCTGGACCCTCTCCTAAAGCTCCACATCTTTCTTGCGCTGAGGTCCCCAACTTGGATGCAGTACTCTGGATGGGGCCTCATGAGTGCAAAGTAGAGGGGGACAGTTATCAGCCTTACCCTGCTGGCCACCCCTCTTTTGATGCAGTCCAGGATCCTGTTGGCTTTCTGGGCTATATGTGCACACCCAGTTACCATTTTATTTTCCAGAAAGAGCAGCTGCTTGGTTGCTGTCACCCAATGGTGGAAATAACTGTGTATATGGAATGTACTGTGTGTATGGAATGCACTGTAAAACTTACTTACACAGAAAAAGATAAATAGTAAAGAAGTAGACTTATTGGTGGTAATTAATTGTTACTTACTATTTATGAGCTAGAAATTAAAGCAGGCATGTTAAATCAGGCAGAAAATTTGTGAGCCGGCGTAGATTTTGTAAGAGAAGTCTGTATTTATTAGCAATGGAACTGTCCCCTTGGATTCCTTAGAGTAGGACTGAAGCCTAATGAAGTCAGTGGGAGCTTCAG
The DNA here is from genome assembly GCF_019232065.1 of Centrocercus urophasianus. NCBI lineage: Eukaryota > Metazoa > Chordata > Aves > Galliformes > Phasianidae > Centrocercus > Centrocercus urophasianus. The sequence continues at coordinate 31,160,126 of NW_024884711.1, forward strand.
CTTAGTTCATGGGAGAAAAGCTCCCTGGGAACTGCATTTCAAATTAAGACTGAGGAGAGCTTTAATGTATTCAGTCATCTTAAAGAATTTTTCCCTATCTTGTCTTTTTACTGTGTATGCAAAGCAGCCAACATGCAAAAAGGTCATGTAAATATTTGCTGTCATGGTCAGATACATTAAAGTAAGCTGGCAAGTCTGTAAGAAAAACAGCCTGAAACAACTAGTTCCAGTTACGGAATTGAAACACAGATCCTAGGAAATTAAAATATTGCAAGGTAGCAGCAGTTGCCTCGGTTTGCCATCCAACTTCTTTTAGACCTCAGTTTCTTTCACATTTCTTCAAACTATAGCTGAAGTTTTTGGACTTGGAAAGAGAATAAAAACCACCTCTTACGTGAAATACTTTTCAGCAAGGGACCGAAGGAAGGTAAACAATCATACTGACATACAGTAGTGCTGAGGGTTTTTTCTGTTTCATTTATTGCCCTACATGATTTGTGAAAGACAGCTATATGGAAGAGTGAAATGTGGGCCTCCCCAGGCATGCTCTTATGCACTCATATTTACTCTTTACTTACCACAGCCTTCCTTTGATACAAGAAGATCTGTGTACCTTAAAAAAAAATTTCCAAGAAGCAAGATCATCTTTAGTACATACTGTCTCAACAGAAGCACGTTCTGTCTGACACTAAAAAGATGACTGTCAGTGTATTTTTAGATGTATTTTAGATTCAGCTGGAGCTGAATTTGACCCCATTGCAATGGGGTATATCAATGTGGTTCCAATGGATTCGTTGCAGTGATATTGGAGTAGAAGATATGTAGTGTGTGAAGTAAAATCTGTGCTAATCTGTGCTAGCTTGTATCTGTTATTACTATGTCTGTTAAATGTTTTCTGAATGAAATCTTTATTATTTATTTGCATTGCAGTAATTCTAAAGGACTTTCAACTAAAAATGTGACCTGTGCTGGGTAATCTGCACAGTGAGAAAATGCCCATATCGGACTTTGCTGAGTTCAAGAATTTGGCCAAGCAGGGAAGTGTAGTGCCTCACCCTCAGCACAGTGCACTTAGGAATCATTGCCAGTGCTGACAGCAAGTCTCTGAATGAGAACAGCTCTAGGATTTAGTCATTGCTCCCACTACATTTTATATTTTTAGGTAGCGATTCTAACGCGTAGTTGCTATATAGAGCTGGGTGTGCATTCAGGTTTCTGCTCTGAAAGGGAAATACTGTCATCTCTTTGCTGTCATGTATGGCTGTCTCTTGATCTGTTTGTTCTTATTTGCATTTTTTGCTATAAATTAGGCTGAGTTAAAGAGACCAAGAGGATTAGCGTTGCACCAGAGTCTGATCGATAGCCTGCTGACTAGGGTACTCTCTTGGGATAGTAGAGTCAGTGCTCTGAACAACTTTCAAACAGTCTGTCTGGATTAATTTTTAACTGCTCAAATGTCTCATAAAAAAACTTCTGGTATCGTTGCTTCTGCCCAGTTACTTCCTGTGATGAATATACTGGTAGTGGGGATGAGGGAGAGCAATGGATATTGTTTAGCATGGCTTTAGAAAAGATTTCAAAGGTTTTCACACGCCCATTACTGCATCATTATAGCCACACTGGGGAGAAAGAGGTAGCCTTCAAGATGGATAGGGCTTAATATTTCCATGTCCAGCTGGTGGCTTGTTTTGAATGGTCTTCCTCAGGAGTGGGCTCTGGGGACAGTAATTTGTAAAAGCAAACTGGCTGTTGAGATGGAATGAACCAGGGTCAGGGTCTGAGTTAACACTAACCATGGCAGACCTTTCAGTGTGTTGGAGAGTCAGCCTGCCACTCACTGGAACCCCAGTGAGCCAGAGAACTGAGCTAGCAGGAACCCTGTGATGCTCAGCAAAGGGGAATGAAAATACAACAAAGCATAGGGAGGGAACAGATTGCTTTGGGAGCAGCTTTGCAGAGAGAACTTTGGGTCTAGCAATGAAATGGCTATAGGCCAGCAGTGAAAACTACATAAATGGCTATATGAACAGAAACATAGACCCTTCTTATTGGTATTTGTGAGATTGTACATTGAGTATTACCTCCAGTTTTGGCTCCATTAGTATGAAAAAGGTAATAGCAAACTGAAATGACCCCAGTAAACTGACCTTTTGGGAGTCTTCTCCTTAACTGTGCTAAGTTTGCTAGTCCAAGATCTTATTTAAACGTAGGCCTTAATGACAGAAGAAGTCAAATTCTTGTTAGGACTATAGACATGGATTTCTGGTGTGATGTGAGAACCAAACATGCTCTTACATGCTGGTTGCTCAGCCCCTGAACTTGCTACTGACAGCAGAGAACTCTTTGGAAATTGAGTACTGAAAACGAGTCCTGTAGTTAACATGGAGGATTTGTTAAATGTGGTGGAACAACCAATCGTGTATAGCCTGTGAATATGGAGGAATTAGATGGTCAAATTCTGCCCTTGAACACATAACTTCTACATGGTTTAGTACTAAAAAAGGAGGCTTTATAAGCAGCAGTTACCACTCAAATAAGGAGTTCTTCATATAGGTGGAAGGAAATGCAAGCAGCCACCATCTGGCTCTCTGTTTTTTCTAGGGAAAGAGCAACCCTGCCAGGTTTGGCAGGGAGGTTGAATCTAGATGATCTTTGAGGTCCTTTTCAACCTAGGCCATTCTATGATTGTAGGATTACAGGAAGTTTAATGTTTTCTTGTCTTTTTTTTTTTTTTTTTTTTTTTTTTTTTTTTTTTTTGGCTATTGCCTCTTTAAAAGTTAAAAGTAAAAGCATCACTACATAGAACTCTTGCTTATGGTGTCCACAAATGCTTAATGTGTCTGTGTAGCCTTTGGCAGACACATGCTCTGAAGCTATACTGGATTGCTACCTCTGGCTGGGAGCCGGCTGGCCAGGGCTCACAGCTTCTGCAGAGGCCAGAGGCTCAGCTTCTGGTCAACAAAAGCAGCACAGCTGCTACACCCTGATACGAAACTCCTGCTCCTGTTTGTGTGTATTGCTCTGGTTTTGTTACACTAAACTGTTTAGTGAGTGTGAATTGGAGTCTGTCAGTATTGCATGGCAAAGCTGGTGGTCCCTCTTAAAAATAGCTCTGGGATGCATTGACTTCCTAGTTCATCTCATTGAGTTGTTCAGTCATCAGTTTCTTCATGTTCGGTCATTAAATATCATGGGCTTTCTGTGTTCCTCCAAGTTTACTGGCATCTTTTTATAAGTTAGGAGTATGAAAAAGTCATTTTGCTGGTCAGTGGAGCTATTCTGGCAAGAGCAGAGGCTTAGATGCAATTATTATCCACAAGTCATCTGTCAGATCATTGTTTTCCACCTGGCAAAATGGGTTAAATCAAAATGTTTCCCCAAACTCGGTAGATTACTAAAATAACTGTCTGCACTTGACAGGCTGCTGACATAGGTATATGACAGTCTCTTTTGCCAATAGGTAATTTCACATATTTTTCCTGCGATCAGATAGAACAAATACAAGTTTTCCCTTGATAAAGAATGTTGTCAGTTGTCTTTCGGAATTTTTTAGCTTTTTATTCTTTGCCAGCTAAATGTGTTTATTTGTAGTAAAGTGCTTATATTTGAGTGACACTTAAAATTCTTCATCTCTCACACCACTTTGATTGAAATGATCTGTAACTAATTCTCCCTGGTTTTTTTTTTTCACTAGGTAGTAAGTATATTGCAGAATTACAGCAAGTTGCAGTAGATAGCAACCAAGGATGAAACGGCAGTGAGAAGTACTACTGGACTAAATTCAACAGTTCCTGTTTTTATTAAAAATGATGCAAATAACTTAATACCTTGAGCAAAACTCTAGAGGTTACTTGGGAATGAAATTATATCAAATAAGTAATTTCTTTTATTTCAGGAAAAGATGTACTTTTTGATTTTCTTAGTACTTGAAGACAGCTAAGAATATTTATAGACACATTATGATCATGGAAGATACATTTTCAGCAGGGAGTAACTAATGGAAACTAATATGAGAGCTTCAGGCTAGAAATACCACTAGGGTCATGGCAATGACCTCAGACTAGTAGAAAATGTATGTGGTGAAATAAGAGAGAGAAGTCTTGTGGGTGTGGAAAGAAAGAACCGCTGTGGAGGAGATTCTTCCACAGTGCTTAGAAGTGTTACTGGAATAAATTTGTATCTGGATAACTTTTGCAGAATTTGTCAATAACGATACCAACTTCATGTTATCTTTTTTTTATCTGGTAGTGAGGGAAGAACAATATGGCCTGTGCCACTCTTGATTTTATATTTTATAATTGTGTCAATGATAAACAAAAGGAAAACTGGAATGATCTTGGTGCTGTAGTTTAAAAAATTGTTAACCTGTTTTTGAGGAAATGTTTAACAACCTTTATTGTGATCTTCTCTGGATAACCCTGAAATGTTCCTACAGAAATAGTCATCATCAAGATTTTAGAAGTTATCCTTAGAGTTTAAGATTGATACAGGTCTCAACAGAAACAAACGTGGGTTCATTTTCTCAGTTCTGCTCTTGGCATTGCTGCTGACTTCAGTGTGAAAGTGCAGATGGAGTCAGTGACTCAGTGGCTGTTTGGTAGAAGATCAAGTTAAACCAGCATGTAAAGGGAAAGGCTGTCCACTGTCTCACAAACATATGGTTAAATGATGATTAGGTAAAGAGTAAAACCAATGTAATGACAACTGTACCAAACCTTGACTCTATGCTATTTAGTTTACTTTTGAAAACATAACTCAGCTTGATTTCTGGCAATTCTTACTGCATTTTCTCACCGTGTACTCTATAATTTTTCTCCTTAAGATAAAGCTTTCTTTGCTAATTTATCCAATTAGCTGTTCACTCAACAGGTCCTAGAGGTTTTCCATACATATTTCTCGCATTTTATTAATACCTACCTTTACACCTTTGATTTAAAGGCATCCCAGAGCTGTCAGTGCATCCAGCTTCTGATTGCTTTATTCCAACCACCTTTACTAATTATTTGAAACTTTCAGATTGGGTGCAAAATTTCCAGAGGTTAAACAGAGTGGCTGCACCAAAAGACAATTAACAGTGCCTTGTTCATGCCACTGATTTCCGTAACTGTGGGAAAGTTTAAATGCATTAGCACACAGCAACAAGCATCAGCCGAATACATTAATACATCTCTTCAGGTGGGAGCCCATGGAATAAGATGTTACTGGATGTCGGATTTTCAGTACAGAAATTTGCAAGATGTCTCACCTGGGTGATGAGTTTCTTGTGGCTTCTCAGGAAATAAACCAACTGACACCAGTGCAAGCTTTGACTGTATTTTCTTTCACAACACTGAGAAGTTACTTAACTGCTTTGCCTTGGTTTTGTTTACTTGATTGTGAGCATAGCAGTATTTTACCATTTAAAATTTATTGTGTGAGAGAATTAATTGGTATTTGTAAAGGTCCTAGAAGATTATTTAATCATATTTGTTAACTTATTCTTGATCTATCAGGTATTTAACTTTTCTTTACTGTTGAATGCTCCATGGTTTTCTCTCTAAAATAATCAATTTGTAGATATAATTCCTGCTCTGTAAATAAAAGCCAGTTGTAGTTAAAGCTCTTCTAAGCATCCTCAAACTAGCTTTCAGCTGCCCATTTCTGGGGTCATTTCTAGCAGTAAAACCATGATATATGGTGTTTGGTCTGGATTAGGTCAGCACTGTGGATTAGATGATGGTGCTGAGAGATGTGAGCTGGGTGGTGTCATGGTGCTTGTGTAGCATTACTTTTTTCCATAGGAAATAAGCCTTTACCACTTGTAACCAAGGAGTTAGGAGCTTGCTGCTATGAGTATGGTACAGCTCCTTGCCCTGTAGACCTCCTGGACTCACGAGTTCAGGGATGGTTCACCATAATGTAAGCTTCCTCCATGGCTCGGTGGATTCCACAACCCTTGCTACAGCGCCAGCAGCTGTATCTGAGCCCAGCTCCCTGCTAAGGCTCTACTGTGGCTCTGGGAGCCATAGTTGCAACGTGGGCAGTCCCCAGAGCTGTGCTAGCTGAACTGAAGGCTCAGAGGGGCTGATCTGGGCACTCTCTTCACCCAACACTTGAGTAGTTACCACATCCGTGTGACTTGGCCTATGTAAAGCAGGTTAACACTGCACCACACAGTACACTCTGCTTTGCACATAGATGAACCCTGAGGGAAAAGACTATTTTGCATGTCCTTCTGTCAGTGACCCTTCCTAAAGGGAGGAGCAGAAAGTGGTTTGGCTTTGAAAGACCTCTGTATGCTGGAAAGGGAAGGGTGATCATGTGGTGTGTAGCATGATCATCAGAAGATCTGAATTGTACGCTTGTGAGCTGTATTTGAAAATGGTCTCTCACCTCTCGAGTGAATTTCCCCTTTTATAAAACATACTTTTCTGTTAACAGGAATTTTGTGAAGCAATTTGTAAAGGGGTTTAAGTTTCTAAGGCCTAGCTTATACATAAATGTTTTTTGCTACAGCCTGTGTTTCATGCTGTAGCCCATTTCATAGAGGATGAAGAGCAATCAGAAATTCCAAAGGTGTTTCTGAACCTAAGTTATCCCAGCACTAAGAACAGGGAAGCCTACCACTGCAGTTTGCCCTGTAGGTGTAGAAAAGCCCAGGCCTGGCAGCATCTGGGAATACCCTGAGGTGGCAGTGCAGCATGGACGGACCTGGGCTTTGCAGAGTTTCACGGTGCAGATCCTCATGCACGCTGTTGGTACCTTTCTTCCTAGAGTAGCAGGGCATGTAATAGTCCAGTTTGGTGTGTGTTGTTTAAAACTCAGCATAATCTTTGTGTGTCAGGTAAATCTATTGTGACAGAAGCATAAGTTCAAGAGGACTTGAACAGTATACAAAGACATTAACATCTCTTTTGTTTAGCATTCTTTCCAGTACCTTTGCTGACTTGTGCCCTAATAGAACCTGTACCAGAGTTATATTCTATTTCTTGCTTTAATTCTCCAAGGGAGTAATATTTTAGCTGAAAGTAAAACATACCTCAAAGCTCCAGCAGCTTCTATGAAGTTGGCCATGGGGATATTGCTAGAGTTCAAAGTTTCAGCCCAGCAATGTGTGTGAGAAAACTAATATCAATTACTTAAAACAATGCATTTTGAAGTCTCTTCATCCCATCGTGCTGAAACTGGGTTTGTAAGACTAAGCAGTTAGTTTTGTCAAATAGGAAATGCACTAAAGCATCACTATGTCATGAAGCATATTGGACACGTCAAGAGGGTAGGCAGTAGATTATTTAAAGGACTTCTGATTTGAGAAAGAGTAAGGAAAGGAGAATTTATTATGCCTTTGACAGTGCGTTTTACCCCTACAGTAATACTGTGGTCAAAACATGTCTCTGAATTGTATGTTAAAGATCTCTGTTCAAAGTCAGGATCTTTTTGGATAGCATGCATGTTTGTTTTGAAAATCGAAGATAACTGTAATGTTGTTTTGGATCAGTATTTTGTGGAAATATTTGAGGACAGGCAGAGTCAAGACTTTTCTAAATAAGTCATGCTGGTGAATGAGAAAGATTTTCAATTCTACCATTTATGCTGTGTAATGTTTTCAGTAGCTCAATGTTCAGAAGGGATTTATCGGCCTAATATGCAAAAATGGTATTTTCTGCATTCTGTACAAATGCTCAAACTAGGCAGAGAAGAGAGTTACACACACTTGCAAAGCTATAGGTGAAGTCTGTATTTTTATTCAAAATACAGTTTTTTGCTGTTTAATCCAAGAAAACTTCCCGTAACAAAACATTGAACATTCCTTGTATTCTGCCTAAGTCAAAATCTATAATCACAAATGAATAGGTTTATGTTCTTGGAGCAATTAATTAAATACAGTCATTGAAAACATGTGGTATTAAAATGCAGTTAGTTCCAAATTCTTAAAATGTTTCACCGTAGCGTTTATTTGAATGAACACTAAAAAGCCATTTTTACCTTAGAAGAACATAGAGATATGAATGATGCCTCAAATTAAAAATAAATTGTTTAATAACTCATGATACATTGCCATCCAAAATTTTCAGGAAAATTTTCCTTGATCTTTTCAGTCTGAAACAGTTTTTTTCAGCTGCAGGAAAATGGAAGTTTATGTTTGAATTCCTAGAGGATCTGACTGCAATTTTGATAAAGGAAAACCAGTCTGTTTTATAGAGGAGCCTAATATTAAATTATTGAGCGATATTGAGTAGTCTGTTAAGAATTCTTAAAAAATTAATCTCTTTCCTAGCTGTGAGCACGATTACTTACCAACTGATTGTACGTAATGGGTATGTGTTCATTACTGTACAGCAATTTTGGACAGTGTAAGTGACAAATACTAAAGACTGAGAGAAAGGAAAGCACATCTTAGATTAAAGAATCTTCTGTTCTTCTCGCTGTATGCCTTTACGTTCTAGGACTCTAGTTGTTCCTATTGCTTTTGATCAGTGTCTGGAGCTCAGGACTGCCAGTCCCATAGTTGATGACTTTCAACTGAGAATGTGTAACCACCCACGTCTAGTGATTGGGTGATAACTGTTGGTAACAGCATTGAGGATCTTGAGCTCCTAACCTTCCTGTTTGTATTCCCAACCCTCCTGTTTGTATTCACCATGTCAACAGCATATGGTGCACCTGTGCTGCAATTATCGTGGTGAATTCAGTTTATGTAAAGTACCATGCCTAGTTCTAGTCTACCTGCAGTTGTTGTTGGCAAAGGCGTGGCAGCACAGAACTACACTCAGGCTCCAGAGTCTGCCTGGAAACGTAGTAAGGACATGGCAGTAGTTAAGTTTGAATGCTCTGCATCTGCTGTTACATGCTAGCAGCATCCAGACTAGGTGGTGTAAAACTGCCTTGCTTGTACCTACATGAATGACAGTGAATTCACTGCTGATGTTTTTGTAATAACTGTGTAGGCTGCTCCAAAAGTAATGCCTCGCATTTATTTCCATGGAAACTACAGAAGATACAAGGAGCACAATAAAAGTATTTGATATAGCAAATTCTCAGCTGTAAAACAGAATACTTCACTATGGTCACCATCATTAGCTATGCATTTTTTACTAGTGATGAACAAGAATCTGCATGCTATGCTTGTAAAAATCTGCACCAGTGGATTTGACCCACTGTCTCTGTCACCACTACTGAAATGCACTAAGCTCACATCTCACATCCACTGTTTGGTCTCCATACGTGTTCAGCAAGTGTCTGTGAATGCCAGTGGGTGCAATTTTTTCCACATGGAGGAATTCAGTTCTACACCTTTGCTTCACACACACTTCCATGTCAGATGTCAGACTGCCCTTCTGCTGCCATCTGTCACGTGGCAACAAAATGTAATGGGATATTGGTGGGAAGTTTCACCTCTACTGCCAAACCACCAACATCTGCCTCTGATGTTGTGGGCCAATAGGAGACATTACTTTTAAAGCAGTCCTTGTAGCTATGTACTTTTTGTCTTTATTGATTAAGAATGTCCACATTTTGCATTTCAGCATCTAAGTTCACTCTTGTTTCTCCCCGAGTGCTAAGGATGCCTATTAACACAGCTACAAAACTGAAAGGATCTGAAATTGTTTGTGTGTTTGTTTTACTCCTGCTGGGAGTTTCACCTAGGACTTTATACCATATAATGCCAGCAAATTGAATTATGAATATAAAATTACTAGTGCTAAAATGGAAGTCTGTTTTCTGGAGGGGATTTGTTGGGTAAGCACGAGGCTAAGACACAAAACTTTTGTTTAAGGGAAACTGAGTGTAAAATGGTGAAGGTCTTCCTCAACTGCTTTAAAAATAAAAGTACCTTTTGATTTACCCACACCTTCCGTTGTAGAGCAGACATACTGCATTTGGAATTTTCCAGTAGCCTTCTTGAAGTAAACTTCTGCTTTATCTAAGAACAGTAAAAATAGGCTTCTCAGCAAAGTGTGGTACTCTACTCCTGTCCTGTGTTGAAAAAACATTCTACTTGCTTTATGTGCAAAGATTGTGAGTTGATTTTTCTGTCCTCTGTATGGGCTTGAGCTGTGTTTCACATGGACTTGGAAGATCAGATCATTTATGCGCACATATGAATAGTAATTTCCTATTTTATTTTGCTTGTAGGTGTTTTATATCTTCAATATGGAGATGAAACAAAGCAGCTGAGGATGCCAAATGAAATCACTAGCACAGACACAATTCGTGCTCTTTTTGTAAGTGCCTTCCCCCAGCAGCTGACAATGAAAATGCTAGAATCGCCTAGTGTGGCCATTTACATCAAGGATGAGAGCAGAAACATATACTATGAACTGTGTGATGTGAGGTAAGTGTAAGAGGAATTACAGCTGTTGGGTTTTGGATTTCTTTTGTTGTTGGTGATGTTTTGTTTTGTTTTATGCAGTGCACTTAAAGATTAAAAAGGTGTGGAGCTGATAAGTATCTAAGAGATAGAGGCTTGACACTTAAAAGCCTGTTCAGTGATATCTGAGTAATATGGGAGGCTTGATCTGGCATTGCCTTGAGCTGTAGGTGCAACATCTGTTGCACAAGCCATTCATGAATGGTGTATCTCATTCATATATACATACAATTCATGCAGGTTCTCATATTTAATATTTTATTGCATTTTAGGTGAGACATAAATATTTAACATACTGAACACAAAAACTTACAGAAAATACAGCTTTTTTCTAGCAGAGCAAAATCTCCAGGTGAGCCTGAAGTTTCAAAAATGAATGTTACTGATGTCCTCACAACACTTTTAATTATTTATTCTCTTACACTGCCAAGGATTTGTAGCATTGGTGACCACTGCTGCAGCAGCCTCACCACCTTCCTTTTGATGTCAGGATGCAGCAACTGATGCAGTCTCTTTCCTTCTCTCCTTCTGAGTTCGGTTTCTGGCTAACATCTGGAAGGTTCTTTCTGTCATCTGTTAGTCATGTCTGTGTTCTTCAAGCAAAAGGATCAGATTCTTAGGGGATGTACCAAGTCTCAAATGATGCCATAACAAAACTCTTAAGACATACTACAGGCATGGTGCACTAAGAACTGCTCAGGGAAGATATGGTATGCTTTTGTGCCATCCTTCTCGCTAGAAGCTATGATGTAAAACGAATGGACAGAAGACCTTAAAGGAATGGAGAAGAAAGTAGAAAAGATGTTTCCTTCCTGCCAGTCAGACTCTAGTGCAGGAAAATGATGTGAAAGTAAGGGAAGTGTATTACCTACTAGTGCCTCCTTTCTTCTGGAGATTACTTGACCTGGGTACAAGTTGGGGTTTTTCTAGTACTGCCACTTCAGATTCCCCCATTACTCTTCTTTTAGTCTTTGAACAGTATTGCACCTCACTTTTTCTCCTCTGTCTTCCTTTCCTCAGTCTCTATCCAGTGTCTTGTTGTCAACCAGCTTCATGGATTTCAGTTTCTGGTTTGTTTTCTTTTTTTAATCTTTCTTGCTTAGCAGTCTTCCACAGCATAGTTTGGCCACTGTTACTCCAGTTTTAAGCCCCATCTGATTTTTACATCCTCATTCATCATGTTCTCAAGTTTCTTATACTTCAAGTAATCTATTCCCTATATCTGATCAAGTGATTAAATCAAGATAGGTGTTACAATGTTTCTGTTGCTGAGTGCCTTATTGCCAGCTGTAGTCTGGCCGATCAGCTCTCTCCACTTTATCACTCCATCTTCCCTTGAGTTTCAGACTAACAGTTTATGACTTCATCCCCTCCCTGCCCCAGTATTGCCATTGTTCATTATCTTAATACCACTCCACTCCACCTTTCTTCCCATTGCAAGCATCACTCTGCCAGAATCAAGCATATCTCACTCTCTGCTTCCTCTGTTCCTATGCCTGTATTGTAGATCATTTCTAGAGGAAATGCCATATTCCAGCTGACTTCCTCTATAACCAAACGCCCCCCTTCAGCTACCACACTCCTCAGTAAGGAAACTTCAATAATTCTAGTTTACTGGAGTCCAAAGTATGCAGTACTGGTAGCATTTTTAACATCTTTTAATGATTTCTATGTTTTCTCCTTTTCTGTTCCTTACTCTTTCACATGACCTTTACACAGTGTCTCCCCACAGAGAACAGATAAAAAGTGTAATTTTCCTCTTCTTTGCTTGCCATCTCTTCCTTCAGTTGTCTTCCTTCTTCCTTGCCTTATACGCAAGCATTTCAATTGACTCTAAGCTCTCCACTTGACTCATCTTCCTCTGTGCCTCACGTCTTTTGCCTTGTCTTATTAATGTCTTGCTGTATTATAGTGCCTACTCTTTACATTGCAAACATGTTTCTGTACCTCCCAACAAAACTCTCTGCACACAAAGTAAATCTCCACTGTCCACCCCATCACCTTTCTCTCCTTCACTAAGCCATCACATACAATAACTGCTGGTGGAGGTTTATTTGTTCCAGTTCAGTCAATCTTAGACCCATTTCCACCCTCCTTGGGGCTTTATTCTTTTAATTTCTACCTGTCTTTTGTTCCTAACTGTTCCATTATGATTGTTCAGGTCACCAACTGGCTAGCTTTTGTGAACATTACACCCTTATTTTCTCAGATATCTGATGTGTACAGTCATTGCTTACTTCTTGGAACTTTGATCACCCTTAATTTCTTCCCCAGTTTCTTACTGTTTCTCTCCTCTCTTTCTGTTATCGCTTGAGGGGTCATATTCTCAAGCACTGATTTTCTGCTTTTTTTTTCTATGAAAAATTATATGTGCCAGTGAAACTAGCTCAGCTGTCATTGTCTTCCCTGTGAACATCTGCAACTGGGTGGTAGTAAACCTGCTTCTTTTCCCCAATGAAAATCTTGATCTTCTCTTCTAACAGTCTCAAGCACCATTAGTTTCAACTCAAATTATGTTCTTCATTAGACCATCCCATTTCCTTTTCTTTTATTTCTTTATTATTTTTTCTTATTTAATCCTTGGGGATAAAGCACTGCTTGCTACTTGTGCCTCCAAATCAGTTGTTTTCTTAATCTTGTTCATGATTCTGCTTTCACTGTTGACTTTTTCAGGTTTTTTTTCTGCATAACATCCCTCTGATGCAGCCTTTCATTTCACACCATGTAGTGATAAAACACTTGGCTAAATCATCAACTTTTAAACATTTTTTGACACCAGCTTTAAACATCTAGCTTTTTTTTACATCAACTGTTGTAGCGTTCTTTTCCTGACATTCGATGCAGGTTCACTCTACTCATTCGAAGGAGGCAATAAAGGCTATTCTCCTACCTCGTCAGGAAGACTGTTTCACACATGTTTTTTCACTTGTCCTCTGGCTGTATCTTCTCTATCTGATTAAATAAAAACTACTTGTCTTCATTATGAGGGCCACTCCAAGCCCACTTCAATGCTACTTTTCATTTCTTGTCCAGTACCAAGTGCCATCTGCTTCCACTTGGCTGGTAATGCCAACTTTCACTGTACATGTCTTTAATTTTCCAACAAGTGCCTTCATGCTCCCCCTTAGGCAGCCTTCTGTCGTGCTTAGAAAGAGTCCTCCACAAACATCTGCAAAGCCACTGTATTGCTCTTCTTCCAGTCCCACCTTCACCCTTTCTCATGCATTCCCTATTCAGGGCGTGACCATGGTGCCAGAATCTGGTTATTGCTCTTCAGCCTGGAGAGGCTATGCTCTCCTTGCATTCCCGTATCTTTCTGCAGCTATCTTTTTGTCTTTTGTGTTTTATACTCATCTTGTAAGCAGGTAAAGAGGTTGTTTTCCTAGGATGTTGATACAGCACACACATATCAGTGAGGCCTTTGAACATGCCATGGGCATCTGGGAGTTACAGTAATGCAAATAGTAGTAATTATGAATATACAGTAATACATACCTGCTATCAGTGGTGTTTATCTTAGGATAGCAACATGAGGTGAAACAGAATTCACTTCAGAGATCAAATGCCTAGTATTTTGGTGATTTGCCTTACAGCAATGTTTTACTTTAACATGTCATGTTCCTACAAGAAGTATCTATGGAGAATGCTTTTTTAAAAAAAACCTCCAGTTAGTTAAGTACCATCTCATAGCCATCGGAGTGAAAAAAAGGAACAGGTAAAATTTATTTAAATGAAAAATACTGCATTTCTTGAATTAAAAATGAAGGAGTTAGCTTTGCATCAAAAAGAACATATTTCTAAGTCTGAGGCAGAGAATGGTAACTGAGACTACCGGCGCAAGTCTCAGTGCAGAAGGATCACATTTGTAAGATGGAAAACAGTTTATATTACCATAAATAATTGAAGAACTTGCACTTGCCGCAAGGTAGCTATTTTCCTATGCAGCCTACAAGTAAACACTCATAAATACTAACTTTCTCATCAGCCCTGCAGTTCTTAAACAGAAGGCACTGATCTGTCTCTTGAGCTGTGGAGTTTCTTTAATAACTACTTGACATCTACAACAGCAGCACAAGTTCTGACTAGCTACCCATTCAAAGCAATCACTGATTGTAATATGACATTGGAAGAAAGAAATTGGACCTGCCCAAGCATCCTTTCCTTCGTTTTTAAATGATAATCCTCGTGATTAACAGCAGTTCAGTAGACTTGTAGCTGCACCTGGAGGAAAGGAATTCAGTCACAGGTGTGAGTCAATCCTCTAGAGATCACTACTGGGAAATGAAAGGAATCGCAGTTTTGAAAGGATGTGAGTGAATGTAGATTGGAGACTTTGCTACTGATGAAATGTGAACAAGACATCAGCAGAGTTCAGTGCAAATTTCTAAGCCATAAAATTAACAAAAGGTAGGTAGGTTTTGAAACAAAATAGAATACTTCTGTCATCTAGCTCTTTCCTAAATGCAATAGTTTAAAAATGGACTTATGAATGACAAAGTGTTCAATTAAACAAAAGAAATTCTCAGGGCTTTCTGTCTAAACCATTTCTGTGGGAGATTTCATCAGAACTTTTACTTGTTTATTTGGTTTTCATAACTGCTTTTGTGTTTCCCTTAAAACCCCAACTTTATAATAGATAAAGTTTTGAGGAGTAATTTATTTGCTGCTGCATTTTTATTTTTTGCTTATTTTTTCTGATCTGTGAACAAGTTGTTAATTGGAATTGCTTCAAGATTAATTGCAATTAGAAAGACTGTTTTCTTTTTTATTCTCTCTTCCTAGAATAGCAAAAATTCATGTGGGTTGCATACACAATAAAACATGTAAATATTAACTAAATCCTTCTGAGCACTGAGTAAATGTTGAAGCTCTATTGTCTTCAAAGTGCTTTCTCTCTGTGGCAGGACCTTGAAAGAAACATAACACTATCTAATTTTTATGGGTGTGGATTTGTAGTGAAAGAATGATACTTCCCATGGGAAAGAGAATCAAAGTAGACTTTTGTTTGTGTGTGCCTAAGCTATGGCATTTGAGTTTTTCTTATAGGTCGGCTGCAGACCTGCTATGTTTGTCTGTTACCTGAAACTTTTAGGCAACAAATAAAATTACTTTCATCTGTTATCATTGCTGATTCTTTTGATTCCAGGAATATTCAAGACCGGTCTTTCCTTAAAGTTTACAACAAAGATCCTGCACATGCGTTTAATCACACTTCCAGAGCTGTAAATGGAGACATAAGGGTAAGTACTAGCATTGCATTTATACTCTTCTTGCTTTCAGTTTTTATGCTAATTGTTTAATAACTCTAATATATACACAACAATTTATAAAATGTAGGATATGTGTACAGCACATACAGAATAGGAAAGTGATAAAGCTTTCCACAGCTAAGAAACTTTAACTACTTTCTGTTTTCCAGTTATAAGCCCTGAGCATTAGCTGTTTATTTGTTCCTGTTTACTAGCATTAAAGCATGTGAATCAAAACAATGTCTTTAATTACTTATCTCGGGACATGGGGAATGTTCAAAGTTTATAAAGCGTCTTACTTCATGTTTCCAAACCTTTACAGTGAAGTAAGGCAGGGTGTTACTTTACTCCTGCAAGGCTTCAGCATGGACTGGTTTAGAGTGTCCAAGCACGTATACCTACCTATGTTGAAGTCTGTTGAAACATTTTGTAAATTACCTTTCCAATAAGAAATACCCATTGTAGTGTAAATGGCTTAGGGCTTTTTTTCTAGAATTTTTCTGTATATATTGAACGCGGTCTGGCATATTTGTATTTTCACATGAACATTCTGTAGTGGGAAATACAGAGAAGCCATTTGAGACATGCTCTCTTCCACACTGTCTCTTTCTCTATCTTTTACTGGACCGTGTTTTCCCCTTTGATGCTCAGAGGACAGGAGATGTGGCTGTGTACAAGCACTTCTTCCACCATATTTTCACACCCAGTGTCACAGACAGTGACACAGCAAGCAGTGGTGAGGTTACACAGCTTCATCTCCTGTCTACCTGTGGGGACTGTCCAGGAAAACAGAACAACCAAATGAGCTTGATGGGTCCAGAAAGAAATGCCTGTCCCACCTGTCCTGTGACTTTTATGTGTGCTCCACAGCTGATTCAAATGCGCTGAAAATTTCCTGTGAAGGGATTTGCTTAATTGTGCATTTGCTTCTTGTTTTCATTATCAATTCTGAGCATGTCACACTGCTTTATTATTAATATTTCATGGAAATACTTCTGCTGTTTCGACAGTTTAGGGCCTCATTATTTTAGAAAGATTGCAATAGTTTATTTACAGGCACTATTCTCAACCACTTCTCGTTTATATACTTCAGCTATAAAATGGTCCTTTTGATAGGTCAGAAATCTAATTACTAGATTATTCACACTGTTGTGCACACAATGTGAGAGAGCAAATAGATGTGCTTCAAAGGGCTAATGTGATAGCTTTTACTGTCTTCCTTGAGGTCCTGAAATTTTTCAATTCTTCTTTTATTCCTGTAGCAGTAACTGGATATATCTGAAACATCTTCATATTCAAAAGCATGACATACCGTCGCTGTGCATTATGACCTTAACTGCTATAGCAATGTTACTGTGACTTTATAAAGTTAGACTGTTGTTGTGTGTGCAGTGAGTGGTGGATGTATCTCCTGTGGCTCTATTTGTGTTCTCTGGATGCGTTTTCAGACACAGTTGACTACTGTGTTAGCTATGTAGATTCAAATGTAAGGACTGGTTATTTGGTCCTCTTCCAGCTATGTAGTGCCTAACAGAGTTGTTTTGAATACGGGTGTTGCTTTTGTGCAAAAGCAGCATCTGTATCTGTATTGCTTATTTTAAAATACTTTTTACAACAGGTACATACATTTAATGCCTCTTGATTGTGACTAAGTAATCTTTCTTTGGCCATCACTCGAAAATTAAGGTGACACAGTGATAGCCTTTGCAATAATGTTGTTTTCATGGTAGAATATTATATTTTGCTCTGCTGAAATGACAGAGGTACTGTTTTGAAATTCTGTGCATCCAACAAAACAGCTCTTTTCTCAGTTCACAAATTTCTTGCCTCTCTGGTCCGAGAGGTGAAGTCAAAACCAGGATGTTCATAGGGACACTGCAGAGAAACATGCAAAAGCCTTCCCTTTGATCCCTGTAAACTTCTGCACTTCAAAGTTATGAGCATGGAAGCGGGCAATTTCTTGAGCACCGGAAATAATTACATTTGTTTGTCTAAGGATCGGTGTCTTACGGCTGGGTTCTTCCTTGTTCAGTCAGATCCTCGCCAAAGCTTTGCCTGAAGTAGAGAGCTCTGGTAGTGTTCTCTCCTCTGGAAAACACATGGCAGCTTCTGCTCAGCTTGGCAGAAGCACTGTAGGATCTTCTCACAGTTGTCTAAATTGGCCAAATTTGTAAGACCATAATAGATTACTGACCTCTACCTTTTTTTTTTTTTTTTTTTTTTTTTTTGTTCAGTCTGCTTCAAATTAGCCCTCAAATTCACGAGTTGTTAGGCTGGGAGAGAACCACCCTCAGGCAGTGTGATCATACATACATCTTCCTTTAGCAAATGGTATTAAAGTTAGGGATGGGGGAGGGAGTGCAAAACTTATACATTTTATGCATATGGTAGTGCATGTGCAATACTATGGTAAGAAAATGAATGCAGAAAAAATGCTGCTTCTTGTCCCGCATTCTCTGTGCATTCTTGCACTGGGTAAATTGATGCTCTTCAATTTCATGTGTTCTGCATGCACTTAAATTCCTTGCAGCGGGAAACAGGGAAAGAATCTGGTAACCACAGTGCACAGTAAACTGTTTAAAAAATTGACAGAAAAGCAGCTTATTTTCAGGTGAGTTGAAAGAACATTATTTAGGGTGTCAGGAGCTGACTGTTGTAAATACATTTTTCCATGGTGATACTGGGAGTCTGGTTCTGTCTCCAGTCATGTGTGAGTTAAAGACGTTGGGTTTTATTCTGTGAGTTGGAAGATTGTGCCTTTACAGATTTTTCTACTGTTCGCCTTCTTGTCCCTTTGGAACCTTTATCTCTGGGTTTGATGATGTTCAGGCTTCTAT
The DNA here is from genome assembly GCF_019232065.1 of Centrocercus urophasianus. Taxonomy (NCBI): domain Eukaryota; kingdom Metazoa; phylum Chordata; class Aves; order Galliformes; family Phasianidae; genus Centrocercus; species Centrocercus urophasianus. Next base: position 31,178,563 of record NW_024884711.1, read on the forward strand.
TCATGTGATTTATAATCATTTCCATGTAACGGACCCAGAATAATCTCAGAAAATAATGTTAGCTGCCAGCTTGGACACCTGTTTTAACTACCAAACAGATGTGAGACCTGTATGGGAATTGGCAGTAACACTTGAAGTATTAAGTATTACCCACACAGATGAGAAGCAAGAGGCATGTGGAATCTGTAAAATTCAGACATCCTACCAAACCATTCTCCATTCTCTCATCCCTTAACTCTAATTTTTCTGGTCTTCTTTCTGTTTCATGCACCTTTCTCAATGGACTGTGCTGAAGAAAGGGGATTTGCTTGGGCTGTAAACGAATTCTAAGGAACAGTTTCTCTTGAAATCCTTCAGAGTGCCTTATTTGGTTACTGTTACTGTGCCGTGGCTGTTTACATCTTGAAGAGAATTGTTTGTTTGACAAGTCTGCCATGATGAATGTTGTTTCAAGCAAGAGGTAGCCACGTAGTGCTGTCCCACTGAAAATGTTTGCACTTTTCCTTTATTTTTTATTCCTTCCCCAACATGTACGCTGAAAATCTGCAGCAGCTGTTCTCTTTGGATTCTTCGTGTTGCTGCAATTCTTTTATTAAGTTGCCTGAGTACGTAAGATTAATCAGCTCTTTCTAAGTCTCTACGCAACGGTACTTTCAAGATACTGTCTCATGTCCAGATGTGGAAGTTAAGATGATCTTTTTATTTTCTCCAGCATTGTTATGAATTACAGTACAAGTGCATGCACACAGCCATGCTGCTCTGTGCAGTTAGAATTAATGGTTTGCACATTCAAAGGGGGAAGACTTTCTCAGATTTACTAACTGTTGGGTCCACCTTGTCTCTCATCTCACATTTTGGAATGGTTTATGGGTACAATGCCAATAGATAACACTAAAAAGCAGCAGATTTTTGTGTGTTGCTAAATGAATTCAGTGTTTTGGAGGTATCAGAACTCCGTTTGTCCTATGTTGTCGCTGTGACTTCCTGGTGCCATACTGCTGAGTTCAAGCTGAAAGGATTCCCCACTATAAGGGCACAGCGTATTTTCTGTTCTCATTGCCTACCTCCTCCTTTTATGGAGGGTCTGAAATAAGAAGAATCCTAAATTACAATCTCACCCCTCTGTCCCTGTAACTTGTCTGCCTTTCTGGTGGCACAGCTGGATATTAATGATGTCGGATTATGCAGTGGTTTGTTTTGAGCATCATTTGTCTGCCAGTTTGAGAATCAGGGGGAAATTTTATTTCATAATAAACCAGTGGCTATTTTGCTTGGCAGTCTTTTTCTTCCCACCCACTTGCCCTGAAGCCTGTGGGTTACACTTTGTTTCAAAATGTTCTAGACCCACCATGTTTTCTCTTAATTCCATGGCTTGACTGAGACTTTACCAGGTCAGTAGTTTGTCCCAGACCTCAGCTGAGTGGGTGAGGCTGGAATATTCAAGGAATGCTTGTTGTGGCTGTTGTTGTATTTAGGTACGCTTTGAGGTTTTTCTTTTCAGAAATTGCTTTTCTGTGAAAAGGCAATTAGGGCAAGTTCAGTCAAAGTCAGGGAGCGGGGTACGTGGAAACTCCGCTGCTCTGGCAATTTGAGCGGCTAAAAGGTGATGATGTTCCTGGCAGCAACAGGGCATCGGGCTGCCAAGGTGAGAGGGGATGAGTTAAATTGAGTTGTTCTGTGGAATGATTGCAGACGTTTGATAAGTTGGGTGAACAGTTACGTTGAACAGCTTTTGCTACAGAAACTATGCAACAGCAACTTCTTTTTTCACCTGAAAGTGCCTGGCTAACAGCTTCACTCTCCTCTGCACTATGCCTTGATGAAATCTTGAACTTAAAAAAACCTACAAGTGCTAAAAGCCCTCAAACAACTCCCCAAGAAGCATACCAGGGGGCTGAAATTCAGTGCTGGTTTGCAGGAAAAATACAGAGATAATAAAAGCAGGGTCATCCTTCTATGTTCTTCAGATACCTGTGAACATGCATCCAATTTCTTTGAGATGTTTAGCTTTTTTTTTACTGAATTGTTTGTAATCTTTACATCAGAAACATAAAAGCTGCAAATGCTGCCAAAATTACATTTATTTACTCATTACATGCATGGCTTTAAAAAAAAGTAACTCCTTAACTAAAAAGTAACTACATAGAGGTATTTAGAAGAAAAGTATTTATTGAAAAAGAATTCTTGCAGCAAAGCAGCAAATCGAGTGAAAGTGCTAGAATGCCTATAGGACAGCATTTGTGTAAGTTGCCATGTGTTTGCCTTACTGATCCTATTACTATAAAACTTAATTTTCTTTTGGGAAGAAAAAGAAAAAAGAAAAAGAAAATGCTAATATTTCTATTATCTGATACTGAGCTTCCAAATGATACAAATCTCATCTTTCCTGCTGTTTTGCTGTCTGCTTTTCCTAATGCTCTTTTTGTCATTGAGAGGTTATGACAACATGAGCCATATTGTATTTATAAACATCACGTGTTTCCTTGATATGACTTGCAGTGTCTGCCAAACAGAACACATGGAAGAAACATTTCTCATTAGCTCAGCATTGGTTTTGGTTATACTGATTTCCGGGACAGGAAAAATGCCTTCCTCACTCAGATTCAACTTTCATACAGTAGAAAGAAAGCCTCTGAGTGTCCATGAAATCGTTTGAACAGAGACGCTGCAGCTCTCTTAGCCCACGTACTTTGTCTGAGGGAAAGAGGAAAAGTGGTTTGTTTTAAAGGGAAGATGTAATAGCATGTATTGCTGAAACTAATTCTGAATTAAAATACCTGCCAAAGTCATCTAGAAACAGAACTCAGCAAGAGATGTAAGGTAAGATAATGCTTATAAATAATGAAAGGTATATAATTCCTTTTCTTTTCCTTCTTCTTCTTTTTTTTTTTTTTTTTTTTTTTTTTCCAAACTAAAAGATATTTTCAGATGAACTGGGAATTTAAATCAAAACAGTGAAATCTGTTTCTTCTTCCTTGAGCTGTATGAAAAAATAAATGCTTAATTGCTTACTAAATCACAAAGCTCTACTCTCAGGTTTTATGACTAGTTACATATTAAACATTTAAAAAGTTATTTTCCAGCTTGCCGCTACAAATCTTGCTGAGATTTGAACAAAATGTATAAAAGAAGTCTCTGATGTTCTGATTTTTTTTACTGTCATGGTTTTACTACCTTTGCTTTGAATGGCTTGTCAGTAGTTGCCAATTATTTATGCAACAGCAGAGCAGCAGACACTGAGAAGTAGCTGCATCAAATCAGACTGTGATGAAAGACTGTAAATGTACCTGCTCTCTTTCCTTCATATGTCCTTTGATATACAATACCTACTGCTGTATAAAGCCTAAGTTAGTGGGAAAGTGGGTAGAATTGTAAAGAAAATTTCCACTTTTATTTTAGCTTTGCGTAAACCAGCATATAAATCTCAAATGTTTTCTGGCAAAAAGTCAGTCTGTTTAAAGACATAGATCCTGCATTACAGTGGGATGTGTGCTGCACTGTGGATTTCTTAGTTGGATGGCTTTGTGCTTTGATGGATTTCATTTTTTTTCCCCAAGTAAGATGTGTATATAATACAAGCTTGTTGATTCTGCTGCTATACCAACAATTTAAGAAATACATTTAACAAATACATAAATAATGCAGATGGGTTTTAAGTTTACAACAAGCTTGCTGTTGAAAGAAAGTATAATGTTCTTAATAGTAGAATGTTCAGGGAACATTAGCTTGCCGCACCCTTGCTGTAATCTTCCAGTTAGCCTAAGAGGAGCGTCATATGGTAGATATCACAAAACGGTTACCTGGAAACTCCCAGAGAGACTTTTCTGTGGAAACAGACCAACTTGCAACCACAGTGCAGTTGTTTTAATAGTGTTTTTAGGGGTAAAGCTCTTTATTGCCCACAAACAGGCCCATATTCAAGCTAGCCTGTCTTTCATGTTGAGGTTTGCTTAAAGTTTGCCCTGGAGATGAAGAAGTTACTTAATGACAACATCTGATGCCCCCTTGTGTGAAGGTCTCTTCAGCCCTTCATTAAAATTGGAATCTTATCTCTCACATAGGTCTAAGGTTCTCAGGCAAAACTTTCAAAGTCTTCACTGGGAACTTTCCCTGAGTAAAAGCATGAGGATTTCATTTAAGTCCATTTTTATTGTCTACTGGTTTCTGGTTTTGTTCTTACTCCACCTTCTTTTACATGTTTCCTTGTTCCAATTCTTTAGATGTTTTACTCTTTTATTTTTTTTTTTTCCATTGTCCTTTCTTTTAGTAGAACAATTAGCACTAATTTGGCTGTTTACTTGAAATTCCTCAGAAGCTGGTGGGGTCAGGTGCTGCCAGAACTCCCTAAACACACTGATAGATGATAAAAATTTCTCATGGCCATAGCCCCACTTACTGGGAGAGGAGGTCCTCTTTTACCTCGGTTGTGCACCATGTAGCTTATCTGCATTGCTGGGACTAGTAACAAAATCTGACCAAGCTTTGTGACTTCCTGTTAGTTTTCCAAATGAGGTTTTACTTGAGGTTTTACTTATGATCACTCTGTGAAGGTTGCTGTTTTGGGATCATGAGACTTAGAACCCCTATGAAATTAGAAACAATGTTTTTTCCTCGTCAACTTGCTGCTGGCTTATCAGTCAGGATCTTAGATTTCCCAAGAAGTTTTTCTCAAATCCAGAATGTGATTCTTCATGATTGTGGTGCAAATTCTCTGCTTTCCACTCAGTCTTTGTTTCAGTCTCCTATTAGTTACCTGCCTAGTAGTTAAAACTAAAGAGAATTAGTTCTGTTCCTGTCTTTTGACACAGAAAAAGAGCAAACCAGTACCTAGAGTCTAGAAGACATCTAAGTATTTGATGACTTTGATTTCTCTCCATGTTGGAGTGTATTTTTTTTAATGTGAGCTCTGGAAAACTAATCAGAGTTCTGAAAATATGAGGAGTAAAAATATCTTTTCTTGGATACATGTAAGATCTGGGGTTAAAAAAAGCCTCTATTGGCAAAAGCAAGACAGTTGCAAATAACAGCAGGCAACAGGACTCCATGAGAAATGACGTGATGCTGGAGTTATTTTTTTCATGAGTATATGCCTTTCTGACATCATTGCAAATCAGAACTTTGTGTGACTGAGAGAAAGGACCAACAGGGTGTGTTGGGTAAAGGGCTAGGCCCTTGGGCACTTAATATTTACTGTAGATAGCTTCACCTTAAAATAAAGTTATTTACTTCAATCAGGCGGACAGAAGACTGATTGAACAGGTTGTGTACTGTTTTGGATAGAAGGAAGTAAAATGAAAATAAAATGTAGGGCTCCAACTGGATGCTGCAGCAGTAGCACCTCTAATGTTGCTAAGATATTCTCACACCTGCAAATAATTGCTGGGCCTTATAGCTGAGAACTTGGACACGTGCATTGCAAAATCCAGTTGTACAGCTTCCATGACCATTTCTCCGTCTGGTGGTGTTGATGCCAAAACTCAACACCGCAGATTACTTCTTCTGATGTGCTATGTCCTTACTTGGAAAGAAATAGCTTTTTACAGGTATAGTAGACGTGCTGCTAAGGTCTTTTAACTATCAGCTCTAATGTATAACATTTTTATATTATTAATGTCTTAAGCTATTCTATAATAGAAATCATGTTTTGACTATTGTTTGGTAGTGTCAGATGAGACCAAGGGTGATGCTTTATGTTCATTTAACCATATCAGCTTGTTCAGTTTTATTTGGCTTCAGCACAGTGGGAAGAGATACAAATATGGAACAAAAATAAAAGCTGAATCGTTAGTACAGCGAGTCAGAAAGCCATGCATTTATTTTGATTTATGAGTTCAGTTACTAACAGCATTTCTTTTTTTAAAGAGAAGAAATTTGATACACAGCATATTTAAACCAAATAAAAATGCTGATCTCTACCAGAAATGTACATGTCTAAAACTTTTCCTTTTTTGGGAAAAAAAAAAAAAAAAAGGGATGACCCCGTCAGTTCAGCAGTGCCCTGAGGAAGTGCTGAAACTGAGACTGGTCCGAAGGGTTTGGCTGCCTGCGTTGGTGGTGGCCCTCTATGATATGTGCTTGATCTCTTCAAGGGGAACAGGGCGGGGGGGGAGGAAATGCCTGCTGCATCTTCATGAATTACATGACTCCTGTTTGTTTTCAGAATGTTCTGCCTAAAAAAGCAGCTGTGGGAAAGCAAAAAGAAACAAGCAGTTGGTTAAAACACAACGCTAGTTATGAGGGGTGCCATAATGTTAACTTAAAAAAAAATCAGTAACAGCTTTTATATGTTCAGTCCAAACAGTCTAATAGCTTATGGGCTGGGTGGGCCATGCTATACTGATGAGATAAATGTGGATATTGGCAAACCAATGATGTAATTATGTAAATCCGACCTTTTTAGGATTGAAATGTGTTATGTTTCAGTGTGTTTATATTTTTGTCATTTGTGATAACACCCTGAAAAATCTTGGCTGAAATGCTAAGAGGTTTCTTAGTGTACTCACCACGCTACTCTGTCTGGAAAGAGTACTAAGGAAGCGTAGAAAATCAAGCATGAGAGATGTATTAACTTTCTCTGCTTAATTGGATAATGTAGCTTTTTTTTTTCTTTTCTTTTTTTTTAACTCTCACATTCTGTTTGTTTGTTGGAAGTTAAATATGGTCATAGAAATGTGGAAAGGAGTGCCTGCTAGATACACTGATCTGGATGTCCTGATCAGGAGTGAAGTAATGCAGGCTGGTGGTAGGGAGATAGCTCAGACAACAAAATGTTTCTGAGGGAATAGCCCCCCACACAGCAGCACTAGAATTTCAGTCTGGCCAATGCAAAATGTTCTGCTGCATGTGTTGCATTATGTGTTCAGATTGCCTCATGCATGGCTAGACTGGAATTCCTCATGGGACTGCTTGGGGTCAGACGTGGCCTGGTGCTCCCTTCCCCTCCAAGCAGAGATCACTCAGCATGCAGCCAAATTGTCCTACTCTGTGGCAGTGTCTGCTAGGGAGTTCAGGCAGGTTCACTATTGATGTCACCAGGCTAATCCAAATGTACAGCCTGCTCCTCTAGCTAGATTAAAGCTGGTGCATGTTGTTAGCTCCATTTTTTTTCATGGCAAGTTGATCAGTCTGATATTGCTTTCACCTTATCTTCACACTGGGTTCTTGTTTTACACCTGGATAAAGTGATCTTACTCCAGAGACTGAAAGAACCACTGGCCATTATGAAGACCTGAGGTGCGGGTGTACCTGGGGAGCAGTCATAGCTATGTGAGATCAAGGGGCTGGTAACAGCATGGAATAGGTGTGGGAAGAGTTTTATAAGAACTGCATGCACACATATATAGAGAAGTCTTGCCACTTGTCAACACTTGGTGATGATTGCATGCAACTACAGTTTCTGCTGTCCCTCCACTAGTGACCAGACAAAAGGCAACAACCACATCTGTGGTAGCTTTCGGCACTCAGCTCAACTGCATGCCAAGTCCTGGAGATGCTACACCAAGGCCTGACTTGCAGAGAGCTGTTCTCTGCAATGCCTGAAGGACACAAAGCTCTTTTCAATCTTAGCCACTTCTTTCGTGGGAATGGTTGAACTTAGTTCTAGGTTTCAAAAGCCATTTGCAGCTTTAAAGTGCATCCCAAACCTCCATGCTTTGAATATGAGAATGGGTTGCAAAGGCAAATGATGTTCACAGCTTTGCCCCTGACTTCATGCATTTATGAGGTCACTCCAGCTGGTGTTTACCTGCAACTCACATCTTTCCTAAAAGTCACTCTCATGTTCTGACCCCTAGCAAAAGACACAAAACCTCAGAGTATCAGCCCAAGCCAAATAAGTTTGTGTTGGATTTATTTTCTTCTTTCTCTTCCCTCTCTCTCTCTCTCTCTCTCTCTCTCCCTCCCATGCCTGCTATGTTAGGCTACAGCACTGTAATAACAAGAACTAATGCAAAATCATCTAGACATGAAGAAAATTTACATTAGTTCATGGTTTTCCATTCTCAGTCTGCTTCCTCATTCTTTTGTTCCTTTTTGTGTGTGTGTGTTGAATTTCCCTTCATGCACCGTATTCTCTTGAATTTCACTTTTTTCTCATCAGTTCCTCAGCATCTGGCTTAATTTTTCTGATTTTCTTTCTTTGAGATTTATTATCCTTTTTTTTTTTCTTCTTTTTTTTTTTTTTTTTTCCACAACAGTCCATCTCCGATATTACTCTCTTTCATCTCTGGCCTTTCACAAACTCTTAGTACTGTTCTCCACCCTTTCCCATTGCCCTTTTTTCCTTTTTCCTTTTTTCTTATGTAATTTTACATTCAGAATTCTCTGTTGCCTTTTTTTTTCCTTTGCTTACTGTATGTCTTCACAGTGTCATTTTATATATTGTTTTCAGATTGATTATTGCTATTTTTTATTAATATTTCTGCATTCCTTATGGGCTAAGCAGGAAAAAAATCATGCTACAACTCAGTACTCAACATTTAGGCTTGAAATCTTCAGACATTAGCAATAGTGCTAATAGTAGAATAATAGAAGAGAAGAATGCTAATAGAAGAGAAGAATGACAAATAGAGGTGATTCTATATTTGTCTGTGGATAAATAAATAATGCTTATTACCAGCTTTAGGCTAGAGATACTTAGTTCTTTGCTCAGTTGAACAGAAACTGCAGCCCAAATTGGATCCTCTGAGGTGGATATCTGCAAAGTCCACCAGTCCATCATAAGGAATAGCAAGCCACATCTGCAATGAAAATAGCATTCTCCCTTCTAGCTTTAGTATCTCAGCTTGACTTATAAAAAAGAAAAAGGAAAAAAGAATGGGTTGAAAAACAGAGCAGAGATTGAGCTAAATGAAAAGGCATATGGACAGTCTCATGGTAAAGAATAAGTCTGCTCTTCATAAACTTGGGGGAGGAATTGCCTCCCAGTGCCATCAGTGGGGAGAGACAGGGAGCACCAAGGAACAGCTTGTGCCCCCCAGACAGAGGGACACAGCTGACTTGGGGTGCCTGGCTGCCATTTAATGTAACATGGGGTGAGACAGATGCTCAGCACTGAGCAGCTAACGATGCCAACTTTACTTCTGAGAAGTAGTGTGTACATGGCTGTGATACATGCTGTGATACTTTCCTATGCGTAGGAAAATGTCTTTGTTTAAATCAGTGCAGAAGTGAGGGGGAAGCATGAGGTTTGAATTACAGAGCAGAGAGACAGACTGCAGACCTGACGTAATAGCTCAGTTTTGCAGAACCTTCTTCATGCGACTCCAGTGAGAGTTAGCTATATTTGCTCTAGTGTACTTAGAGGGGCTTATAGAATTTCCAGCACCTCCAGGATTTGATTGCTTTTATTCACTTGCCTTTTTTTAATCCCTAAAAATCTAAAATTCCTGATTAAGTTGACCTTCCATCACCAAAAGATAGAACTGAAGAATACTGCCCGCATGTTTGTGTACCTAATGTTATACACACATCACAATGATGTGTAGCTCCACCCTGCAGGCACAGCCCCCTTTACAGTGGTTCATTCTAGCTAGTAGCAGTCTGTGGTGTGTGGTGTTTTTTGTTTGTCCTTTGCTTTTTGATTTAAGAACTAGGGATTTTGGATTAAGCATGAGAGAACTTTATGGTACATTTGTCTACCGTGAGACATATCTGTTTCACTGAGTGCCTTAGGAGTCAGTAAACCAAGGGAATAACAGGCAATATGTATGTTTAAAGGAAGATCTGCACACAATCTCAAGCCCAGTACATGTCAGGCAGCTAGAACTGTTCCATTCCTTCTCTGTTTGTTTAGATTGGTCTTTTGGATTCAAAGATGAGCTCCTGTAGGATTATGAATCCCTGTAGATATGAATATATCACAGGCCTATCTGAAAATGTTATTGAGGGTGATGGAGGGCAGGGTGGCACTGGAACAGCCCAAATGGGCAGGACACCTTGATGCCCTTGACGAAGGATAGCAACTCAGGGGCTCTGTGATCTGTTCCCCCATTTCTGGGGAACATACCATCTGAGAGTGAGATCAGGGTAGGATGTGACCACTTTTTTACTCCTCTGCTGAATGATGAGGCAAAGCAAGGGGTTGATATTTCTCCTTTCAGTGAAGAAAGTGAATAACCCCACTGAGAGGTTTCTCGTGTTGGAGTAGAAGGGAGAAAGATGGTGGTGGTGGCTCTCATGCTAACAGAGGCTGCAGACATGAGATTTTACAGACAAGTCCATGCATAGGTCTTTGTTCTCCTCCATTCTTTTTTTCTTAGATCAGAATTAGATGCTGGGTGGGCTGTAGGAATGAAGAAGTCATGTGAGACAGATCTTCATTGAAAAAACAACAACAAAAAGGCCAGGAAAAAAAAAAAGCTTCATTCAGAAAACAGCTGTAAAAAACATCATCAGCAAAATGTCTTTCCATTTGGATTCTGCTGGATTGAATGAACTTCTTGCATTTAAGAAAGACCCCACTGATTCCATCACATGCTTTGCTGCAGAGTTGAGCTAGTGATGAGCCACTCAGCCTGTATTTCCCTGTTTTCTGTCAAAGAAATGGTTGTTTACAGCAGCACCAGCATTAACTGCTTAATTGTTTCCATCCAGGAAAGTATTATTAGGGGCGTAAGGACCAAAAGAGCTGTTATCAAGAGTTGAAAGGACTTTGATCATCAATCAAGTAATAAGTTAGTTACATGTACACCTCGTATTTATGCCCCATAGCAGGCTTCAGAATTTTCTCTGTCTTTATAGCTGTGTATGTTATTGATGTGTCTCTAACACTTCTGCACTGAGGCTTGAGGGGACCAAAGAGAAGATAAATTAATGTGATGGACTAATTAATGCAAAGATCCAACAGATTAATGTTGTAAATAATGTAGAGTAAAAAAAGTAGGGTGACTGGTGATTTTATTTAGTGGTAACTGTCGTTAAGATAAACACAGATTTGGAAGTAGTAAACTAGCCCAAACCTTCAGACCTGATCTGAAGCGTAGGGTGTTGTGCTTCTTAAGGGCATGCCCTTTGGTTAGATGGGGGGTTTAACTGGAAAGGAATTCTTGTTCTATGCAGTACATTATAAACAAATAGGTGGCAAGTAATTAAACACGGGATAATACACGGCAAGTTAGACAAGGCTTGAGGGCTCTGATAAAGTAATTGAAATGGAAAGTATTACTTCAATGGTTTGTATGCATTGTTAGAACCTACAAATTAAATTACAGCCTCGGTAGAGATATATTCTTGCACTACTTATGATGCTGTGCCCAGTGTATTTTAAAATTAAAAGAAGATTTATTTTTCATATGAAAACTTTTCATATGCATCAGACATACTCAAAGACTATTGCATATAGTGCCAGATGTGTGGAGAACTAGTTGTAGTATGTTCTGGGATATACTTTACCATGCTAGAGTCCAATTACTGAAAATGTGCATCTGACCAGCTTGCAATTCATTACAAAGAAACTGCAGTGAAATATAGTGATCTTTTTTACCCTACATATTAGCATAATAATGTGATTCCTCACTGCAGGTTTATTTGCCTGTCAGGAAGAATGTGGATGGCAGAATATACTCTGCACTTGTTGGAAAGCATCTGACATAAAAGTTTATTTGGATAATTTGCCTTTATTTTTACTTTTGGTGTATTTGAGTCTGGTTGGTCAGCAGACCTAAGCAGCTTTTTAACTAGGCAAAGTATATACATCCATACATTAAAAGGGGATGCTTGACTGGCTAGTTAGCCCTGCCAAATATAAACCAGATGCTTCAACAGTAAATACTGCTTTACTCCTATACTGCAAGAAACAAGCCTTGACTGATCAAATTTGAAATAAAAATAAATAGGTTTAACATTGTTTCTGTGCTATAATATTACTTTATTATAGTTCTAGTGCAAAGATATAATACAAAGAATATTTCAAAATATTTTTACAGTGAAACTAGAAGTGATACGTTTAAAGACAAAATGAATATCTTTACACTCATTCAAGTCTGTTTCCATTATGCTACAGAGCTAGACCAGTAATGGTGTACAACTTTACAGTGGGTGGTAGGAATCAGAAGACACCGCATTTGACTGCAAATCTGGAGGACTCCTTGCTGCTGGGCTATGGTGTAGTAGGGAGAGGAACACCAGGTTTTTTGGTTTTGTTTATGGGATCTGCTCTGAGCTTTGTCATGTTACTTAAATGCTCTCTATCAGCTTACCCTTCTGTAACAGAAGTGAGTGATGCCTCCCTCTCCGGCTGAGAGGAATACACTGAAATAGAAGCCTTACTCCAGTAAGGTCCCTTATAAATGGCTCTGATGTTGGCTCATGGTCATGTGCTCCATAATACAGTTTGATTCTTTTGAATGCCAGTAATGTTGATAAAAGCAATATTTTTCTTGCGTGAAAGCATAGCCAAAAAGTACAGAAGAGAACTGCAGCTCTGTGAAGTGCTTCAGTCATGAGATTACCTTATGATGTTTAAGTCCCTCCTCTTTCACACTGTTAATACTGCATTTGTAAGAATACATTTTCTGTATTCTTTGAGAGGATGGAAGGTGTGGATGCAATCTTTCTGCTCTCGATAGTTGGGGTTTTTTTGACAGTTCGCTTCTCTATTGTGTCTTTATAACAAAAAAAAAAGAAGGAAGGGTAATCCTAATGGTTAGCATAGTGTGCTGTAGCTATCTCTGAGACTGATTTATGGTGGCCCCAAAGTTCAGGTTAGCCAGGAGGCTCGGGTCCTGGTTAATGAGTAGACAGCCAGGTCCCATGGCTGGGTGCTGTGCCCGGCGCAAGAAACTCTTGCTTCCTCCTGCCAGCCGTTGCTACCAAGTTCGCAACTGAACGGTGGCTGTATTTTTTTCTAGAATTGTTTATGCTGGCTTTGCTAAGTAATCAGAGATCTTCTTAGTGGGGAATTAGTATGTGTGTGTTTCTTATTGTTACCTTTAAAATGCCCTCTCTTACCTAACCGAAGGTGACTCGCTGCTTTATTTATGGCTTTCCCCTTTGTGAGTCTCCCTTGTATTTCATTCTGTAACATTAGTCTCCTATACATCTCATAGGCACACATTAAAAAATGGTTGAGCAATTGAATCACATAGTGTTGCACAGTTTGTGACTGGGTGACATGCCAAGGAGGTTATTTAGTGACTAATTTCAAAGGGGAGGAGAAATTGCAGCGTTGTCATGTGGAAAAGTACTTCAGTCTATTGAAGCAGCGTTACTGGATGACCGGGTAAAGCAAGATGGCCTGCCCCTGTTGTGAGCAGAGGGAGCAAGGAACGTTTTCTGTAACCTTTTCCCAGAAGGCATGGATATATAAAATGTTGTACTGTAGACTGAGGATTTAGATTCAAGGCTGAAAACAAAAAGTGCTTTATTAGAAGAAGTGGAACCAAATGTTCATCTTACTGCTGTAGCCATACAGGTGATTTCCTTAAGTAACAGTAAGTGGCTTTAATTATTTCAGAGCAAAAATCCTATGGAATATGATGCTGTTTCTCTGTAGGTAAAGTGGGCTAAGAGTAATAAGACTGCTACTGTTTTTAATTGTTGAAACAAATGCCCAGAATAGCATCAGGACAGCTGAGAAATCATGCCTGAAGGATCAGACTGTAGGATTTGATCTGAAACTCTGTTCTGCTTGTTTGCAGGATCCATCTGCAGCAGGCATGTTGACTTAGAGGCAAGGTGAAGCAGTCAAACATTATTTTTGATATTACCATTAAATTTGTTTTGTTAGAGCTTTACAGATCTGTTTTACATTCAGTAAAAAGTGAAACAGGTATTCTTTGTTTTCCCCATGGGAGCTTTAGGGTATGGTATGAATTAAGTCTATATGTAGTCAGGGATATAGAAGGACATACTGAGACACGTAAAGTACCTTGAGGTAAAACATTTGGATAGCTGTAGGGTCTGGGTTCATAGACAAGTGTGCATTGAAGATTTAAGTATAAAGTAAGGGACAATAATGTTAAGAATGTGTTTGATGCTCTATCATATGGAAAGGGAAATAAGGCTGCGACTGAGCTGTGCTTAATTCAAGACAGTGTATGTGTAGCTGAAATATTATGCCCTACATTTACTCTTCTTGAGGTTAAAATAGTGCTTACGCCATATCCCTTGTACATCTTCACAAAAGATAGAGAAGCGTGGGGATGAGATGCTGTGATGACATCAAGTAGTATGGTGAAGGCAGTTGTTTAGGGTTGACTCAGGAGAAGAGTAACTGATGAAAGAAGTCTATGAACATAAAAACTGGGGAAATGTCTTATCCTCAGAGACATCTTACTCTGTCTGATTGCATCATTGTTGAATGAAAATCACATAGAATTAATAATATAGATACCATATCCACATATGTCCCATAAACTGTTTTTTTTTTTTTTTTCAGGTGTGATATTTAGAACCAGAAAATTACAGTTTCATAGATGTTCTGAGTTCAACTCTTTTCGCACCATAATACAGAGATTTTACAGCTGGACATATATCAAAACTGTGCAAAAGAAGCTAGAGAACTGAATCCAAGATGGGTGCTAAGAATGGGAAGTTTAGTACAAAAATTACTGGTATTTCTTAGGGAGTTCTGAAAACTCTTTATCTAGAAAAATATCCAGAGGGAGATAATGGAAATGTATGGGGCATGTTAAGAACAGAGTTAGGTGGGTCTCAGAGTTCCCCATTCATGGCAAGTTTGAACATTTGAAATCAGTTTTATTTTGGAATTACCGGCATGTGATTCCCATAATGAAAAAATATTGTGGAAACTGATTCCTCCTAGAGCTCTGTAGTGTGGGCCAGACTTAGCTGAAGCCAGGACTCCAAGGTTAGCCTAGGTTAGCTGTTTCATTGTCTGAAATATCTCTTCGGGACATCAGAGGACCCATCTTCAGCCAAAATTGCTAACTAAATTAGTCTGAAAGCACTGCTGAGGAGTGATAAGACATTGAAACTCCTGCTCGTCTTATTCCATGATCTTGAAGATCATTGTGGAACTGCCCAGTACTTCACTCTGCCAAAGAGACCATGGAAGAGCTGGAGTCCCTACCCCTCAGCAGGCTCTGACCAAGTTGTCCCAGGACTGTGAATCTGGAAAGCCAGAACTCTAAAGCACTCCATGAATGTTTCATAAGGAACCATGTTGGTATTTGACTTAAAGCTGCCAGGGAGGACTTTCAACTCACTTTTGTTTAACTGACATTTTAGCAAATCTTTCAGCTCTTCTAAGTTAGCATTGTCTGATGAAGTTATTTGTCATTGGAAGGTTCCTGACCAGAAAAAGCTAAGATGATGGTAACGTGCTTTCAGTATGTAAGTATGCCATTGGGCAGCAGGAGGAACCCGCAGATGTAGCCAGCCTGTTTTTTTTTTTTCTGAAATGGCCCAACAGAATGAGGAAATTTGTAGGAATTAAAAGAGACACAAAGAAAAGACAAAGACAAACAAGTGTGACAAACTTTCAGTGATGTCTGATAGCATGAGGATTTGGCTTTCGAAGAGACAGTCATGGTACATGTACATAAAAATGTCATTTTCAAACTGTTTACTGTTTCTGTAATTTTCAAATGCACTATGCCATATTGTAAACGATATTATTTTAGAAATATCAAAACTCTATCTGACATTTTTTTTTGCAAAAGCTCATTTGTGCTTTCAGCTGTGCAAATGCAACCTTGGTGAAAGACCAGCTATGACAGATATGATATAATATAGAGCAACTAATGATTAAACTGAGGATTTTGGACAGCTAGTACAGTAAGGCTGTCAATTTATTTTTGCTAGAGAAGAACTAATGAATTGTGTTCTTGTTGGGTTTGGGGTTCCTTATGTAAACCTTCCCTGATTAACAAAGTGAAGATCTGCCTCATTTTTAAGAAGATTTTCTTTTAGTGGGCAAGGTCTCTTTATCTTGAATGTATTTGTTATGTAATGAATTGATCAGTTTTGTTATCACTATTCAGTTTTTATGTAGCATTTTCATCAAAGATTGCCCAATTTCTTGATAAAGTTAGTTGCAAGTGTCCTCAGTTTACTATTGGGTGAGCCAGCTTTAGGAGCAGATGTGCAGTTTCCTCAGGGAAAAAAAGGGTGCTGACAGGAAAGAAAAAGTAATAGCTTTGCGTGCCTGAGAGGTGATTAATGGTGTCTGCTGGGAACTCCAGGGTGTCTTCAGGACAATGCAGGGATGAGCACCATTACGGAAACATGCTTAATCTAGGTATTTTGGCAGGTTGAAATCCCTGGAGTGAAACCAGTTGTGGTGCGCTCTTGATAGGCAAGGCTTAGTAGAGCAATGGGAAGGGCTGCCAGGTCAGAAACCCTCACCTACTTTTCTCTTTGCCTGTGCTTTGCTATGAGATTTTAGCAGATAACAGTGTGAGTCAAGGTGCACCTCTGGCATCCAGTTACCTGGGGAGATGAAGGGTTGGTGTGGTGCTAATGAATCAGCAGTAGTGCAGTGCTACCTGCCACTGCCCTGGAGTGCTTGTGGGCACAGCTCCCTATGCCCTGTCCCATGTGTGATGCAGGTATAAAGAAGAAGCCCGAGAGAGAGAAGAAATAATGACTGCTTCATTGTGAGAAACCCACCTTATGATACCATGACTCTGTCCTTCTTTCAGGGGAGCTGAGCTATTCAGAGAGCCCGGAGTTGCAGCAAGGTTTCTGTTCTGCTATATGCAGAGACACTGGGTCTGCTCGGTCTTTATGTGAGCTACCAGAAGCAAGGGAAACTTGCAAAGTCATCTTGAGATGGGCAAATAGAAAGCTGGTTTGCTACCTTTCTGCATATAATAGTATTTAAAATACAGCAAGTTACTGAGTATGCAAGCTAATTTTGAAATAAAAAGCCTAGCTGGTTTTATCTGATGTTCACTCTTCTGTATATGTCCAATGCCTCTGTTCTGATAAAAAAGAAGAAATCCAAGTTTATATCTTACAAACTGCAGTGTTGTTAGATTGACCAGAAACTTCCTCAGGAGATGCTTAAATGTGGTGTGATCTTTTTTACTACTGAACGTGAAAGATTCTCACTGGTGCCTTTTGCCTCCAGTGTTCATACAGAAATGGTTGTACTAGCCATCGCCACACTTTAACCTCAAGGACTGACAAACAAGTTTCTATTTCAAGGATGTATAGGCTACAGAGAGCTAGAACAAGGATTTCTTAAGCTATGTGCTCAAGAAAACCACACCCTCAGGCAAATATATTACATAGCTGCAGTTGAAAAGCACGTGATCCTATGCCTACGTTAAAAAATCTTTTTCTTCTCAAAGCAATTGTCTGTGGCATCACCTACTATTACGGGCTCAGATAAGCCTGATATTATCTTTCTCTGTCTTGAGTAATGCAGCATAAGACTAAGAACATGTGGCTCAAAGCAGCCTACATATTAGAGTATGTGTGGGACAGGAAGAAAAAGAACAGTGCAGAAAGTGGAGTATATATAGGGGAGAGTAGTGTGCTTTGAATATCACACAGAAGATATATAGCTGAGAAGCATAGGAGACCATCATTGGAATTTCTGAAGCTGCCATTAATGAAGAATCCAGAAATTTCGGGGAAGGGAGAAAAGTAGAAAGAGAAAATATTGACAGGTGGCAGGACGTCCTGTAATGTGACCAGTGAGGCTGCCTGGCCCTCAGCCTTGCCAGCTCACATGCCCCAGTCCTCCGGCCCTGGGCACCCCAGACTCCATGGCTCCAACTGCTCTCCCCTTCTGCACACTCCACCCAGGACTGAGTCACATCCTAAAATAGAAAGGGAACCTTTCAGGAAGGGGCTGTCTGTTCAAGCTTTGTGCCCTCCTAGCCCAGTGGAGTCTTGTTTCAGGCTGTGCACTGCATGCGCTATATTAATGCAAAGAGCATTAATAGAGTAAATAGCTTTGTAGCCATCAGTACTCAGACACAGGAAGTTGAGGAATAGCTGAGCTTCGTATTTGAACTGATTGTTTCCATCCTGAAGTATGGGAATATGGTAAGATGGAAAATAGGTATTTTTCTTTGACAGATTTCTTTAACTTATGAGGAACAAATGAGCATATACAGGAATATGAAGTCCAGAAGTTAGTGGATATAAAATCCATTGCTTTCAAAGCTTCCCATGGAAATTTTCTCTTCAGTACAAGGAAACATCAGAATTTTCCTTTCACTGCAACCCAGTGTATCCTAGTGCCTGTGGTTTGTGTGCCAGATACTGTTGGAACTGTTGCAGTTTTAGCTGATACAACTAAGCAGAACGTGATACAGCCTGTATGGTGGGAATCAAGGAGGTCTTTCTTCCTCCACTCTCTCAAAATATCTCTTTTGCAAAATATCTCTTGCTGTCTATAGGTGTGAGCCCAAAGCAGCTCAGAGCTGGGAGAGTCTTTCTGTTCTGTTGGCACAACACAGCTCGGTGTGCTGCAGTTTTTCTTCAAGTAGATAAAGAACTCTGTTGAATTTCCACCAGTAATTTTATTAATACTGTTTTGTTCTGTTATATTTTAAATTCCAGACTTCAGTAATTGCCTGTGAAAATTAAAAAAAGCTATCCCATGTTCCCCTTTGGCTGGATAATGCTTCTGACCCATCCCAACTTGTTCCTTTGTTCTGTTGCGTATATTTATTATTGCTGCTGCCACAATCAGGTTATCTCTTCTTTTTGATACCTGATACTGCAGACTTTTGATCTCTGGCCCTGGGGAACGTCATTTGTAATTCCCAAGAGTGGAGCCTGCTGTGATGAGAGCAGCTATTGTTTATATACCGCCATACTGCAATTCCCTTACCAGCGGAAAAACCTGTGGTGGGGCAGGAATAGAAAGAATATAATTTCTTGCCTCATCAGCCATGGATCACTCTTCCTGCAATGAATCCAGTCACACTGTCAAAGCAAGGCGTGAGAGGGGAGAAAAATGGTGAAGATTTCAGATCAATGACTTCCACTGCACAGAAGCATGTGCTGTGTAACTTTAGGAATCCCTTGGAAACAATGCAGAGAGAAGCTGAAATTGCCAACACAAATTTTGGAAGCTTTAATTTTTTTTCTGATATACTTGGTGGAACTCAGCTGACATTTTATCTCCTTGTTTATCCACCTGACCTGTATGGCACCAGAGCAAGCACATGATGCTTGCTAGAGGGAGAATTTCTCTGCTGCGTGCCACTGATGATGCTCAGTCACCTAAAGAGGTCATTGTTGGGCAGTGTGATGCTGCAGTCTCAGAAGCACATGTATTCTCTGCAGGTTTTTGCAGTGGCCTTAGTTAAGGTAGCACTCATGTATTGGTAAGGAAGTTTTCTCTTTCTTTTCATCGTTTTCTCAGTCCTTACTGTGAGCAGTTAATGATGCTGATTATAAAACTATAATGTTTAGTAGCTTTCTGAGCATGTTCTCTATGCATTTTCCTAAGCTGTCTTATCTTTGGTTGTGGTTCAGGAACTATTAGAACATGTTTTATAGGGACTGACTGTATTCATGCAACTTGAGTGTCAGTGAACATTTGCATATGTATCCCTTATGCTTTGTGTACCTTTTGCATAATAAAGGCCACATCAAGGCATTAGGAAAAGCGAAATCCTGCACTGAAGTAAATGGAAAATGAGTTTTATTGTATTGTATTGTGTCTAAAGAGTTCAGGTATGTTTGTGATGCCTGCATTTTCTTCCTGGTGTGGAATCAACAAACTCTTTAGCCTGTGTGTCTGATCACTGAACTTTTTCAAGTCCGTATCAGCTATGTGTAAATGGATAATATGGTATTTCCAGGAACAAATGTATTTATAAAACTCTCATATCCCTTTAACATGCAGGTCTTTTTATCGCTGTCTATAGATCCCAAGGTGTTTTATTTTTTGCAGATGACAAATTATTTAATCTTGAAGGTAGTTTTCATTTCTGCGAATGTTGATGTCGTCACAATCCGCATTACGTTCTGCTCCTTTGGTAATTTTACATCCTGTATGTTTTTTCTTTCATTTCCAGATGCAGAGGGAAATTGCCTATATGGGCCGAGATGGCCCAAGCACTTCCCGCTCTGGATCTGCTGCACACCCTGCCCATGCGATGCCCAGCTCTCCACCCTCCACTCCAGTGCCCCACTCCATGCCGCCCTCTCCATCCAGGATCCCCTATGGAGGGGGACGTCCCATGGCTGTTCCAGGCAATGCCACCATCCCCAGAGACCGGCTCTCCAGTGTGTCGGCATCACGCTCCATATCGCCAAGCCCAAGCGCCATTTTGGAGAGGCGGGATGTGAAACCAGATGAGGACATGAGTAACAAAAACTTGGCCTTGATCCGAAATGAAGGTCTATATGGGGACCCATACTTGTTTCATGAGGGGAGGATGAGCGTGGCTGCACCCCACAGCGGACACTCCCTTGATGTCTCTGATCACATTGTCGCCTACCATCGCAGTGCCATGAGGTCATCAAGCACTTACTGTAACCCCTCTATGCAGCCTGAAATGCTGGAGCAGTCCTTGTACAGGCAAAAGCCACGAAAATACCCGGAGAGCCACTTGCCCACACTCAGCTCTAAAACGCCTCCTGCCTCACCCCACCGGGTGCCTGATGTGCGCATGATCGATATCCATCCCCACCATACTGCACATGTCCCTGCTCATGCTATCCAGCCTGACAGGGCCTCTCCCAGCCGCCAGTCCTTCAAAAAGGAGCCAGGACCACCTGTGTTTGTGGATGCCAAAGTGCGAAGCGCCCTTGGCCACGCGGGCATGGCAGAGGCTGTGCCGTCTCCCATTGACAAACAGGCTTTTGGCTATGGGTCACCTGCAATGCCCAAGGACAAGGAAACAAGGTAAGGCAGAGCCAGACCTTAATTTATGCAAATAATCAATGTTCCTAACATACGCATGTTGTGTTGGCATGCCCAGGGGATGCTGTGATGTGTAGGAAGCTGCTGTGCTGGGCTGCGGTGTTTATTAGCTGTCTGTCAAGGTAGTTAGTAATTTAGAGGAAATGCGACACCACCCATTATTAATCCAAAAGTATTGTCAGCTCATGATGAATCCCTAGTTATTTTCATTTGTGCAAATTTCAGTCATTGGAAAAAATATAATAAAATAAAATGATTAACTAGGATTTTTCTTTCCAGGCAACCAGATCATGTTACAAGAACAAATGATGTTCTGTTCCTGCTAATAAGGGAATATATTTCACCCCCGTTAAGAATGACACTCTGATATTACAATTTTGGTTCTTTATGGAGTGGAGTTTTTCTCATCTAGTGTTAGGAAATTGGAAGAATTTATCATTACTGTCTTATCTCCTGTAAAACATGAATTTGCATAAAAATAGGACAGTTGTTTGTAATAATGTTCCTCAAGGGGAAGCTGCTGAGAAGAGCAAGTCTGTCCCAGGGAAGAAATTGAAACAAGAGTGCTGTTCCCAGTGATTCTTTCTACCATCAGAAATAGTTGGTGACCTGACTGTTATTAACTTTTCTGCACTGAGAATGATGGTGATGATCTCTCCTCTCTGTTAAGGACCAGCTTTACGCAAAGGCATCTCCTGCTGTAGACCCTGCCCTAGGAAAGAAAAATCATTAAGCTGCCTGTCTGTTATTGTGTGTTTGTATGAGTTGCTCTAATCTCCAGCATATTGCTTGTGCTGTTAACTTTTATAGAGCTTTTTAGGGAAGTGAAGATGAATAGCTGGAAAATGCTCAGTTCACAAAGGCCAAAGGTAACTACTGACTGCCTTAACCACTGGGTAGATACAGAGCTTCATATGGCCCCAATCTTCTCTTCCATCTGAGCAACTTTATTAACAGTTAGATTCCTCTAACTATGCTAGGTGGAAAGAAGAATGTATTGTGAAGTCCCTTGTTGGGGAGAAAATGGAAAATGGAAGAAAATCAACTTCCCTAAAAAATTACATGCTGATACCAGCTTAGTATTTATACTGACACAAGGAACTGAGTCTAGAGTCACTGAAACCTAGTTTGTATTTATTATTTCCAAGAAAAAAGATCTATGTTCCGGAAATATTTCAAGCGTCCAGTATGACAACTAGGAAATAATTTGCACATTTTCCATTTCTAATCCAAGAGATCAGATAAAAAATTCTACAGGATTCTTGTCAGGGGGCTGGAAATGAGGGAGCACACCAACAACTTCCCAGTCTATGCCACTTTTTTTCTTCTGAGCATCTCATCTGTTCACTCTAGTACATAGGCTTGTGTTTGTGAATATACAGCTCTACAGTTGCTTAAAGACAGCATTGTACCAGGAGTTTTAGTTTTGGTTCCAAGATATATTTACAGTGATGAAGATAGCATTTGCATAATTATATTCCCAAATAAATACGTGATCTTAAAATTCAGTACGGTGTATTAGCCACATAGCATTGAAAAAAATCATTCTGAAAATGTCTCTTATGTTGTAGGTTTTTTTAAACCTTGAGAACAGTGACTTTATAAACAATAATTCCAAGCACTAAAAGCAGTTAATGCAAATTGCTATGTTTTCTAACCTCTGCAGTATCAAGGATGGTGTTGTGCTCAGCCAGCGTGCATGCAGAGTCGAGTGTGGGCTAGCAGCAAAAAGGCAGGTTTGCTTATCTGTTAGTCTTGACAGTACTGAGGAGGGAAGTCTTTTGTGTTTGCACGCTGCATTAAGAATCTCCCTGTCCTCACTCATTCAGCTTTGCAGATAGCTCGGAGTGGGTTGAGGCCCCTGCGAACATCAAACCCATCATCTCAGCACCATTACTCCTTCAGTCACTAGTGAACTGTGCTGAAAAGAAAGAAAATACCTAGTGACTTCTCTTTTGAGAAATTACCTTGAAGTAGTGCTGTCACGACCTCAGGGACAACACAGAGCTAAGGCAGAGAAAAGATCAAAATAAATATTGAGAATGCCAGTTTAGCTAAATCTCTCCTTCTGCATTAATTCTCCTTCCGTTCTTCTAGTCAGTGGCTGAAGCAGATATCTATGTACTTCATCAGAATATCCTGGGTACTAAGAGCAGATCAGACTTCTCACTGAGCATATCTTGGTTTTGTTGAAGAAATTACATCTGTTATCTCTGACATGTTAACTGCAGCAAATTTGGATCTACCAAAGATGAAAAAGATGAAAACTACATAGCATCTCCTATCTCTTTTTTTCTAGAGTTTCCCATTTTAATTTTACGTTGTGCTTGCCAGTCTTGTTGAGCCTGTTATTTAAGTCAGAGTTGAGGGGGATTTTATTTCTTCATGTAATTCTTTCTTTTATCTGTTTTACCTCGGGTATTTTCAAGGTAGCTAATTCTGCCACGAAAGGAACTAAATAAATTCTCAGAGTAATTCATTTATCAGAAGACTTCTATATAAAGGACTTTTAAAACAGTGAGAAGAAAGGAGTTCATGGAGATTTCAAAAATTAAAATATTATTAGTATTCATACACACAAAAGATCAAGCAAGTTGCAGCACTTCATCTTTCCGGAGTCAGCGTTCCTTAAATATGAGGTTTACAGGAAGAATGAGTAAATCTTTGTAAGTGAACATAAGCTGTTGGAACAGTGATTGCCACCATTTTTTGAATGGCTCATTTATATAGTTTATGGTGGACAATTCTAGAATCTACCACAGGCAAAACAGATGTTTAAATGTTGGCAAATGGGGAGAGAAGCTTACTCAAAAGTGCATTGAGTTAAATGCGATTTAACTTACATTCCTTGCATTTAAAACACAGGTTATGTTGCAAAACATTGGGCAGTTTCATGGCTGGTGTTCAATATGACACATCACTAAAATGCAGTCCCAAAAAGAACAAGATAACTCTATCCGGTTGTTGTTGTTTTTTCCCTCAAAAGGAATACTGTGCTCTGGTTTTTCTCTGCCCCAACATAACTTCTGTTCTCTTCCTCTGCAGTTAGAAACTAAGGTGTAACAGACATATTTAGGTTATTGTATACTGTTCCCATAATAACAACACTTTATTGTTTGTTACATTAAAGTGTGAGTAGCCACTATCACGCATCAGGAAAAAATGTTCATACTCTGTAAAGCCATGGGCAATGAGAGACAGGAAAGGTGGACTTCTGAGATACGCTTTCTCAGACAGGGCTGTACCCACTCCCAAAGTCAGGCAGTGATTGAATTGCTCTCTAGGACTACAAATAACCACAGAAATGTGTGCTTACTGCACCAGTACAGATCTGTGGCCTAGTGTTTGCAGTCTGGAAGCTCGCATATGTCTTTGGAGTTGGAAACAATAGAACTTTTCCAGAGGTCCATGATTACCAGTCAAAAAAGACAGGTGAGCAACACAGATGGAGGAAAGGTAAACTGCACTTTGACTTCCTTCTGTTGGGGAAAACTGTCTGGAGGGAAAGAGATACAGGCTCTTGGAATTATCAAATAGTATCAAAGCTGGCAGCACTTCATAGCTTACCTTTTCACTTTAACTTAAAGCTGCAAGAAAGTTTGAATTTAACCTTGTTCTTGTGAAATATTCACCTGTGGATTATTTTGCCCTTGGAAAGAGAGCAGAATAGGGAAGAGCTCCATTGTTCTCTGCCTCACATCTTTCCTGGAGTTCACTGTTTCAAGCAGAGTTTGAGGTCTGACTGCCATTTCCACTGGTTACTAGAGAAGCCATTGGCAAAGACAACCTACTCCTGTTCCTTCTTCCTTTCAGTGAAAAGAGAAATGTTCATCTCATAGAGTGATGTAGAAAGAAATGTATTTTTCCTTGTCTCTGACCTTCTTTTTATTACTGCATGTACTTCACTTGCTGCAAAGTATGAATATGTAGTCACTGGAAATCATTCTCCAGGATAGTCTGCTAATTAGTTTGTGGTGTCAGACTTGGTATTTGAGTATGTCTGTTATGTTTGATCACTGCACTGCCTAGGGTAGAACAGGAACATGAACTAACAGTTGCACAGCCCAATTCTAGTTTGTGTCTATACAAAGTATCTTCCCAGTGTTGTGAATAATAAAAATGCCCTCAGGAAAGGGAAGAAACATATAAGTCATGCTTAAATAGCAGCACAATGAGAAGTGGATACCAATTTAACAATACGCTGTGCCCTGCTTGAGATTACTTCCAGTTAGCTGCTGTAGGTGGAATGACATGAAAACTCAGTGAGGCTGTAGTGAAGAAGCCAAGTGATGAAACCTGATGTCTCAGTTCAAAGAGCCCTTGTACAGGCAAGGGTTTGCATTGCTTCTGCTGAATTTGGAGAGTGAGATGCTGAGGCAGGGCTTGATTGCCTGGGTATAGCTAAGCCCATGAAACAGGCTGCTGGGAGGAGGAGGGCTGGTAAGGCACTTGTGCCTGCTTTGCTGGCAGAAGTCTGTGTGTGAAAAGTCAAAGCCAAGTCTGACTAAGAAGCCAGCTAGGGCTGAGCATCACTTCTGACCTTGCCCCCTCCTTTTCTGCTGCACCATGCCCGGCTCTCCCAGCATTCACTGGAAAACAATGTGAAACAATGCCCTTTAGTGCTCAGGGTGATAAAACAGCACATTCTTTCCTAAGTGCTGTAGAAGTGACCCTCCCTTCTCTTCCTGGGTGGTGGAGAGATTCAGATTTGTCTGGGAAATTAATTTGGGAACTGGGCTGTACTTCTTCCTTCTTGTACTCCCAGAACTGGCAAAGAAGCACCAGCGAAGAGTGTTTTTCTGCCTGCCACTCTCACCTGGTGCTCCGCATCCTGTCCTGTCCTGTCCATGGGGACCTAGGCCTACCCCATCCACAGGGAGCCCAGCCTGCATCAGCCACTGGGACCCCAGCCTCCCCCATGTACAGATGGCCCTGTCCTACTCCATCTATGAGGACCCTGGCCCACTCCATTCATGGGGACTCTGGCCTGCACAGTGCAGGAAGGGATGGCAGTGGTAGGCTGCACTCCCCACATTCTCTCTCCTGGACCACAGCAGGAAGAAAAGAATATAATCATGAGAGCCAAAAAATGTCAGTCACCACAGTGCCAGCATCCCATAGCACAGGCGGAGGTGAAGGCTCGTTCTCTCCTTTGAAGCCTCTGGCTCTGCTGGGTCACTGTAGTGATGGCTCCAGCCCCTGCCAGAAAAGCTGAGGTGGCTGTGGAGCCATCACTGCTCCTCCATGTCCACACAGCAGTTGGCAGGACCAGTCCACTGGCCCTCCAGCCACCTCAGCCCAGCACGGCCATGCCACCTGGCTGGTGCAGTCCCTCCTTGCCCCTGCCTCCCACTGCCTTCAATCAGACCACCAGGTCTCCAAAAAACACTTCATTTTATTTAATGCCTGAATGGCTCCTTCTTTAAGACACTTGTTTTGGAAATGTTTGGTGCTAATGGCTATAATGAGCCTGTGTACTGTGATGAAATGATTATGGGAAAAATCCTGCTGTGTATTTAAGGGAGCAGCTCCAGAGCACGTGTAGATTCTTCACATTCTTAATGCTTTTACCATATGAAAAGTAATGTACTCTGTGCAATTGATTGCAGTGTTTCATTCGTTTTTCATCAACTCCTATCTCTGGAACATCCCTCTCCCTCTTAACAACGTATTTTCCTAGATTTCATGGTAAAGGACAAGATCAGCTTTGTGTTGCCATAATCTTATTTGAAGCAGAAAATTGTTTCCAGATTATCCAATGTGGGGTGGAAAAAACATATTTATAAATTGGTAAAGCAGATAGACTTCCAATTGCGTTTAGTTCCAGGAAGGGTTTGTGATAATTATCTGAGAAAAAAAAATGTTTTTGTTATTGTGTCAAAAATGCTGCATTAAAATTTGTTAGAATATATTTATCCCAGGTTTTTTGTACTTGTTTCTGTTCCAAAGGTTACTGTACCTGAACCAGTTTCTTATTTTAAAACTTTTAACAGTGGCAATTCTGCAACGTATTTTTTGGTTTGAAGGGAATTAGGTCGATTCACTAGTCTTCTCACCACCGCTCAAAATACCTTTCAGCATGAAGACAGAAAAATAAGGAGCGCACATTGTATTCAATCGCAGTAAGAACATTTCTGCTAGCTGGGGATGGACTGAGCATGCTCTTGGTCCCTCCTGTGTCTGTTAGCATCTCATTAGTTGCTTTGCTGTCCTGTTTTCTGAACACTGGGCGTTTTGGAGTGTCTTCCAGCTATGATATGTGTGTTGTCCCAGAAAACCTCTGTTTCATTCATGGAGTGTGAATGAAATAATTAGTGTGGATACCCTGGCTGGCTTATGAGTTGAACTGGTTTCTCACTGTGCCATTTCAGCTTGCCTTTGTATCAATACCTACATTTGAGTTTACATGGCCCTAATCAGTTGGCATTACTGCTTTGGCCACAAGCTGCAAACGATGTGAGGGGGGTGGCACTGCTGCTCCTGTGTGATCAGGAGACCACAGTAGTGATGAATGATCCCTGTGGCACGCTGTATCTGAGGCTAAGCGTGCCATCTCTACCATGTGGTCTGCCTCTGTCCTGTCTTCTTCCATGAGCCATCGCTGCTTGACTTGCTTTCTGAGAAGTGTTGTTCTCAGCCGTCTTCCAAAATCACTGTCAGTGATTCCTTTTGTGTGCTTCTGTAGTCACATAAGTGCTAGCACAAAGGGATACATTTTCAAAAGGTCCTGTCTGATATCCCATGCTCATGTGTTTCTGCATTGTGATGTGCCGTTGATGTACTGGCATGAGAAAGTAGGTACCTGTGTGAGCAGAAGGCTGTTATGGAGCCTACAAGGAAGTCACCGGGTACCTGACCAGTGTACGCATCCATGTAAATGCTATGCAAAGATGAAGACATGAGTGTTAGCCTTCTTATCCAGAAAATGTTGTTGTTGCTTAGTGGAATTTGGTAAGTTACAGAAAACACTGGCCATACTTCTTACAGTTCTTCTTCCTCTCTTTTCTTCTGGTTTTTAGGAATTTCTCTGGAAGTGGGTGTGAAAACAAACCTGCTTTGCTATCACTGTGCTGCACAGCCTGTGTTCAGAGTGCTGTGCCTGATCTGTCACACTTCTGTCCTTTGCAGAGCAGTCAGTTGTGATGTCAGGTGCAAAGGATTTGGGCTGGGAAGTTGTCAGCTCAAGCGGATTAAATGCTTCACAGATAAAATACTGCTTTGGCAAAATTAAAAATAGTAACAAGTAGTCTAAAGGCTTAATCCAGAAATCTTACGCACAAACAAAATTACTGGCCCAATAGAGGTTAAAAAAAAAAAAAAAAAGTAATAATAATTA
Organism: Centrocercus urophasianus; assembly: GCF_019232065.1. Lineage (NCBI taxonomy): Eukaryota > Metazoa > Chordata > Aves > Galliformes > Phasianidae > Centrocercus > Centrocercus urophasianus. The sequence continues at coordinate 31,206,699 of NW_024884711.1, forward strand.
AAAAATGTAATGCTGAAAAAAATATTTTTCACTAATTTCAAGAGGCATTATTGATTATTTTAGGTGCCTTTTCTGTGCAATTGCTAGAAGTTTATTATCTGGGTTGCTTTTTTTTTTTTTTTTTTTTTTGTAAACTATGCAGATGTCTCTTTTATTGTCTGTTAAATGCAAAAGCTGTCCAACCCAAGATGTGGTAAGCTGCTACCAAGGTATATGCAAACTGATAGCCATGAGCCTTTGCACAACTCTGTAGTGTCTTTCAGTTCCTATGGTAATCATTCACCTAGAAAAACAAGTCTGAAAGCAAATATATCTGGCTTTAACAAACGGTTCTCTTGTCTTTCAGAGAGAGGATACAAGCCATGGAGAAACAGATTGCCAGTTTAACTGGTCTTGTTCAGTCTGCGCTTTTAAAAGGGCCAAATACAAGTAATAGCAAAGATGCTTCTAGGTAAAAAAAGAATTCATTAAATCTGTTTCTCTCTAATGATTTCAGTAATCAATCAACAAAAGTAGTATTTGAATGTAATAGTAAGAAAACGCTGAATCTTTTAAAGTATCTTTGCCATCCCCATGAGAATGCTAGGCAGAGAGGAAGAATATGCCAAAGAATAAATAGATATTACTGCATTACTCTTCTTTGTGTTAAAAAAGAATTAATGTAGGTACATCTCTGTGCTTTCTACTGTTTATATACCATTCCTTGCTTAACTTGTCTTAAAACTCATTGAAAAGAAAAAAAACAACCGTTCACAAGCTACTGGTGATTTAGATTAAAAGTGTGTATGCAAAACAAGGCCATTTAATTTACTGATGAAAAGCCTCACCAGTTTTATTATTAGTAAGTTAAATTTATAATTTTTCTTTTTATTGCTCAGTGAGAAGATGATGTTGAAAATTGTGTCCAACAAAAGCAGCGCTGATGCTACAGGTAAGATAATTCCTTTTTACTTTACAAATTATTCTAGCATATGAATAGCCCTAGCTTTACTAGCATCCCAGCTTATAAAAATGTCAACTTTACTTACATTCTGTTAGCTGCTCTGACAGATGCAAAGTTTAAGTTTAGGCTATGGAAGTCAATCACATCTTTGTTCAGAGATGAATTTCTGACAGTTTGAGCTGGAATGAAAGTCGCACCTGCAGTGAATGGTTTAAAAAAGATACAGGCTTTTTGTATATGGCGATTTTTCTAGTGATTAATCTCATCTATAATATACATCTGTCACTGACCCCAGATGTATCTAAATCAGTGTAGAAGGCTAAGCTTTTATCTCCTATTTTTGACACCTGAACTTTAAGGTTATTTTACCAGTAGGATTGTATGTGTGTGATGTCACTGAGGAATTCAGCAGTGAGCTAGATAGTACTTTCCCTAATGGAGCCATATTGATCTGTTACTAATTATTAGCGTGCTCCTAAATTGTTCTGAGCAAGTCGATTATGGCGAAGCCTAGAAGATCTGGTCTTAATTTAGCTTCCCACTCGAGAGCTGCTAAGTGTTTAAACGGTGGAGTTAATGCTGTTGTGAAAGAAGATCTCCATGTGACTGGAGCTCTTTGTGTTTGGGCTGCTGCTCTTGATGTCTGCAGGGTGTGTGTGTGTGTTTATGTGTGTTTATATGACTCCTCTTCATCCTTTGTCATGCACTGAATGCAAATAAAGGCAGTTCCCTACTTCCTGATAAGGCTGTTCCCACAGGGTGGTCTGTGCTGCAGCAGTTAGTAAACCACACACATTTACTAGCAAATCTGTTACGCACTAAACTAGCCTTTCTGCTGGAGCTGTTAATTCAAGTTCAGGATTCCTGTTTATCTGGAATTGCAGTATGTCTTTCTAACCAACAGAAGTCAAACCAGACCTGGAACCTATCAAGCAAATGTAAGAGAGTGCAAGGTAATGTCCTGGAGCTGGAGCTTTGCTCCCAAGCCATTCTCTGGCCTGGTTCCAGCTCTTCTCTTCTGGCTGGCTCCTGACTGGGGAGAGCAATACTTGAGGCTGTGAAGAAATAAGCTGTAATTTATCAGTTTGAGGCAACTTATTGAAAATTCCTTCATTTTTTAAAACAGCTGCAAAATGCTCTTAGGCTTTTCTCTACTTCCTTATCATTAATCACTGCAAATTTATAGTATTTCCTACTTGCATAGGCCACATATCATGCAAATAACCTATACAACAATCAGAATATGCAGATACACTGCACTGGGGTGGATGTCCCGATCTAAGTGAGCACTGCTTTTATTAGGAATTTAGCCCAGGTGGCCTCCAAAGGTTCACTTTCGACCTTCTCCTTTTCATGTGTTCATATGTGAATGAATTGCTCAGAAAGAAGTGGGAAATTAAATGATATTCATTGGAAGGACTACACCACGGAAAGCAAGGGTGGAGATTCTTTGGTCTGTAGATCATATCCAGTCCAACAGAATAGCATGGTTCATCTGACTAGCAGCCAGTTTATGCTGTCATTCCCAAAGAGCCTTCACTCCTTTGTTGTGTAACTGGAAGCGTGTGCTTGAAATGGCAAAATTACATATAATAAATGGATGTCCTAGCATGGGAAGCAGGAGTGACCAGTTTAATTTACTGTCAAAACATGAGATCAGCATCTGCCAGGTGCTGACAGAAACACTGACTCTGTCATGCGGCCATGCCCATACCCATCATCTAAGTAAGGATGCTACCATTTCGCAACCAGGCAGTTGAATCTAGATTATTGTGCCTTCCAACCCAAGACATATAATTCTGTGCTTTCAGTTTAATAGATACCATTCTGATCACTCGGGAAGATAGAGAAAGGGCAGTGGGTCTGGACACGTAGCCATGCAAGGATCCAGCACCACAGAGTATCATTGTAACTCCAGCATCTGTGTCCTAAACCCTGCCCTTCCATTATGACACAGCCACAGAAAAAATCAGAAAATTAAACTGTAGTGTGGAAAGGGAAACAAGGTGTGGTGCTCACCATGCTAACTGCTTGGGCATTGTCAGCCCTATCAGCTAATACTGAGGACTGCTATCCTAAATAATAGAATATTCTGCATTTGTACCTGCTTTCAAAATTACGTATAACAAGAGACAGTAAGTCAGACACAGGCAACCTGTCAAAATATACAGAATGTTTCTCCTTTAAGTAAATATGCTTGGGTTTAAAAGGACCTGAAGCATACTTTTGCAGGCTCCTTTTTTGTTCTGCAATTCACTCCAATCCTTATTAGCCATTAGACAGTTGACTTCAACAATTCCAGTTGACAGCTGCATACTGAGATACCAGTTTTAGCAATTTCAAAGGCTATTTGCCAGAAAAAGTGGTATAAAATGTTGATTGAGCAGTCCTTTCTAGAGCAGTGGTAAGCAGAAATGTGAATTACTTCCCATCCTGAACAATAAAACATCTGTGCAGGATAAAATTGGTTCATCGATGTTGAACCAACATTGTATTTTATAGTATGTGTTCCAGTGATGGGAGACATGCATGCAAAAATAGCGAACTAGCTCATTTTGGGAAGGGAAACAAACCAAAATTTGTAAATCTTAGATACTTCTGTGTATCTAGATTGTGAATGCTACGTTTGGTATTTCATATATATTACACTGTTGTATTTAATGTGTTCTTGCTTTGCTAGTTTTTAGCCACATTCTTTACCCTCAGATATTAGAGTCTAAACAAATTTTACCTATTTTCCACTAGGATAAATGGGCCTGTAATAAAAACTGTCTGCTTTTCTTATGTTTTATTGCTTTAGGCTCAATTTTTTCACAATAGGTGAGTTCAAAGAGCAGTAGACTTCCACATTCTAGCTGTGTCTCTCCTATTCATGTTTGGATAAATCTCATGACTGAATCCTTACAGCTTTTCTCAGTTCTTCAAAGGTGAATGGCAATCAAGGCATTCTTCATTTAGGAACAGCTCAGTAGCATGTGACCCAAAAAACCAAGCCTTACTAAAAAGATCTGAAGATTACTAACAAATATTCTAGGAAATGCTCACCCACTCTCTTTCCTGCCATATTTTGTTCACTGAGTAATAAGAAAGATAGATTAAATGCTGCATTAACTGTTTAAATTTATATCAGTTATATCTTGGATTGGAAAACAAAAATGAACAAAACCAGTTGTTCTTTGCCATTTGCTACCCTGTTGGAAGAACAGGAAGGAGATTTCAGTACTTCCTGAAAAGGGTTCAGGAGCCTTTCTTTCTCAGCTAGCACTGCCAGTACAAATCAAGAGAAGGAGATGGAACAGAGAGAAGTATTACCCATGTAGTGCCCATATTTGATTCCTCACTATTTGTGACCTGTGCTTGTCAGAGAATTTCTTCTCTTGTGCATATCTATTTGCATTTTTCATATGCACAACCCTTCTTGTAATGATCTGTGAATTTAAAAAATTGTCCATATCTGGTTGCTTATCTCACATTCAAAGGTAGATCATGCCAGTTCTTGAATGCAGTCAGCATATCCAGGTATATCATGATCCTGAATTCATTCTGAATCAGCAAGATAAAGTGGTACACAGATATCTGTAGAACAGTTTGTTCTTTTGAGGTTGCTTTGGTGTCTGACCATAACATCTTGATAATGATAAAGTTGCAACCTCAATGTTGCATTTGTCTGTTTGTTCAGTGGATTCTAACCGGATGATAAGAGAACTGAGTAACTGTCACATGGCTCCCCAAATGATCACAGTCACAGAATGGCCAGGGTTGGAAGGGACATCGAGGATCATGAATCTTCAACCCCCTGCCTCATGCAGGGCCACCAACCTGCACATTTAATACTAGACCAGGCTGCCCAGGGCCCCATCCAGTCCGGCCTTGAACACCTCCAGGGATGGGGCATCCACGACCTCTCTGGGCAGCCTGTGCCAGCACCTCACCACTCTCTCTGTAAAGAATTTCCCCAACATCCAACCTAAATCTTCCCTCCCTCAACTTAATACCATTTCCCCTTGTCCTGCTGTTATCAACCCTTTCAAAGAGTTGATTCCCCTTCTGTTTCTAGGCCCCCTTTAGGTATTGAAAGGCTGCAATGAGGTCACCCCACAGCCTTCTTTTCTCCAGCCTGAACAAGCCCAGCTCCCTCAGCCTTTCTTCGTTGGGGTGGTGCTCCAGTCCTCTGATTATCTTCATGGCTCTCCTCTGGACCCTCTCCAACAGCTCCCTGTCCTTCCTGTACTGGGGGCTCCAGACCTGGACGCAGTGCTCCAGATGGGGCCTCACAAGAGCAGAGTAGAGGGGGACAATCACCTCCCTGTCCCTGCTGGCCACCCCTCTTCTGATGGAGCTCAGGATACCATTTGCTTTCTGAGCCGCAAGGGCACACTGCTGGCTCATGTTAAGTTTTTCATCTATCAAGACCCCCAGGTCCTTCTCTGCAGGGCTGCTCTCAAGAACCACTCCTTCCAGCCTGTATGGATGCCTGGGATTCCTTCAGCCCAAGTGTAAAACTCTGCACTATGCCATGTTGAACCTCATCAGGTTCATCTGGGCCCACCTTTCTAGCCTGTGGAGGTCCCCCTGAATGGCATCCCTTCCTTCCACCGTGTCAACTGCACCACTCAGCTTGCTTAATTTGGGAAGAAGCACTTCTTGATGTCTTCTGATGGCCTTTTTTCTAACCTGCTCTTAGCATTTTCAAGAGAAAAAGAAATTCTGGAAATGGAAGAAGAGCAGTGTCAGCGTGATGGCAAAGGTCAGATGTTGGGGATTGGCAGCTCTGTTCCTTGCTTTCCTTAGCCTGGGCAGATAGCACACCTTTCTCTTTCCTGCACCACAGTTCCTTAGTGATTTCAGAATGGAGATAACTTGCAGCTTAGCTCATTGGCCTTTGTAAAATAAGTTAACATTTATGTTTTGTCCAGAGTACTAGGGAATTTGAGAGGATTTTTTTGCTTCCAGCCTCCCTTACCTAGCTCCAACATGGGTTTATTTAAAGAGCTATGCAAGCCAATGCTGTTCCTTTCCCTTCAGCCCATCTGGCTGTACATCTAATCACAAAGCTACAGCCTGGGCCTACTTCCAAAAGAGAGCTATGCTCCCTAGACAAAGCAGCCCCTCATTCAGCCGTCCTTTTATTCCTTTTTGATGAAAATATGAATCTCAGAGAAAACAACCGCTGATCCTTACTCTGCTCCTGTGCCCTCTGGTTGTACGGATGTTTTTGTGTGTCAGTTCTTCAGGAGTCCCTTGTTGTGCTTTGTGGCCTCTGAGCACAGCGTGCAGCAGGGCCGTGGTGGTAGCTGAGGTGCATCATGACAAGAAGAGGTGGCTGGGGTAGCAAGGAGGAGAGATGGTTTGTAGGGAGTGGAATACATTTATTGTTTACAGAAGCAGATCACAGTCCATCTATACTAAAAGGAAAGCAGGCACCCCATGCTGTGAAAATATGTGAATTGACTGGGTTCCAACATGTGGGGAGAGACTGGAGGGGACTGATTAATTCCTTGGCTGCATAGCCGCAGGGTTGGGGGCTGAGCTTTTGGAGCTTTTTCTTGAGGCAAAGAATAGCAGAAAGGTAGCTGCGCTTTCAAAAATAGTTTGAATTTGTGGCTAGGGATCAGAACTCATGGAGGCTTATCCACGTTTTTCAGACTCTCTGGTGATTTCTGTCTGTAGGGTTTATGAACTAAAAAGCCTTTTCTTTTAAAAGTGCAAAGCCAGTACGTGTGGGAGGAAGATACATGCTTAAGTGTAGGAAAAAATGCAGTGTACGTGTAGACAGGTAAGTATTGGCATATATTAGATTGAAGCATTGAGTGGGTACAGAGTGGCAGTGAACAAGCAGTGCTTATTTCTTAAGGGCTGCTTTCTGTTAAGCAGCTCTTTGAAAGTCAAGAGAGCACTGAATCATAAGGAAGTATGGCAAAATGCAGAGCAATTTGCTCATCACTAACATGAAGAGTGCCATGGTTGAAGCACTGAGAAGGTCTGGCTGGAGCACATTTAGGTGGAGTACAGCATTACAAGGGCCAGCTTTTTGTTAAAGCACATCTTTGGAAACCATGGCGTGGCACCCCATATACAGCACGTGTGCAACCTGTCCTTTTTCTGACAAGATTTGCAAATGTAATTAAAGCAAGAAACATGATTCTTCTGACTTTCTGAAACTTGGTTTAAATTCCCTCCTTCAAAAATGCCTCTCCTCAGATGAATTTTGGGGTATCCACATGTTGGCAAAATAATAACAATATGTTGTTAGGCTGAGCAGTACCCACCCGGGCACAGTTGGAGATTTTATTTGTTGATTACTAGAGATGAATGGAGGTGAGGCTGACCACTCTTGGTTCCATGCTCTTACCAGGCAGAAAAATGTGTCATGACCTTCTTTGCACTGAAAAGTTGCGTCTGACAGGCAAAGAAAAGCTCACAACACTACTTTTGGCTTGATTTTGCTGAATCTGGTAGAGTGTGTGTTTGTGGGAATAAATTCTGACCGAGGTCCCTGTGCACAGTTGTTATTTATCAGTTATTTATCAGTTTTCTCAGATGTTTGGTTTTAATCATAGAGAAAGAAGAAGGTGCAAGGGGGATGATGACATGGCATAGAAGTTTGGGGAGCTGCAGCCATACTGTCATGTGAGCTTGAGAGACAAGGTGACGCTGTCGATCAGTGGCTGTGCAGTGCTGCATAGTGTTGGGCATAGAAGAATGGAGTGAGTCCTACTATTAGTCTGTCATTTTGCCTCTTGGCAGTGGAGAGGAGAGGGGACACATTAGAAAGACAGTTTGAAGAATATGGAGCATTTAAGTGCGTATTACCAAAAGACAGTTGTAACATGACTTCTCGCTGATGAGCTGGTATTTAGCCCGTAAATAAAGCTTCTTCCCAAGTATTTGAGACTTAAAAGAACAAGCTTGGTATTGATGCTGTGTAGAGGAACAGCATTACTTAATGAGGAAACTCTTGTGATGACTTGGCTTGCTTGTTATATGCTGTATTACCTTGTAAATGCAGTGCTGAATAAAAGACTGTCTAAGGGGGAGTAGTAGGCTGCAAATTGATTGGAGAGCAGTTCTCTACCATGCTATTATTTCATCCTTTTCTCTTGGTTTTATACCTTTGCTGTTGAAGACAGTTGATAGAAATAATGCAATCATACTTTAAGCAGCAGAGCCCAAATCTCTATAGAAACCTTTTCCCCATGCTTGGCAGTTTGAATCTCTTTCCAGTGATAATCAATCACAGTCCAGGACTCCTGCGAATTTGCATCAAGTTGCTCCAAGAAGGCTCCAGAGAAGACAGTCCCAAAGCTACTTGCAGCACCAATTGAATTTGCTGCTGTTCAGTATAATCTGCATTTACAGCTAATTTTCCTATCTCAACGTTTGTGGTAGGAAGCAGTTTTGTCATAATACAATACTCTGATATGGTTGAGGTTCCAGCACAGATACATTCAGATATTTTATAGTCTCTCCTCAGCATTTTACTGAATGGTAAGATGCCAGTCCTCTCATTCACAGCTGTGATTTTCTTCTCTTGTCCCTCTGTGTGAATTGCATGTGGATTCAGTGTAGAGAGAAAGAACCATGTTTGCACTTTCCCTGCTGGTGAGCTCAACTTCTTGCTGCTGCTTACTTGCAGGTGCTGCTAACTTATCTGGGGGAAAGAACACATTGGCAACAGTGGAGTCAGCTGTCATTCATCATCCTGCTGGAACCCCGTCTATGCAAGTCAGCCTGCATGGTATGAAACGCAATGTGTCAGATCTACGACTGCAGCTGCATCATATGAAGCAGCTACAGGTATGATTAGGGAAAGTGGGTGTTCAGTACACACCTTTCTTTTTCTTTCTTACTCTCTCTCCCTTAGTACACATGTGATTTGAAGTAGAACTATATAGAAAAGCAGAGTCCCAAGTAGCCCAGACACAAAAGCATTACTGCGCCAGTATGTGCTACTCGAATAATCCTAGAGGTATGAGAAGTAGCTGAGGGTAACTGTTGCTTCTCAGATACAGTGAAATAACTTGATTTTTAGCTTTGTTGAGTGACACTAGACATTAAAGTGGCAATTATGTTATAATAATATTAAGTCTGTGATTACAATTTGGACTCTGCTATGCTATGTGCTGTATAAACATGTTGGAAGAGCCACGTTCCTGATCCATACTGTTTATAGTTGAGACAGCTTTTAAGTTTCTGAATAAACAACTTTGATGTAAGGAAACGCAAATGTAGCTGAGGATCAGTAGGTATGCATTAAGCCAGAGTTTGAGTCCTGTATTTACAGAATGCAGAATAATAACTAACTCAAGCAGCTAGGGGAAAGGACGATTTCAAAAGTTACTGCAGAGGTTTGTTGTGCCATACTTAAACTCACATTTTTGCCAGTACCTTCCTAACACACGTCAAGACTTGAGAACCTACAAGAAAAGATAATAACAACGAAGAGTTAACCAAAACTGTCTGTTGATATACATAGTCATGCTACCAACATAAATATGTGCTGCTCATCTCAGACACTGTGAAAACAAATGTATGCAGCTGTACCTTCACTTAATTAGAAACTGAAAAACACTGTGTATTGTCTCAGAAGATGTAAGAAGAGCTAAAGCAATGTCTTACAAGACAAAGTGTACAATGAGGAAAACGTCAATACTCTGCCAGTCTTCCTTGTCTGGAAAATGACATCACATGTTTGGTATTGTAGGGCTGCAGCTACTGCTGTCCTTACTAGGGAGGTTTTGAATATAGGAACAGTTCTGTGTCCATCTCCTTTGATTTGCTGATGAATTTTAGAGCAGAATGATAATAATATGGTATAATAACAATATGATTCATAATGATTCATCAAATACGATTCCAGTTTTTTAACAAAAAGAAATTGAGTTTGAACCAGCCATGGGGCAAGGGAGCATAAAGATGAAACAAATAAACATCAGAGTGACGAAAATGTAACTGAGAGAGAAGGTCCTGTTGCAAGTTCCTATGTTCATATTGCTGGTGATGAAGAGATGTTAGAAGGTGTTTGGGGCAAGCAGTTGAGTCAAGTAGGTGACCTCTGCCTGTCACACAGCTCCCATGATTTTACTTTTTCAGTAAAGCTGACTTCCTTGGGATCTCTACCCTTACACATTATATATGAGTGGACATTGTTGCTTGTTTGTGCTTCAGGCCACTGCAACTCCTCTGCCCTTCCATAACTCACTGCCAAATGACCACCAGCTGCACTTGCTATTTGGCCTTGCAAAATAGGATAGAGACTGCAAGTGTTGCACTGGTTGCAGTGAAAGTACTATTCTCATAGGGCCTACCTGCCAAGGAGGTGGCATTTCCCCAGCTGCAGCTTGTCTCCATGGCCCTGCCCAGGGCAGTATCCTTGGTCATGTACCTTGCTTTTGTTAGGATACATTGGAGCAAAGAAACTTGTACCATCTGAGCAAATGATCACTGCCAATGAAGTCTAGAGTAGGGAACAAAAAGGGATAAATCCAAAGTGGTCTCATTAAATCCAGCTGACTTCCCTTATTTCTAAAATGATAGCAATTATGGGTGCCTTATGCCAAAAGTATGTGGGCAAATTTGTGATAGTTGGATGCAAGAGCTTGTAGCTTAAGGGAAGTTCGCGCATCTTACATAGAAATTGCATTCATGAGACTGAGATTGTTTTTGTAATGTTCCTGAAATGGTGGAAGTATTTTGTACAAGAGTTCACAGCTTGTGAAGCAGCAAATGGAATAGTTAGTTTTAAACTAAAGAGTATTAAAATATCACACTTTGATGGAAAGAAAATTGTGCTCAATTTCTTCATAAAAGGGAAAAAGTTTTTTTTTTTGTTTTTTTCCAAGTTACGTGCATATTGTCTTTGGCAGTACTTCATATTTGTTTCTTTTGGGTTGTCAGTCAGTTTATTCCTGTTTGTGTGAAATTTTCATCCAGTGACAGTCTAAAAGAAACACTTGCAAAGAACTGGAAAAGATGATTGCACAGGCACAAAAGTTGGCAGGATAGCTAAGAAGCAAGAACAGGACATAAAACTATATTTAATACTGTCTCTGGTTCAGTTTTGAATTGATGGTATCATTGCAAGTTTTTATTCATGTGCTTTAAATAGAATCAGAGGGACACGTGATGGAAAGGACCCATCCATTCACATATGCTTTGTCTGTTATGGCAAAATCATCTTTAAAACATTTTCAGCAGGAATTGATCCAGATGAATGGATTCACACAGCGGTTAAGTGTGTATATTAGCAGATGCAACCAACAGGTTTTGACTGCTTCACCCTATAGTTGGATTTTCACCAGAGATTCTTGAAGCAATGAAATTTGTATACAGCAGTTGTAAGATGTTAGATACCATCTTGCTAGTCCACTAGTATCTTCTTTAAGCACTCTGATTCTCAGAGATACTCAAGGAAGCCTAGTTTCATGATGATGAGATGTTTTCCTCATTGCCTGTGTTCTGTATGTACTTGTTGGAAAGACTATGTCATGTAATGAGTGCAGTGGGGTAGTTCTGTACTCCTAGGTGATGACAGGCTTTAGTGGCAGGTTTGAAGCAAGCCTTTATAGTATGTGTTCATGGTATATTATCATTAGCTTGTCTGTACTTTAAAATTTATGTCTGTTCCTACCGTTCTTTAATTGAAGACATTTGAAGGGGAAGCAGTTAGATCTGATTAAGGTTCAGCTTTAGAAATGTGCATGCGTGCTTGCTTTTCCCTCAGTAAATGTATCACTTGCAGGGAAATGAGTGCTGCCAAAAGGATAGAAAATGTAATAATAATACTGTCATAAATGGTACATGATACTCAAATAATCTCACAAGTGTAACTTTGAATTAGACATTCAATTATGTTTTGAACTGCATTATAGAATTGGTGAGACTAGATTTAATCTATGCATGGTTACAAACTTTAGGAATTAGATAATAAGATTCTGCAGAGATCCTGAGCTGCAGGAAGTCAGTCCCTGTTTGTGGATGTGCACTGTGTGTCTGGAAGGTGGGTGGCCTAGAAGCCTCTCCCATCAGGGCCTTGCATGCTCCTGCTGGAGAGGGCATCCCTGCTGTGTAATGAGAATCATAGAATCATAGAATCATAGAATCACCAAGGTTGGAAAAGACCTAAAAGATCACCCAGTCCAACCGTTCACCTATTCCCAATAGCTCCTACTAAACCATGTCCCTCAACACAACATCCAGTCTTTCCTTGAACACCCCCAGGCTCGGTGATTCCACCACCTCCCTGGGCAGTCCGTTCCAGTGCCTGACCACCCTTTCTGAAGAGGGTGAGAAGCAGGGCTATGAATTGATAGCTTGTTTTCCAGTTAGCTGTCTCATGAATAAGAATTTTTTTAAAGTGAACTAGGCTGGTTATCAGGTTATTTTCAATCCTGGAGTATTTGTGAGGAAACTAGGAGTCAAAATCAGTTCCAAACTGTGCAGGGAAATATGTTGAAGTGTCCAGAGACTGCCTTGTCTTCCTTACCGACAGCTCTTTCCCTCTACTCCTGCTCCCTCTGCCTTTTGTTGCCCTTTGGCTGATCACTCTACCCTGCTTAAAACCCTGGTTACTGGTTTCCCTTGATTCTTTCTTTTCTCTACCTGCACCCATCTTTACCTCCCTCTCCTCATCTTCTGTCACTGTACTCCAAGCATAAAGAAACCTAGGTTTGTCAGAAGTAGGTAGGTGTTGGTTGAATTTTCATAGGAATGGCTGAAACATCTTTTTGACACAAAGATGAATCATTTCCCAAACTTCAAGAGCTTCCTCAAACCCTAAGTTTAGGAGGTCCTGAACATACTTGCTTTTTGAAATATTGATGAATTACATTTTTATTCCCTAATCTTTTTGTCAGAAATGGATGAACTTTTATAAAATGAATGAAACTTTCCCCTGCTACTCAGGAACTAGATAAATTGAAGTGACAAATGCCTTAGCTGTAGATGTCACTATAATAAATATACAACCTCATAATGAACGTATTAAATAAGCATGTTTACTATTGCACACACCCACTCAAGCACACAGACCCCATTTTGGTATGCTGGGAATCACACAGCTGAGGAACATGGAGGTCTGAAATTCTATACACCTGAGGCTCAAGTTTGACTCTGGAACTTCTTCTTGACCTCAGATAAGTTGTTTCACATTTCCGTGTCAGATTTCCCCACTTTTTAATGAGCTGTGAATAAACAGTATGGATGAAGCTTTACATGCTCATTCTCTCATTTATTAATTTATTTGTGTTTAATTCTTGAAAATGTAACACAGTGAAAGTAATGTTTATTTCAGATAGCTGTCCTGATCTCACTGTGATTTTAATATATTAAATCCGAACACTAATCCTGAGGTAGGGAAAAAGTGTACATGGTCTGTCTTCAAAAGAATCCTGTCTAGTACAAAGCAGCTAACAATGTTTATAAATCTGTACTGTTTCAAATGTTTTCCAGCCTCATTTTTTCCCCTTACTGCTTACGCTTATCTTAGGCTGAGTTTTGAGCTTACAACTCCTGCTTATCACAGCCCAGTCTCCTCTGAACACTCTCAGTGAAGTGTTACCCTCTGTCTCATCATAGTTGTGTCACTGGAGAAGGCAGTCAGGCATAATGACTGAAAAGTTCAGAGAAGAAAACTGAGTTTGCTCCTCTAATTCATGAACTGATTGGAAAGAACAATCTGACAGAGGCTTTTGTTCCTCTACTTCCCAGGAATTCTCTTAACTTCAGGAGAAGTCTTGCTGCCTTGTATGTAACCCATTTTTGTGATTCTTCCTATTAAGCAGTATTTTTTCTTTTCATGTTTGCCTGTTAAGCTGAAATATCTAGAAGGCAGTTGTAGGATTGATTGCTAGCTTTAAAAATGGAATTTGGTATCCCAAGGTGTTTTTTAAAATCTTACAGTATGACATTGCTGCTAGGCTGACAGAGTTGTTTTGTTTGACTGTATCCTGAAGTTGTGACTAGATGGAACCCTACTTACTGCTTTGTGTGAACTTGCGATTTACATAAAAGACTTCAGGACTTATAAAGAAGACTTAATTTGTGTGAGTGCTGAGTGTAGCTGCACTAGGGCTATCCACACAGTACAGTCTAGTTTGTTTTCTTAGTTTTGTTTTGTTCTGCAAACTTAATATCAGTTTAAAAAAATGTTCTAGATACTTAACATGAATGTAAGAGAGAATGAGAATGCAAGATAGTAGATCTCTTGAGAAAGAAGTGTGAATGGCAAGCTTTCAGAAAATTGGCCTATTTTAAAAGGTTATTTTGGTGGCTGAGAGAGGTTTTTTATTTCACAGGTGAGTATGTCTGTCACCAAATTACACTGGATGATACAATCCTTTCTCTGCCACTTGAGAGTGAAATATTCCGTTCTGAGAATGACAATGCATTCCAGCTCCAACATCTATGTGTGTGGCTATCCAGTAGGCATACATATGTGGTACAGTGCATAAGCATAAGAGAGATGCACAAAGTGGAAGTCAGGCTTCCAGCATTCTGGTGAGGCGTGATTAATACTTGGTTCATGCTGGACTGAGCTTTATAAAGGGGATGCAGTCCCTACAGAAGTTACGCTCTGAAGGTGATTTATTGAACCCAGCATCTTTTGTTCACCAGCTGACAACTAGAAGTTAGATAAACACTTTAAAAGCTAAGTGAATGTGGGTTTTTCTCTCCTCTACCATTTCCTCATGAAATAATGTCTATAGGTAAAGATAAAGAGGGAAAGAAGAAGGTAAAAAGTCACTCTAGCTGTAAAGCCATGTTTATTCCAACCTATTTCTGAGTTCTGCAATGTATTCTGTTGCCAGGGATGTCAGTCAAGCAGGAGAAATTGAAGTTGATTTCTTTTGTGCAACAGCTGCAGAACCAGGAGATGCTGAGGGCAATGGTGAAGAAAGCAGAGCTGGAAATCAGTGGCAAAATGTTTGAAACAGTGAAGAGGCTTGAAGATCCTGTGCAGCGACAGCGCAACCTGGTGGAACAAGAAAGGCAGAAATACCTCAGCGAGGAAGAAAAGATCGTAAAGAAATTATGGTGGGTTGAGAAAACTCTTAGAATTTGTTGCATTTCACTGTGTTTTTTTTGTTTTTGTTTTTGTCCAGAAATATTCTTTTTCACCACTGTCTTCAACGAAACTGGGTCTATGCATGCTCTTTTAGCTATGTTTCCTTGTCTCATATTGTCTGTAGAACCAGGTCTGTTTTGTACAAATCACTGGTCCCTGAGTAGGAGTCTTGCTTAGCACAGCTCACTGGGCAAGTCCTACCAGCATAAAGAGTATCAACCACTTCAGAATTTGCCTGTAAGGAAACAGATGTCTGTAAGGAACAAGATCACCTGCATCTTCAGAAAGACTCCCCCTACCCTAGCTTTCCTCTTCTGCTTTACATATAGCATTTTAGGGAAACAGAGAAGAATTTTGTTAAGAACAAATGGATGCAAAAGAAGGTAATGATTAGCTTTCATAGCATGGCTGATGCAGGAAAGAGCCACCTAGTCTAACCCCTGTTTGAGTAGGGCCACTCAGAGCCAGGTGTCTAGGGCCACATCCAGTCAGTTTGGAAGCCCTCTAAGAAGGATGCTCCACCACCTCTCTGGTAAACCAGTGTTTGGTCATCCTCATAATAAAGAAGGGCTTCATTTTGTGCCCGTCACCTCTTGTACTGGTACTAGCACCTTAGAAAGGAACTGAGCTGTTTTCTTTGTTCTCTCTTTTTAGTTATTTATACACACTGATAAAATCCCCTTGAGCCTTTTCTTCTGTTGGCTAAAATGTCCCGGTTCTCTAAGCCTTTTCTCATAAGAAAGACAGCTCAGTCCCTTCTTCATCTTTGTTGTCCTTTGTTGGGCTCTTCTCAGTATGTCCATGTCTGTCTTGTATTGAGTGGCCCAGAAATGGACACAGCACTCCAGGTAAAGTGTCACCAATGCTAAGTAGAGGGGAAGGATCACCGTTGCTGACTGCTGGAAACACTTTGCCTAATGCAGCCAAAAATACCATGAGCCTTCTTTGCAGCAAGAGCATATTGCTGGCTCACAGAATCATTAAGGTTGGAAAAGGCCACTATGATCACACTGTCCAACTATCAAGCCACTGCCACCATGCCTGCTAGACCACATCACTCAGTGTGAAATCTACCTTTTCCTTAACACCTCCAGAGAGCTTTTTCTGCCAGGCTACTACAGCTGGATGACCCCAGCACATCCTGGTGCTAGACATTTTCTCTCCAGGTGCAATTCCAATTGTTGAATTTCTTGAGATTCTTCTTGTTGAGATTTCTTGAGCCTATCTAGGTTCCTCTGGATAGCAGCATGACCCTCTGACTTACCAGACACTCCTCACAGCTTTGTGCCATCTGCAAACTTTCTGAGGCTACATTCAGCCCCATTATCCAGATCGTAAACAAACAGATTAAATAGAACTGGATGCCGTTTTGATCTCCGGGGGTATACTGCTAGTTGCTAGCATCCAACTAGACATTGCTCCACTGATAACCACCCTCTTTCTGAGCTTCAAGTATGAAAGTCAGATTTCAATAGTAAATACTTCAGCTATTGCATTTGGAAGGTAGGGGAAGGTCCTAAATAGGGTACTCAAGTTTAATTGCAATTAGCAGTGCCATTGTCTATCTGAGACTCACTCTTAGAGTAAAACTTACTCATTGGGATTTCCATATAGTAAACTGCAGTTAAAAATATGTGGGTTTTTTTTTTTTTCTTTTTTTTTTTTTTTCTTTTTCTATGTAAAGATTTTTTATAAGAATACCAAGACTGCAGGACTGGTTGAATCCATTTGTTTGCTTCAGTCCATGTTCAGAGCTGGGAGGCAAGATGAGGTTAAAATCAATGAACAGTTTAACTAGTTCTAATGCTCTCATTTGTAGAATACTATTTAAATAATTATTTCTCATAGTAGTTCACACCAGATGAATGGCTCCATAATGCCAAGAAGCTTTATAGTCTGCTTTCATTGGAAATGATAACTGGAGAGCCACAGGAGTACAGTTATTGACAGCTGAAGAAAGTAAATCTTTCTTTTGATCAGTGTTATGTCAGTTGAGTATGATCTGTAACAAAAATTGTGCATCTATAAAGACAAAGTAGAATGTTTCTGAGGGAATATATATTTTCTGTGAAGAAAAGTTGTGTGCGGCAGTAGTCCATGTTGGTATATATAGCAGGTTTATAGTCTTAACATAGTGTTTCAGTCCCAAGAAACTCACCTGCTGTTCATCACTTCATTCATATGTATCTCATTGCTTAGTTTCTAGATTGTTTGCTGTCTGTGGAAAAAAACCACAAACATTTGTGTGATAGTTGTTTATAGGATTGCCTCATAAAATGGATTCTTCGTGAGGTCAAGTGCAGTGTTGTTAGTAGTTACAGCTGCTCATTTAGGATACTGCTTTGATTGCAGTATGGTTTTTTATCAGTGTTTACAAAGTCTCCACTGCTTCTGTGCTACTTTAGCTCGGTTATCAAGGGGCAGCATCCTTGTGAAGCAAGTGCATATTGTGCTATGCCAATTTACTGTGCAGCTAAGCAACATTGAATGGGAAGGTATCATTCATTTGCTAATGTTACAGGAATGTGTCTTAACTCATTCATAAGATTTAAATGTTAGCTTAATCTTTTTGGAGATGTGTTGGAAACAAATATAAAATCATACATTTGTTTTTCTTTATGCCCAGTGAAATTTCTTCATCATGTATTTGCAGGCTTGCAGAATCAGTGCTCAGAAAGAAAAGCACATCTGATAACAATGCTTGAAGTTCAACAGTTGTTGCCCTCTTGACCTTTTCTGCATCATAGATCTAAATCAGTTGACTGAGTTCATGCAAGATAGAGCATAAGGACTCAGGCAATACGTGCAAAAGTGTATTTGATGTTCTGTAGCATGAACTACAGCTCCATCTAAAGAAATAAAGGGAATGTTCTTTTTGTCTCTTAAATCTCAGCTTAAAAACTTTTCTTCTGCAAGCCTGAAGATTATCACTGGAAAATTAAAATTAAAAAATATTGCTGGTTTCATGTTGTAAACAGCACAGATGTCAATATATACCTCATTACAAGTTTTCTGTTGAGCAGCTCTACATAAAACATACAGAATTGTGTCCATGTGTGTCAGTTGTAGCAGGATTACAGTTCAGAGATATATAATGAAAACCAGGGTAACCAAGGAACACTGATAAACGTACAGTTTGTACCCACTTGTAACAGGGAAATATATACTCAGAATTAACTGAACAAGTTTTTACTATCCAGTCTTTTCAGCCAACATTAGAAATGTCATGTATTATTCTTTCTGGGTTGCAGATGCTAGCCTTAAAATTGACCAGACCAAGGGCAAATTGTGACATTGTGACATATTGCCCAATAAAGTATTTCTGTGGTAAGGAACACGTTACAATTATTAGTGGTTTATTCTGTTGTAGGTTATTATAAGCACTTTAATAGACAGGTTGTTACAAGCAGAGTATTTACATTATATCCATCTCTGATGTGCCTGATAGATTTTGATTATAAGTTTGGATTTCCTTGTAAGAATAGCCATACTCAGAGAGCCAGTAGTAGCAAATGCTTAAGTAGTGTAAGAACAACACTGAGCAACGTGCTCAGAGTGCATCTCCTTCATTTCAGTGACTTTGTAGCTCAGAGATTTTTCAGATGACATGGCACCTTCATATCCAAATCTCTGTGCATTGTTTACCTTTCATGAAAGTATGCATTTTTATAAATTTATGTGCATTTTGCTGTGTATATTTTTCAAGTTGGAGGAATACTGTAATGAACCTCTTTCACTTTTTAAAATCTCTTACGTGTCAATCAATCCTCAAACTCTTAAATTATGCAAGGCAGAATATTCACTAATTCTAGTCATAATGTTGGAGATTCCCCACTCCTTTTCTGCAATCATGGCTTTTCCAGCCTGAAAAGTCCTGGTCTAGTTAGTAGAAGTTAGTAGAAGCTATTCTGTACATTTCATCATTCTCTTTTCTTTTCTGTAGCCTTTCTAACTCTGCTGTACATTCGTGAGATGGGGTTGGGGAAAGAGGAAAGCCCTGCAGCGGTTGTACGAATGCAGCTACAGGAGGACTTCATGCAGTGACATGGGGATTGTCTCCCTGCTCTGGTGTTCCATTACAAACCCAGTGTCACACTTACGAGGGCTGATTATCAGTTCAGTGTCCATAACTGTGTATAAAAATTTAGGTTTTGGGAGGTTTGGGGGGTTTCTGATTTTTTTTCTGTGTTTGTTTTTGTTTTTGTTTATTTTTCTTCTTCATGTGAGCATTACCTTACATTTACTAGGTGTAAACTGAGTGTTTGGATTTTTTTTTTCCCTGGTCAGTTAAATTCAGATGATCCATCTGCAGCACTTTGCAGTCAATTTTCATTTTCATTCCCCTGCGTAATTTAGTATCTGTTGGAGGTTTTTTGACTATACTATTCATCCTCTGTTCTAAATCATTTATAATATGTTGAAAAGCACCAGCCCTAGCACAGATCCCTATGGAACCCACCAGTAAGCTCCATTCATTGAGTAAGCTGTTCATTGGATCCCTTCCCTTTATCTCCAGCACTATATCCACGAGAGATTTTCCCTTCTTGTCCCACAGCAACTTTTCTTTCTTAAAAGCTTTTATTCAGGTATCTTGCTGAAACTCTTTTGAGCTGTGTCTTGTCTATTTTTGCTGTTTTCTTCAAATGACCATCTGGATTTGTGAAAGCTCTTTCTGTAAGTCACATTAGCACAATATATTTATCCCTGGGTCCACTAATTCTTTATTGTTTATTCTTTTTTTATAGCATCTATCAATTACATTAGCCTGAAGATGTCAGTCTCAGCAGAGATTACCCCACTCGCTTTTTAAATTTCTGTTTTTATCATCTATGACACTTTCCACTACTCCAGTGCCAAAGAAATTCTAATCAAGAAGTAAGATGCCTAGCATTAATAGTTCAACTGTTTCATCCTTGAGTTGCTTTTGAACTCCAGGGCAAATGCCATCTGGTCTGGGTGATTTGTTGCTACTCATTTTGCAGTATCCGTGAACAGGTTACAAAACAAACTAACAATCTGAGACAGATCCTCTGATGCTTTTTTGCCTAAAGAAAGATCTCAGCGTAACAGTTTGTCCCTTCTCTGTAAAACATAGATGTGTTTATCACGTATTAGCCTTCTGAAACTGTATTAAGGTGATGGCTTGTTAATTGGGTTTGCACAATCAAATCTGTAAAACCAAGTTGTTTTCCCGTTTACAGAAGAGAAATGCTGAAGACTATTCCATCTGTTTAAATCTTTTGCTCCCGAGGGATGAAGTTTCTCTTCCCTCAATGTTAACAAGATGAAGCAGTGTAATATGGCATCTTCTGAGCTATACTGGGATCAGTTGTCATGTTTGATAGGTTCACTGTATGGAATTAAAGGTTTTTTTTTTATCTATTTCTACTCAGAGAACAAAACAAAAAGACACTGCCTACTAGTTAGCTGAATGTCTTTCCTTTATCCCTGTATTTCTGACAGTCATAAGCCTACCAAAACATCCTAGCATTATTCTGTGTTTGCTCATTTCTTTCCACCTGTGAATAAAGTTTTTGTCGGTGTCTTTTTTTATTCCTGGGGGATGCAAATGCCAGAGAAAGGTGTTTTTCCAGTGCTAAAGTACAAAGACCAGGTGGATTTACCCTATGGTTCCCAAAGTAGTGCTGGTATCAAGACATGAAGGTTGAAGGAGGTGCAGGAGTGTGGAACATAATTTTGGAGGGCAGCAACGTCCACTGTAAACTGCACTATAGAGAGTGAGTTACCTCTTTTTCCAGCTCCTTCTGGGAGCTGGAATCTTCTTTATTGCAGTGCAGAGACAGGGACAGCAGACTCCTGCGTTATTGAATCTTCTGCTGCTGGAAAAGTATTGTGAGTAGTGTTCCCTTGCTGCCATCGTGTGGTCCCTTCAGTTGTTTGCTGCAAGTATGCTTGTGCTAGTGGAAATCAGGGCTCTCCCTGTCTTTTTCAAGGCAGAGTATTTGGGAGAGGTCATCTTAAAATGGGAAGAACATCAGTTATCTCCACCCACATTCAGAAGCAACTTGTGATTATTAATTCAGAAATGTTTCGTGGTTTCTAAAATATTTGGATTGAAATTAATTCTTTTCTGTGTGCATTTTAAGTTCAGATTCTGTTACTATTTCTGCTTCTCTGTGCATGAAAGGTGCAATTGTATTGTCATTTATTGTTCTTTGTGGCCATGTTTCCACTTTAATGACCTTAACTCAGAGTGGTGCTGCAGTGGCTTTACTCCTGCTTATCCCATTTCTGGACATTTATTCCTCTCTCACTCTCGTCTTGCTCTCCCCTTATCCATTGACATGGGTATGTGGAGTGGCCTGGCTGAAAATAGTAATTTTCTGCTGGATTTGCATGGCAGTGCTGGCACAAGGGAAATAACAAGGAAATGCAAGACCCATAGTAGGCAGTCTTCTGCTACTTCATGGCAGACGATCAGCCCATACCTGGCAAAGTTTTGACCTTAGTGATTGCAAGAAATGAAGTCCAGAATTAGGTTAAAATGGTACCTGATTGTCAGTTCAGAGTTTGCTTTGCATTGTTCTCCAGCACACGATTAAACTGCTTCTCAGAATATTCCTGTTAGTGAATTGAGTATCTCAATAGAGGCAGATTTCTTTTAGAGACAGTTTTCAAGAAATGTTCTTTTGAAGTGTTTGCTTGTGGTTTTGTCTAGTTGTGTATAATATACTTCAGTTATTTTTGAGATCTTTTCGATGTGGAAACTCTAGCTAAAGCAATCTGGTCTTAATCTCAGGAGGAAAACAAGTGTCCCTGCTCCACATCCCCCAGAAAATACAGCTTATGTGTCTGAATGCTTGAATGACAGTGAAAATTCGTGTGAAGCGAGGAAGCAATGGAAAAGGCATTGTGAAAGATGTAGAGGAAGCACCAGATGGAGCCTGAGGAAGCATGGGACATCCCTGATTGGAAAAAAACATCTGGAGTGATTAATTAGTTTGAATTAACTAATGCTGACCAAGAGCTGCAGACAATGCACACTCGCGGTTTCATCCTGGCTATTTGTGGAAACAGGACGCTGTATCCTGCCTGGCAGGAACAGGCTGCAAAACAGGCCTGTGTCAAGGGATCATGAGTGCCAGTTTTTTGGTTGTCACTTCACTGTTGTGCCTTCCTTTGCGTGTCATCAGCTGCGAGAAAATATAAAGTGCAAACCAGTACTGGATGTCACAATATAGCATGTATGTGGCCTTCTGCTAGGATTTGTGTTCACAGGGGACTGGCTGTTGGATATGTTTCATTACTCCATTGCCCCTATGTAGCGCAGCGGCTCTGCAAATGTGCAGTATTAGAAAAGTCAATCATTTTATCAGGTGGTTGGAACTTGATGATCCTTGGGTCCCTTCCAACCCAACCCATTCTGTGATTCCATGATTCTATAATTTGGGCAAGTTACAGGTGCCTGTGCTTTGGGCATGAGCATCCAGGAGTCTCCTGTCTCGTCATGGTGCCTTGCTGGTTTTTTTCATCCTGTGGTATCATATTTAAAGATGCCACAGTTGAGATTTCTGATTTAGTTTAGTCCATTCATTTACATATACTTGATTATAATGTCCTGCTTAAATTTCATGTCCACTTTTTTGTTTTGCCAGTGAGCTAGAGGGATTTGTTGAAGACCTTAAAAGGGACTCCACTGCTTCCAGCAAGACGGTTACACTGAAAGATGTTGAAGATGGAGCCTTTCTTCTGCGTCAAGTGGGAGAAGCTGTTGCCACCCTTAAAGGTATCTAGTTATGCTTTTTTGTTTTGATTTTTTTCTTTGGACCACAGTAGGTGAGAACACTTTTGCCTTTAATCTGAGGGCATAATCTTTCACTTGCAACATATTTAGAGTTATGATAAGGCTTGTTGCACGGCCCCTGGAGAGAGGCTGACACTCCACTGTTCAGCTGTCACCCTGTCATCTGTCTTTCCTCGAGGCTTTTATGATTTCCTCTTCAGCTTCACGGTTGTTGTCTTTGCAGGAGAGTTCCCGACACTGCAGAATAAAATGCGTGCAATCCTCCGCATTGAGGTAGAAGCCGTGAGGTTCCTAAAGGAAGAACCACACAAGTTGGACAGCTTACTGAAACGTGTGCGCAGCATGACAGATATCCTTACCATGCTCAGAAGGTGATGTATCTTTTCTTAAAGCTAGAGAATTTCCTCAAGCATTTTTGGGTTTGTGTTCTTCATTTCTCCCCAAGCAGTATGGAGAAATGCAACTTGTTTGTAGCATTTTAGAGTTTATTCCTAGAACTTTCTCAAGAGAAATCATATTATCCTTTCCTGTGCTCTGTGCAGCAGCTCTGTTCTTACCAACAGTCTTAGTTGTTCAGACTTTATAATTGAGACTAGTTTTCTTTGAACTGAACATTGCCAGATACAGGATGTACGAGGATGAGAAAGCTTACAGAGTGACACCAGTCCTGTATATGAGCTAGTTAGCTGTAGGCATTCACAGCAATGTGAGTTAGTAGAAATGTTCTCTGACACTGAAGTGTGCATCTCCAAACACTGTCTGTAAGAAATAGCTTAATAAAAGATTCAGATTGGATAAAGACATCCCAGAGCATTCTGAAAAAAATAAGTATTTTCTAGTATGATTGTGTATCCATGTAAATTATTATTATTATTATTATTTTTACCAATGAGAATGCTTTAAAAGTGGAAAGTGAAAAATTTGATAATATAATAAGTGAAAGTGGAAATATTTGATAAAATGTACGTCCACTGAAGACCAGAGTTTAGTTGTACTTGTATTTGTATTTGTAATTTGTATTTGTAAGTTGTATTTGAGCAGCAAACGACTACTTATTTATATGAAGCAGTAGGCATTGGATTTAATACCTACTCAAAACTCAGTGAATAAGGCCAAACTGTCAAGGGTAGGGGATCTCAATTTTACTTCAGTTACAAACGAATGTAAGTCGTAAGTATATTGTTGCCACTGTTGTTCTAAGGAATGTAGGATTTGCATTATTCCCATATATCCTGGAACATATGTAAAATGGATTTGCCAATACTGGCAGTGGAATAAAATGTTTTATGTAACAGGTCTCCTAAGAGCTATCAGTTATTTTTCCTTGTAGATAAACATTCATATCCCTTCATATTAACTACCCTTACTTAAAAGTGACTACAGTTATTTCTTGCCTCATCTTGTTCAGGAAATAAACAGTAAGCTATACATGTCAAAGTTTTACCAAAATTTTTTGGTGTTTAGTCGTGTTGTTTATTTTCTCCAGATGAATTGCATATCAGCTCTCCTAAACTCTGTTTCTATATTGGAAAAAATGGATGTCATCTGATGGATAGCCAAGCTTTGAGCTTCAGCCATTTCACAGATAATTGTTAGAAATGGTTGGCTTGACTTCTGTACTTTACTCTATCCCAAACTGTTGACAGACAAAACCTTCCTGAGGTATTGTTTGAAGGCTTTGTTTTGGCCATTTGCTAAACTACTGCTTCACGTTCTGTGTAGCTACCACGTTCCTTTCTGATAGTGCAAGAATTATGGCTTATCTAGGCTCTGTGTAAAAAAAAAAAAGTCAACTGATTTCCATTCTCTGTCTGAAATCAACTCACTGTAACTCATAGTTTGGTCAACAAGGGCCAGTATGTCCTTGAAAGATTTTAAATACTTTATAAGGCAAAAGCATCCTAATTTGAGTGGTCTCTTTAAAAATCAAATTCCCTGTCTGTTAGAGAAAGCAAAAAGTCACACATGTTCTATAAGTTTTTTCTTGCAAAAGCTTATTGTTAAATACTGCTCATGTATGCTAACCATGCTCCATGCTGTTGTGTTGCTTTTGGCTGATCAGACATGTTACAGAAGGACTGTTGAGGGGTGTGGATTCCTCCCAGACTGTACAGTACTCAGCTATGGAAAAGTCCACTGTAACTGAAGCTCTGAAAAATCAGGAGGAGCCCAAGCAAACCCAAGGACATGCACAGCAAAACCTCACTGCAGTCACATCAGAGTCCCAGGTATCATCAGTCAAGTCAGAAGTCGTCCCCTTCTCCACAATGACGGTCCATCACGTGCAGAGCTCTCCCGTTGTCATCCATCAGTCTCAGCACTCATCAGCCCTGGTCAACCATGCCCAGGGTTCACCAGCTGCACCCAGCCACAGTGAAGGGCTGCCAATGAGCAGCCACCCTTCCACCACCCCACCAGCACACCCCCAGGAATCAGCAATAGGAACCCAGCCCACCCAAGGCATGCCAGCACTACAGGTCTCTGTCAATGGCAGCACCATGCAAAGTCTTTTCATTGAGGAAATTCACAGTGCAAGTACCAGAAACAGAGCTGTATCAATCGAGGTATGGTGTATTCTACTCACCCAGTTGTTGTCTTTTTGGGTCTGAGCTCCCAGTCTCACATCTGAGACTGAAGGTGGGATTTTCAAATGCATTGTGAGGATTTACATGCTTAATGTCTAACTACACCATGCACTTCTGAAGATACCCTCTGGTTTTAAATGAACAATATAAAATTTTACGTATTTTAAAGAATACCCTCTTTCTGAACAATATTATGTGATTCTTTGGCAACACTTGCATTGTTGGATTTCATTCATTCCTTAAATCTTCATGTCCCCTGTTATGGAGAGATAAAGATGAAACAGTGTGAGGTTTCAGTGGTTTCACAGAGAGGTAGGCATTGAGGAGATGTACAGCTGAATTCTCATGTCTTATTACAGGCATGCACATTAATCACCAGTATGATGTAGTAGATCACTGACCCAGATTTAAATTCTGCCTTTGTTCTTTTAGCAAGCAGTGGTATGTGTCAGTTTGTCCTGTATTTATATCCAGTATAATGGAAGTCAGAACTGTTTTACAATTACTGCATTTGTGTATTTCTCTAGAACTGAAAGAATCTATCTGTGGTGACCTATGAATTTTACACATAGATTTTTTTAAAAAGTAAATGGTCACAACAGAAATCAGAGAGGTGAACTGATGCTTTACTGTTTTTGTCTAGAAAGCAGAAAAGAAATGGGAAGAGAAAAGACAAAACCTGGATCACTATAATGGAAAGGAATTTGAAAAGCTCTTGGAAGAGGCTCAGGCCAATATAATGAAGTCAATCCCTAACTTGGAGATGCCTCCCCAGCCAGCAGTCCTGCCTAAAGGGGATGCAGGGGAGAAGTTTGAAGTCTCAGGTAAGTTTCAATAGAGTAAATGGTCCTAAGGAGTTGCACATTTGGAAAAGGTAGGTCATTTATTCCACTTCCTAGAATTGTTTCAGTGTAAAGATTTCTGTGTTCTTGATCATATCCGTGAGTAGTCTGTGAGGAATGATGCAGGTCCAGCTGTCAGAATGCAGGCCTGTATCATAATAGTGGTGTTGCAGATGCAGGGGTGGGTGACTAGCTAATTGTGAATTTCCCCACACTGCAACTGAATTTGTCCTTTGGAGATAAGGGCTCCTTGAGAGCAGGAGAATAAGAGTACAGCTTCATTTTGACAGAGATGAGAATGTTTGTGCACTATGCTATATCTGTCTATAGCTTTTAGACTCTGCTCAATTTTGCACAAATTTAGCAATATGGAGCAGTCTGGAAAGAACCACAGAGAGTTTGAACACAAATTATCTCACCATCAAAAACTCAAGCACTTTTTGTAGAAGTTTCTTATCAAAAGAAGATCAAGACATGCCCGAGGTTTCTGAGGATAAGAACTCAACTTTGCACAAATTCTTAGAATCAGCACATGGAAGCTGAAGCTAGAAAAAGTCAGATAAAAATTAGGTGTCAAATTTTAGCATTCAGAGTAACTACTCACTGAAGCAAGTTTAATTATGAACACATTGCATTATTTACTAATTCAAATCTTCAGTAATATTTTATTTTTTTCTGAAAGGTTGCTCAGACACAAGCTCTGGGCATGATGGAAGAGCTGCTTTAAGAAATCTTTCAGCCTGTGTTAAGTCTGACTGCTTGATCTTAATGGTCCTTACTAAAACTTCAGGTCCTTCATAAACTTTAGGTACAAATACGAGCGGTGTTCTGGGTGAGTCTTTCAAAGGTCTGAAAAAGTCCTGTGATGCTACATGACAAAGTGTCTTGAGGGAGTGGATGGGGAAGGAAGGAAGGAATGAGAGGGCCTTTTGCAGTAAGGATTCACCCACAGCTATGCTATAGATATACCAAGTAAACACTCCAACATCCCCAAATGATATTAAAGAGAATATTGCAGCCTACTCTTTTTTATATTTGTTATGGATTAATTGCTCTAATCCATTTCGAACCTGCTAATTTACCATTTGCCTCCCCAGTATCATGGCAGCAAGCTCCAGGAACTCGCTTCCATCCTGCGAAAGGAGCTTTCCTTCCTCTGTTTTGCACTGATCTCCTTACCAACATCACTGAGTTTCTCACAGTTCTAATATTCTGCGGTTTGGCAAACAGCAACTGTGCATTTATTTTGTTTAACGTTCCTGCATTCAGAACCACCAGATTGAGGGTGATGGGTTGAGCCCACAGAAAGGAGTGGAGTTGGGCACAGGCCCCACGTCACAATCTACTGAACACCATCGTAGAGAAGTGCTTTGACTTTACAGGATCACCTTGTGCTACTAGAGAACAACTGATGGCATGGAAACCCTAGTGGCATGTATTGACAAAAGAAGTAATCTAATGTAAAGTGCATCTGGAAAGCCACTGTTGTTGCAATTCTGCAAGTCAGTGCTGGATAATCACGGAAGGCAGTCACAGAACAGAGGATTTCTTTAAGCTTAAGCAGCTTTGAAGAACATTTGATCTAAGAGGGAAACAAAGATGAGGCTGGGTCAGCCAAGGGCTCTGTCCTGTCTGGAGGGGCTGGAGTATCAGAGGAGCCTGATGCAGTCCCACAGCAGACACTTATGCAATAACTTGCCCAGAGGGAATATTTATCCCTAAACAGATGTTTACAGATGGTAATCTGAAGTCAGGAGGTTTTCTGAGTTATGCATTCCAGCTGTTCATATAACACCGAATAGCTACAGAAAGGTTGTGTTGTCAGTCTTGAAAACATTGTAAGCAGCAGTGTGAAAGCAGCGACTATTGCCATGTATGATGCTTCACCTGTGGCCAGAAATGTACAGGGACAGGTCATGAGCAGGGAAAGTGCTTCTGGGAAAAGTGCTGTCCGGTGGAGATGGAGAAGCAGTAGCTGAGTGAGGAGGTAGTAGTGGGGGTAAATTCAAGTTTGAGAAACTGATTTTCTCTTGGAAAAACTCCCCTGAGAAAGTGAGGGCTGGGTCTGCTTGACTGTTGGATTTGGAAGCTGAATCATTGTGAATTAACAAAACGTGTGTATGTTGTGTTATGTTCATGCTGGCTTTGAAAAGAAGCCAGGGGAGTTGCTCCTGGTGCTCCTCTGCCCCTCACAGTGGTGAGAGGACTCATGGAACTTGTCTGAGTGTAGCTAGTTCTGGTTAACTACAAGGCTATGCTGCTGTTCCTGTCCTATCATCTTGCCAAGAGCATCTCCCAGCTGAGCAAAAATGTTGCTGCTTGCTTCAGAATTGCTGAGAACAGCAAGCTCCTAGGCTTCATGTCTTGCTAGTACTCACGCCAGTTGTGCACACTTTCAAGGGAGGCTGCAGGGTCCGTATTTTAATCAGGTACCCAGCTGAACCTGCACCACACACAGACAGGTGAGTGATTTCCAGAAGTGTGCTGACCTATTGCACTGGTACACCAAGAGCTGAAATCCCAGCCACAGTGAAACTGGAGACAGGAGTTTTGCTAAAAATTTGTGAGTGAAGTGATGTAGTTTTGATGGGCAAGACTTATTGTGCATGAAGGTTCCACTTGAATCACAAATGTGTTTCGATCTACATGTATTCATCTGCAGGACTTTTTAAGATGCTCTTTTTGTCCCTTCTGGTTGAGGCAGGGCTGAAAATACTTTTTTCCTTCTTTCACCTCTGCTCACTCAGTGCTGCCTTGTTTAGTTGCAGAAGATGCTCCAGATGCAGAGCAAGATAACGACAAGCTGACCAAGTCCCCACCTCCTCCGCCTCCACGGCGCAGTTACCTGCCAGGGTCAGGACTGACCACGACAAGATCAGGAGAGGTCATCTACGCAGCCAGGAAGGAGGCAGCTGCTGGCAAGGTTTGGTGACTCAGCCTCTAGGCAATCAGATTGCTGAAAAATGACTGGCACAGAGGTGCATTCTCAAGCCTGGGCTGTGTCTGTAAACCACAGAATACGTTGAGACAGAGCTATGTCTTGAAGAGCTACTGAAATTGCTTGCCAGGAAACACTACTGTCAGGCTAAATGAACAAGTAGGATTTGATCAGTTCTGTTTAGAGCAGTCTTAGCCTTGCAGTGCTTCTCTCTCAACAGTAAAGAAAGCAAGTCACAAGCTGATTTGTTTACAGTTGTAAGAAGATTAAAAATTAAAAAAAAAAAACAAACACGTGTTATACAGATGGGAAAGATCAGCTTAGAGTTGAGAGCATGTTCACAGAAATGTTGCAAATTAGTTTTTTTGGTTTTCCTTTCCCCATCTCTTCTTCTCCCTGAAGGAAGTAGTGGAAAGCCCAGGTGAGGCAGCTGTTACTCCTACTCCTATGAGGTAGTAGTGAAAAGGGACCTAGCAACAGGTGCCTTTCACAGCTGAATTTACTGTTTGCTTTGCATCAAGAGGGCTCAATTATATTGGTTGTCTGTGTTTTTTCATCCCCCTGTAGGAAAGCAGTGAAGATGCTGGGCAGACAACGCAACCCAAAGCACCTAAAGAAGATCAGGCATTGCCTCGAAACACAGGGCTTGCTGTAGCATCAGCTGTAAAAGATGAAGAAGAAGAGGAAGGAGATAAAATAATGGCAGAATTACAGGTAGGCCCTCTGGGTTGCTCATGCACAGGTATGCCCTTTTGGAATCAGTAATGCTTCTAGAGTCTTGGCACAACTTCTAGCTCAGAACATGAAGGAAAGTAGATCTGCCATTCTCACCCAGTTTCAATTAATTGCACTGGATTGTGCACATT
The DNA here is from genome assembly GCF_019232065.1 of Centrocercus urophasianus. Lineage (NCBI taxonomy): Eukaryota > Metazoa > Chordata > Aves > Galliformes > Phasianidae > Centrocercus > Centrocercus urophasianus. The sequence goes on from NW_024884711.1 coordinate 31,236,703, forward strand.
TTGCAAGCACCACCCAAAATATTTTCAAGAGGTGTATACATGAGAGGCTGCTCAAGAATACAGAGGTTGCCACTGGGAAATCTTTCATGACAAACATGTAGATGGATCAAGTAAAATAATGATATTTATTTGGTATGATCTCTGGCATAGTGTTTCTCAGTACAGACCAACAAGGTGCTGAGAGTCCCTCATTTAGTAAGAGAGAATATGGGGTGTGCTTTTAGCAGGCGTTGCTCACTGTGCCATGGTCCAATGGTTTTGGAGTGTTTGAACATTGGAACATTTCCTGTCCCATGCTCTGTAAGCTCTGTAGTTGGCATATTACTCTGCCAGTGGCGTGGAAGTAGTGTTCTCTTGCTGGTCCTTCACTTGACAACACATAGGCTGGTTTAGCTCAATGACAGCAATGCTGCAGTAACAACCAACTATTCCAGCTACTATCAGTGAGCTCCAGCCTCCTGGAGCACCTTCTGTCCTCTTCCATGTCCCTGTGAGCAAAGAAGATGTGGTTAGCCTTCACAGCTGTCACTTCTGATGTTTGGGGTGGCTCAGAGCACTGTCAGAGCAAGAGATATTCCCTGTTGCCCACAAAGAACGTGGGCTTGGTGCTGTCTGGGGAGTGTTTTCAGCACCAGGGATGTAGATATCAAACAGTGACGCTTCCATTTGATGTGTATGCCCTGCCCTTGGCTCAGTTCTCAGTGCATAAAAGAGCCGGTTCACAAGGAGCAAGTGCAGGGGCTTACCCATGTCCCCTGTTAGTGTGTTAATGGCTAATGTGACAGGAGAGCTGTGGGCAGTGAAGTTGTTGCATTGTCTGCTTACCAGGAGAACAGCCCAGCTGCCTTTCCACTTACGGCCACGAAGTAGAGTTTAAGTTCCGGGAAGGGAAGCTGGGAGGCTAAGGGAGAGAAATGGGCATGGTAACTCCAAGGTACTGAGTGTTAAATGCTAGTTTTGAGGACAAGCAGTGTTCATTTTGAACAATAATCAAACTAGTGGGTTATATATTAATAGCAGGTTATAATAGCGAGTCTGTCAACAGTTTGACAGAATGTAGGTTTTGGAAAGGTCAAACTGTTTGGTCTAGGAGCTACAGGCTTATTCTGATATCAGTTATAGGTAGAACTGGAAAACTAGGTTTGGGATTCAGTCAGTGGAGAACTGAAGGACAGGCATGTATAGTTATGCTCGCCGACACAATGTAATGGAACACTGGTCAGTCTAAGGAAATTACTCCCTTTGATTAAGTAACAGGTAAATGTGCTTGAACTGAATTGTATATCTGTAAATATTTTTGTTAGTCATTTGATCGAATATCATTCAGATTAAAATCTGGCACCATCAAGTATACAGGAGACTCCCTCCCTCACGCACCCCAAAAAAATCTGAAGAGGACTGAGAGCTGTGTGGCTCTGGAAGTGTTGCCCTCAGAGCAGGGGCTTATAGTCCACATCCCAGAGGAGTCAGCTACACTTCTTACTTCCAGGACACTGATGGAGGTACATTTAAAATCTTTACTGTTCAAATCAACTTAAGACTGTGAGAGCAGGGAGATGATAGCAATCAGTTGATGACTGCAAAACATTTAAGTCACTGAAATATACAGTCTGCCTGAAGAGCAACAAACATAGGCCAGACCATAACTGTATGTATTGGAAAGGAGCTGGAGCTGCGGTAACAAGCTGACAGGAGCTCCCAGGGGGAGTGCTCTTCCCACAGAGTTAATGTCTGCTTTGGGTGTAGATGTGAGAACAGGGAGTGTTTTTATCTCTGTGTACAGAGGATCAGGAAGATCAGTGCTGAGCTGCTGCATCTGTGACCACATGTCCGTGCATCGCCTGTTTAGAAAGGGCAGTAAGGTAAGAAGGTTCAGAGGAGTACAACATGGAGGTAGTTTCATGTGAAGCATCTTCTTAATCTAGCAGAAAAAGCATAATGCTGATCAGCTGCAGAAGCACAGGCTGTACGTGTACACTGATACAGATATTGTGGAGCAAAGGTGAGACACAAGCAAATAACATAGGGAAATAGTGGATTCTTCATCACTTGAAGTCTGAAAGACCTTAGGGATGCCTTTGTAGATGGCATGCCTGACTCTAGTGTCATCTAGTGCATCACTAGTTCCACAAACTGGTAAGCTAGGGACAGTCCTATACCTTGTACTATAGGAGGAGCAGTACTGCTTGTTCTGAGTTCTGTGTAATCTTAGCTACTCTGATCAATCCAGCCATGCAAACAGGATGTGATGGAAAAACAGCAGCAATTCTGCACCATTATTTTTGTATGGGATTTTTTCATTATCGTTACTTACCTGATTTTGCATAAATAGTCAATAAGTATGTGAAATACAATTTTTCATTTTTATCTTTTTATTCAAATCTGTAAACAAGGCTATGAATTTCATTAGAGTTGCCGGGAACTAAATGATTTCCTTAATATATGGTATGGTAATATAACCTTGCGTTTCACATGTTGTGTAACTCCCACAAGCACCCTCTCCCCCCCCCTCCCCCCAATTCTCTGGCTGGCTTGTACATCTCAGTGGTGGCAGACAGTGCCAGTAGTGGCCTCCAGAAATCCCACAAGCACTTGGAGCCAGGACTGTGCAGTACTGTCAGTGATGGTTCTGCTTATCTGGATTTATGAGCCAGGTGGATGGAGAAACCCAAAGGAAATGGAAAAAGGGCTACAAAAAAGTTGAGAAATCCTGGCTGTGTCCTGGGGTGCACATGGTGGGAGGCCAGTGGTCCCCAAGCCCATCTTTTGGGCTGTTTCCAGAGCAGGAGGAACCTGAAGAGTACTGTTATCATCTGGAATGTTAATGAAGGCTGTGGTAGAGACAAGTCTAAAGTTTTAGTAATGCTGCATGGGGAGAAGTGGTATTACATAGCTTTTGCATTATGTGCAATGAGACCAACAAATCTGGCAGCTGAGTAGACATCAGCGGGTGTGGAACTGGTATTACTTCCCTTCTTCTCTCATTTATTGACTGTGCAAGGCCTGCAGCTTCCGCCTTTTCTTCATCTTTCCGCGGGCAACAAAGAGACCACTTCCAGATGAGAAAACTTGGGAAATAAATTGTATTCAGCTGTGATTGTCCTGTCCAGGCATACACAAACCCTCTGCTAATATTCACTGGAAGTTGGAAGTGAGGAAGCACAGGAAAAGATTCTGAGAACAGTAAATGGAATAAAGTGAGCTGAGCTTTGGACTTTATTTGTTTTTACATGTAAAACTTTAGGTTTAGTTGTTAAGTGATACCGGGGTCAAGGACAAAATATGTCCAGTGAATACACTGAGGAGGTATCAGCTGCTGGGAAGTAAGTAGGTATTGTTACAAGCCCGAAGTTTGTTGTGGGCCTCCTGGTTAAATTTGATAGCTGGCAGCACCTCTGGGTGCCCTCATTGCCCCTTATGTAGTGGTGGAAATCCAGCTCACCTTTCCTGCTTGGGGTGTGGAGGTCAGCATGACAAGTTAGTGTGCAATCTTGGCAGATTGATGTGCTCTGTTTCTCTTGGTCACATAGTCCAAAATCTATTCTATTTCATGAGATATTAAACAATGTTGGTGAGCTGTTGTGAATGTTAAAAAGAAATGCTCTCTTTGTAGTTGGTCATCTCCAGACAGTTCTGTGTAAAAGCTACTTGGTCTCCTGATAACTTGCAGTATTTATTTCCTAGGCTTTCCAGAAGTGCTCTTTTATGGATGTAAACTCAAACAGTCATGCTGAGCAATCCAGAAATGATACACATGTTAAAGACATAAGGCCTGGGACTTTAATGCATCACAAGGAAAAGAAGGTAACAAGTGGCGTTTGTAAACATGCCACCCGGTCTTGGCATAACCTTCTTTCCTTACTTCAAAACTAATCTTATATCTTGTGTCCTCTTCTCTCTAACCCCCAACCACAACTGCCCAGCGATTTCCTTCTTTTTATCCCAGTATGGACCAGAAATGCTCAGATGAAATGTTGTATTGTTCTTGTTTTTAGTAGAATTAGTAGTTCCTTTCATTCTCAAGAGTCAATTTAGAGAATTTATCTTTTATTTTACTTCATTTCTTCATCCTAGAAAAAGTCATTAGATACTCAGAAATCCCATTCAGTTTGCTGAAAGACAGAGACAAGATGGACGGCCACATTTGCCCTCCACACTTGCCTTCATGATGGTTAGGGCTCAAGATTCGTACTTAGACATTATACTAACTCATGGGACTTAAAAGAGGTGCCATGTGTCTGGGTCCACAGCCAAGTTGGGATGAATTTTGCACTATGTCTGGGATTGCTGTTTGAGTTGATTGGTGCTAATGAGCAGCCGGCGTGTAAGATGAAAAACAGGACAAGTATTTCAGCCTTTGCAGACTTCTTTTTCAAGTTTAAGTGTAATTAGTTGAATTGTTGTTGAGTTTAGGTAGTCATGCAGGCATGACAGCTTGTTAGCCAAATGCTGGTTTTGCAGTGAAGTGCTGCTGTGGTGGGGAAGACAATGCAGCTTTTCAGCACAGCTTTTCAACTTTGTAGTGCATTTTTGTGAGTGTATGCAAACTGGAAATAGCAGCAATACCTCACCTGTTGTACCTTCATTAGTAACTCCTCAAGAATTTTACCAATAGCATTGCATTTCATCCTCCTATAACAGAATTTGGGGTGAAAGGTAAAATGACTTTTGACAGGTCCTGAAGGCAAACAAGAACTCCACCTGTACAGGGCATTGCAGCTCTAAAACACAAGGTAACACATAGAATTTGATATCTGAGACCTCCTATAAGGCTGCTGCTGCCAGAGCTTCTCTAAGATCAGTTCTGGTCTAAAGAGGCAAGCAGCTTGCTGGGTGAGTGCACAAGATCATGGTGATGTCTAAAAGGAAAAGTTGCTTTGTTATTGAGTGTATGACAGTGTTACAAAGAAAAAAGAACACGTCCTTTTTTTATCCCTGTTAGTCCTGGTGTCAGAATAAGATCATGCTGTTGTACAAAAACCTGCGTTACCTCTAAGACAGCAGGCATGCTGTAGCACAAATAGCTCTTTGAAAGTTGCTGCCAGTTGCTGAAACCTGCCATTTATTAGAACAGAGAATCCAGGAATTTAAGGGTTATTTGTAAGGTCTATTTTTGTCATCTGACATGACAGAATGATTTATTCACTTTAATTGTGGAGCCTCGTGGTCATGATAAATTCATAAAAGAAATGAGTTTTGTTGCATTTCTCTCTTGTTGTTAGAAAGGCAGCCCTTTCTAAAATGAGGTGTATTGTACAATGGCACCTTGAGATGTTGCACTGATGCTTAGAACAAGAAGTGCAACTGGCTAAAAAAAAAAGTATAGTGAAATGGGAATTCACACACAGTCAGGGTGTTGAGGGGCAACAAGTGCCATTCACTGGAGTGATGCTGGGAGCTCTGGCTTGTAATGGAAGTGGGATGCACTTAGCATGTAGCTAGTCTGGGCCTGAGGTGGCTGCCATGTTTTGTTCTGGCACCAGATCTCAGCATAAAGTACAGGCACCTTTGGCCTGCAAACTGATGCCTTGCTGTTTGTGGTTGGTTTGTGCAGTCACTCCTCTTCATTCAGAAATATGAGGGACTTTCAAGGTGGCCTTGGAGCAGCTGCACAGCCTTACTATTGCTGGTACGCCTTCAGTAGAGAAGGGCTGAGGCTCTGGTTGACCACTGACTTTCTTGCTCCTGCACGGTGATAGTGGTTTTTCAGTTTTTCTACATAAGGTGCTCATACAATATAGAAGAAAATAGAACAGATACAGAAATTGTACTTTGTGAGCCCCCTGGCATTGGTACTGTCATTCATTTATCCCAGCTTAGAGAGTGGCTCTCCTGTCTGATGTTCTACACACCTTGATGCTAATATAACTCATCCTACTTGTGTGTTAAGAGTTAAGTTTCTTTGCTCAGGCAATGTCAGCAGAAATGATGTTTGGTTTACTGCCTTTAGTCACCTGATGCCAGATTTGTTTCCTTCCTGGTGAACCATCTTTGCGTGTAGATTTCCTCTTGCATTGGTCATAGGTGTGGTGCCTCCTAGGTCATACCCTCACCCTGATGATTGATGTTTATCCTAAGCTGTCAATAGCACTTAACAAACGAAACAAAAAATGATAAAAACAGTAATAAGAAGCCTGATATTATGAAAAAGCATCTCCAGGGGACCTCATTAAAGAACAAAGAAAAAGCATCCCTAAAATTTAATTGCTGGGGATATACTACTTTTGAGCTAATGGATGATCTCTCTGCATACTATTCAGAGTTCCTTTTATAAATAAATGTAGCTCGTTGTTCCAGTCTGCACTCCCAAGGGTGCTGCAGGCCGCCTCTGGTAATTCTGAGGGAAGGACTGCTTTTAAGCTGCAGTAGTGATTTAGAAATGCTAAGAATGTGGCCATCCTAACTGTAACAGTGCAGCATGGCTCAGGCATGAGCAACATTAGAAGCAGCAAAATGTTGTAATTTGAAAACCAGCTTTTTCCAGGAGTTAATGTACTTTTGAAGGCAGGCAGACTATCATTTAGCTCTCCGCTGAGCTTGCCGCACTGAGCCCTTATGATCCATTGCCCTTTGATGTGTCCCAGCTGAACCTACTTTGAACCTTTTCAACTTCAATCTTATATAAACCAGGTTGTTTCTTTTCTCTTTAACTGGAAGGTAAATGAGCCAAGGTAGTAATGTGTTGGAAATAAGGTAACTGTAGGGTAAATATGCTTTTGCATATTCTGGAGGCCCTGTTAAAACAGGAGCCCTAGTAACAGCAACCCATGCTGGCCACATGCTTAGCATCGAACAGTAACATCTTGCTGTTCTGCCAGAATCTGGAATTCTGCCCTGAAGAATTTCAGGAGTCATATGACAACTTCAGGCATGCCTCTGCAGCACTAAACAGAGTGGTGAGTTCATGAGGTCTGCATTTCCCCTGAGAATATGGTGATTAATTTTGGGGGAAAAAAAGTCCTGTAAAAGTAACAGCCCTGAATAACTGAGTAATCCGACTTTCCCCCTTAGGTGTATGGGGCTACAACAGGATCTCCCACAGATAGTGACCATCCTAAAGAGAAGAGGGAAGGGAAAACTGAAGAAGAATTGGGTTCTGATTCATCCAGCACAAATGACAGTAAAATTGGCTTTTCAGTGAATGACAGTTCTACATTTAGCAAGGGTTTGTTTGTAGACAGTAGAGACTATTCTAAGAAAAACCTCCAAAATATGAGCACAAACCTGCCCAGTGTCAGTTTGGCAGAGGATGACAAACGAAGAGGGGCTCAAGATATTTTAGGATCCCATTTTGCAGCTGTTGAAAATGGAAAGCCAAACCCAAACTACCGACTGCCACAAGATGCTTGCCAGGGTCCTCCGCAGGGTGAAGCTGTGCCAAGTGCTGCCAGGTGTGTCCCAGTCAGCAGTGTTGCCCCTCTGGTGAGACCCTCCCAGGAGGCTGCAGGGTCTGCCCCCTCCTCACCTGAGCAAGAAGCTCCTGCAGGCGGCTGTGGTCAGGTTGTGCTGAGACCCAAAGCAGCCAGAAGCAATAGCATTGAAGAGGCAGACTCTCCAGCTTGTTCTCCAAGTGAAGACAGCCCACCCACTGAAAACATTGCCTTTATGATTACCAAAACAGCTGTCCAGGTCCTCTCGAGTGGTGAAGTCCATGACATAGTCAGCCAGAAAGGCAGTGATGTGCAAACAGTGAACATTGATGCACGGAAGGACGTGGCATCGGAGAAAGGCATCCCAGAAAGCTCTGACAGCGAAGAGCCAGTGGTCTGTCTGGACAAAAAGCCTGTCATCATCATTTTTGATGAACCGATGGATATTAGGTCAGCATATAAGCGTCTTTCTACCATTTTTGAGGAGTGTGATGAAGAGCTAGAGAGAATGATGACTGAGGAGAAAATAGAGGAGGAAGAGGAGGACGAAGAAAATGAAGCATGTGAGATTTCTAAGAAGAGCCCTAAGGAAGAGCCCCCGGTGCTTATTGACAGAAAAGCAATCGCAGAGTATTCGGCAGCTCACGGTCTCAACGAGCAGTATGTGTTTAACCTCCACTCTGCCTCTGACTCCACAGAAACCAGGGCTTCTGCAGAGCAGGAGAGCTCAAAGACAAACTTTAACAAGTACAGTCAGATGTATGGGCTGCACACAGAAGCAAACTTGGACTCTGCCGATCAGTTTGGAGGCAGGCAGGATTCTAAGAAAAAGTTTAAGTTTAAATTCCCCAAAAAGCAGCTGGCTGCTCTGACACAGGCGATACGTACAGGAACGAAGACAGGGAAGAAGACTTTGCAGGTTGTAGTTTACGAAGAGGAGGAGGAAGATGGAACCCTTAAGCAGCACAAGGAAGCCAAGAGGTTTGAGATCACCAGGTCCCAGCCTGAGGACCTCGACAAGAGTCCTGCAGGGAAGCAGGAGGCCCTTCCCAGCACTGCCGTGCCTCTATCTAGGACTGATGAAATTCGGCAGAGCACATACCGAACTCTAGACAGCCTTGAGCAAACTATAAAGCAGCTGGAAAACACCATCAGTGAAATGAGTCCCAAAGTTATGCCCGAAAGCACACACAGCTCTGAGGGAAGCACTGTCCCCTTCTCTGCCCCACTAGTACCAGAGGTCCCATCCCGAGAGCTTATAGTGCTGGATGAGAGCCGTGGTGGCACAGAGCCCCCTCCGCCAGTCCCAGCCACTTCACGTAAGGTACCTTAGTCTGAGAAATCGAATCTCCAGCTGCTTTCTAAACCTGCAATAATCACCATTAAACACGAGGGTCTTGTGATTTGTTCGCTTCCTCTCAGGTGGCTTGTCTGGGCTCCCACGAGGTGTCTAACAGCTAATGGACATTGGGTTGGTTTACTTTGCTGCTGTTTGGTGACGGGCAAACGCAGGGGAGCTGGGTCCAATAACCCGCTGTGTGAAATGACGAGCGTCACTGACACGAAATCCGGTTTGATCAGTAGCTGAGCAGTGTTCTCCATTTGATTCCCGACATTAACATCCGCGGTGCGAAGCTCCAGAGCTCTCCCTGCATGTCGTTCTGTGGCTGTGTCGGCGCATGGCGTGCGGCCGCCCCGCAGCGCAGCTGACCACGTGCTCCCCTTCTCTCCCCCTGCCCCCCACCATTTCCGCAGGGCCCCAGCGCTGCCTCGCAGACGAGCCGGATGCCGGTGCCCATGGCTGCGAAAAGTAGACAAGGAAGCACGGAGAAAGCAGGCAAACAGCACAAGCTGCAGGACCCGCGCCAGTACAGACAGGTAGTTTTACCCTAACCCGGGGTTTGGATGGACATTTAATGTTGTTTGTTAACTTAAAAGCTGCAGTGACTGACTGACTATGCCAAATAACGGATGCCTGTCTGTCAAGTGAGGCCTAACTGGACGTCCTGGAGCCCGGGGGCATGCCTACCTACTGATCTCTCACATGCCTGTGCATGCCTGTCTGCAATAAAACACCTGCTGCTTTTTGTTGGGTTTTGTTTCGTCCCGTTTTGTTTGTTAACCCGTGGTATTCAGCCCTAACGTCGAGATGTCAACTACCTGTTTACTTTCCCTTCGGTCCATGCGGGTTCCTTAGGCCGGCCAGGCCTGCGCGGAGCCCCGGGCACTAACCTGGGGTGCTCTGGCTGCACATTAACCCTCCCATCGGACGTGTCTGCTCACCCTGAATAACCCTGGAGCATGGCCGTGTAGTGAATGGTCTGTAATAAACCTTCGGTCGTGCCTTCTCCTGTCCGCGCTCTCTCCATGCACTCTTCGTTGTGTCCTGTGGGTTTTCTACCAGGTCCAGTCCATGGCTGCCAAGGCTTAGCTCAGGCCTCGAGCTGCAGCTCTTGCTCTGTGTAGGGCCGCTCTCCCAGGTCCTGTTGATTTGTCGTTACTGGCTTTCTGACAAACTGTCTCCTGCCATCTTTATTTGCAGGCTAATGGAAGTGCTAAGAAAGCTGGTGGGGACTATAAGGCTACTTCCCCCACCCTCCCCGCTTCTAAGATCCCTGCCTTTTCTCCCACTTCTGGGAAAAGCGGCTCTGCCCCCGCTCCCAGCGGTGACGGCCCTAACCCCCTTACCCCGCCCGCTAAGCCCTCTGTGCCCCCCTCTGGCCTCCTTGGGCCCCAGGCAGGCCGCATGGCGCACTCGGCCTCCCTGATCCCCTCTGTCGCTAACGGCTCCTCCAAGTTCCAGAGCCCGCCCTACGCCGTGAAGGGCCACCAGCTCTCCTTCTCGCTGCAGACTCAGAACGGCCGCCCGCCCCCTCCTTCCTCCTCCACCTCCCCCCCGTCCTCCACCTCTCCCACCTCACTGAACCAAGGTGTGAAGAGCATCAGGACCATCCACACTCCTAGCTTCACCAGCTACAAGGCGCAGAACGGAAATGCCGGCAAGTCCTCCTCCCCCGCGGCAAAGGAGCCGGCCTAGAGGCCGAGTGCTGGATGGCTGCTCCTTTCCTGCAGCTGCTGCTTTAACCAGGGAGCGTAACCATTTTGCTGTATCGCTGGAGGCTTAATACTAACCATGTGCTAAATACTGAGTTACTGCACTAGAGTAGAGTGAAGCTTTTTTGTACACCTTTTGTTGCTGTTGTAATGATAGAAGAGCGTTTTCCCTCCGTAGGCAGCACCTCTTGCAAAAAAGCGTGGCGGTGTGTGTGTGTGTGAGCCGAGTGCCCGCAGCGGTGCGCTGAGCATGGCTACACGTGTGGCTGACGTTTAGTAAGCGGTTTTGTATGAAGCTATTTTTCATTATGGGGACTAGACGTGAACAGAGATATACTAAAGTGTGATTATACACAACTGTAAAACTGAAACCGAAATATTTTTCTTTTATTTTGGTGTTATTTAGCTTTGTTACAGATTTCTATTTTTGTCAAGCAATGTCACGGTTCCTTTCGAGATCTTTTTGCCAAAACATTTTGATACTATTGTAATGTACATTTGGAAGTAGTATGCTGGACAGTAAACCTCTGCGCCAGAGACAGAACAAGACTGGTCTTAGTGCGCAGGAGGCAACTCAACCTATTGCACTGCCATTCAGAGTATATTTGAGAATTAGCCAAGCCGAGAAAAAAAGTAGTTTGACACATGGAGGGAGTTGCCAATTATTATTTTCTTCCTTAGCTAAATTCACCCTTTTCCTTCAGCTTTCTTTTCCTGAGACCTGGTAACCCATTAACGTATTGCATTGTGGATTTTAAAATGTACACTTCTGTACTGTTCTGTATACTGGCAAACTTTTGTACATACATATAAATAGATATAAATAAATAAATACTGTATGTGGCTGGGCACATAGAGTAGTTTTACCACACCAAAGTTAATTTTTATGCATGCTTTCAAAGTATATATGGGACAGAGCTGAAACAGATTGGGTAATGGTCACATTGTAGGAGAAAAAGCAACAAGCTTGCAGAGCTCATGGTTTTGTAAATAAATTTATTTGTATAACACCCTGATGTAATATACAGAACTATGATAAGCAAAGATCTTTACAGAAATAAAGGGCTGCATGCTTATGTTTTCTACTTTGTCACTAATAATTTTTTTAGTGGTCACAAGTAGGGTTGTTTGTCTAAAAGAGAGAAACTGCCGGGAAGAAAACCCCCCATTTTCTCCAGATTAAAGCCATATGTAAGCAGTGATTTCAAAATGGAATCTTTTAAATTAACCCAGACAAGAGCTAATTGCTGGGCTGCTGGGTTAGAAACGCAGCAAGAAAAAAAGGAAGCACCTGAGCCTTGGAAAAGATGTAATGAGGAATTGTCTGCCTTCCCCATGCTGCTTTGTTCCCACAGAGGAGCAGGAGGTTTCTTGAAACTCATTTCAAGGCTGAGCCCTCAGAGTGCATCCCTTGTGGCGGGAACAGTTAAGTATGCAAACATCAACTCATACCTCACAGACAGGAACAGACTCGTGTTCTGGCAGCGCTTGTACTGGGCCCCTGTGAAGAGGACATGCCTGCAGGCTGACAGCCCAGCACAGTCCAGGACCTGCAAAGCCAAATCGAAGCGCAGCACAACGCACAGCACTGGGTGAGGTGCTGGGCTCCAGCCATCTCCCAGCCTTTGCAGGACAGCTGTGGGCTGATACTGAAAAACTTGACATGTTAATATCTGGTCCTTGGTGACATGTGAGCAGTCCCTTGTGAGCCAGTCTTGGCCAGGCGCCGTGTCCCTTTGCTTGTCGCTACTCTGCCCATGACACACACCTCGCCCAGCAGCTCCGTGTTCCTTGCTCCCCAGCCCAGGTTGGTGACTATTAAGCCAGGCTTCTCAGCTGTACACAAAGCACAGAGAGGCAGTTCTGGTGGAGACCAGCAGCCTCAGTTAGGGATGGGAGTCACCCCAGCACGAGGCTCAGTGCTAAAAACCCCAGCTGCCTCATGTCCAAAAAGAACTGCAAACATACTCAGCAGGGTACCATGCCTGCAGGGCACCAGCCGTGAAGGGTGTGCACAGCCTTTCTGCCTCCAGGTGCTCAGGGCCGAAATCCATCTGACTCCCTGCTGAGTGGCAGCTCTCCCTACCTGCTTCAAAACTCACCAGTAGGGTGACATGAATAAGGCAGCAGCTTCTCAGTGTTAAGACTGCAAACTCTAGCTCTGGGCACCACTTGCACAATGTTCCATGCTAAGTCAGTCCTTTCCTCTCCCAGGTACGTGTCCAACAGCATCCTTCTTCATCCAAATTAGCATAACTCCATGCTTGATTGCTACCTAAATGATGGCAGCTCAAGGACATAACTTTATAGCAAGTGAAGACATTTTGAACTCTTTCTTCCCATGTGCAAGGAGTTTTCATAGAACCATAGGGGTTTAAAGGGACCTCCGCCGATCATCTAGTCCAACCTCCTGCTGAAACATGCTCCCTACAGCAGGTTGCATGTGTAGGCATTCAGATGGGTTGAATATGATCAAAACCATTAGATGACTAATATTAGGTATGTGTAAGCATTAGTACCAACCTTCTAAGTCTTCTCCAGGCTGAACAGCCCTAAGGTATCTCAGCTTTTCACATACAGGAGTTGCTCCACATCCCTTGTTACCTTTGTTGCCCTCCACTGGACTCTCTAGAAGTTCCTGTCTTGAACTAAGGAGTACAGTAGATGAAAACATGGGACTGTTAAGAGTCTTTCTAGAAAGGAAAGGAAGTCTGTGAGAAACCTCATTTACCCCTACATCCCGGCCCCTACCATTCCTTTTCAATGATGGGAGACATGTAGGAGCAAGTTTTCTATGCTCATGATGTTTAACATCAATACAGGTATGATGCTCTGCCAAGTGGATGACAGCAGCTGTTGAATAAGAGAGAGAACAGGCAAAGGAGTGAAGAGCTGCTTTGTTTTCAAGTAGTTGCACAAGGAAATAGAAGAAAAAAATGTAACTGGTGAAGAGATGATACACACGAGGGATTTTAGGGTACAAACCCATCTTCCTAGTTAAAACTACACAAAGTCCCAAACCCATAAGTATATGGACCATTTAGGCCAGCAGATATTAACATTTTCTGACTTGAGGAAGATTGGGAATATTGTGGGTGCTTCTTCAGTGTTCCAAAAACACTGGACTAAACACAATGCAACTCGCTATGACATTTTAAAACCCATCATTAAAATGAATTCACTTTGTGCAAAGAATCACCAAAACAATTTTATTTCCAGTGTTTAAGTGGGTATGCACACAGGCATGATACAGGTTTGGATTCATTAGGTCTTCATGCAGAATTATATTCTCAATAAAAGAAACCAGTTCCATCCAGTATCCACTATCTACACGCCTATGTTACAACATTTATATCAAATCTGGTATCTGAAGAAAAGATACACATGTAGTATGTACATTTAAGTTACTTATTTTACAGAAAGATTAAAAATTCAAGTCACATAAAACTCAAAATCTGTATTAAAATTGGAAATATAAAACTCCAATATTTACTGGAATGCCTAAGGAATGGAAGCTCTGTAGCCACCTGTGTTAACATTTGTAAAATGTAATGAAACTCGTTAACAGTAAAATGCATTCATTTGTTTGTAGTAAGTTTCTCTAATTTAACAATATGGCACCCTAACAAACCAAATGAATTTATGATGAGGCACTTGTTAGTGACTAAACCAAAAGAACAATTTTTCTGCATACTAATGCCAGGCCAACTCTCAGTCAGAAAACCATGTATACACTACACAGCTTGTTGCATCAGATGCTTTGTTCAACATTTGTATGCAGCCATCAAATATACTTTTTCTTAAAATATATATATATATATATATATATGTATATATATACACACACACACACTTTACCTTTAGTGTTCTTCTGGCTGTGGTAATGCACTGTGAAGACGTTCCACAGAGCATATTGATGAAACCAGCCCAAATGAAGGCTGCATAACAACAACAGTACAGGAAAAAAAATAATATATATATATATATATATGTACACACACACATACACAGTTACTGGGAAGCGTAACATTAAGTTAATGAATTGCTGTAGTGGACATACCTCCCCATTTCAAAGATACTGGTAGAACCGAGATCTAACCACTTGGGTCCCAGACAGTTTATGAGGATGGGCATCAACTGCTGGGCTGAAGTTGTTTTTGTTCATATTCTGATAACTTTCACCGTTTACCTGGTCTGGTGGCTGAAATGGTCCCGAAGGTGGTGTTCTACTGATTGAAGTCAAGCTGCTGGAGGAACTGCCTTCATCTGCTTGCATCTCAGCAGATAGAGGCAGGTCTACCTCTGCTAAGCTAGTGTTCTCAAGTCTGGGCTTTCCAGTTTCACCCGTATTAAGGTCAGTTGTGCTAGTGCGTAAACGTTCTCGTGCAAGCCAGTCTGAGATTGAGAGGTCCTGGGCTGGACATTTTGGCTTCAGACGATTCACAGCTGAAAGCTCAGATTCTCTCTCTCTACTTTGACTCGGCTCTTGAACTTTCCAAACATTCAGGACACTTATTTCATCAAAATCCCTCTGTCCTCCAAGCGTATGCCTTCGCCTGATATTTTTCCTCTTCACCGTCTCGGCAGAATTAGCCTTTTGATTCCCAACTCCAAACATGTCATCTGCAGATGATTTGAGCCGCAGCTTTAACCTATCTGTAATTTTTAGTCTCCAGGTAGGTTCTTGTTTGTCAGTCTCACTTCTGCCTGACGTAGCTAAACTGCTAGTCGATCTTCCTTTTTTCATTATATCAAACATTTTGGTCACAGCAGGTAAGTCCTTCTCGCTCTTTGCATCCCCAGAACCCTCACTGTCCGTTTTGTGCCGCGCAGACTTTCTCCTGGACAGCGTATCACATTCAATAAGTTTGTGTGAGCTAAAAAGTCTGCGACTCTCTAACTTTGGTGTTGAACTTCCCTCAGTACAACTTACTTCGCTTTCCTCAGAGTTCCTCCGACTGCTCTTAAACACTTCAGAAACTTTCCCCTTGGACAGCCTTTCAGCAGCAGAGCTGGTGGCAAAGACGGGGAAGTCACTCTCGCTGTCTGTCTCCATAGGACGCCCTTCGCTGATCAGCTCGCTTCTTTCATCATCAGCATCTTCTCCCTTGCTTTCTGTTACTGACTGCACTTCAGGGCTCAGCATACTGGCATCTAAGCCAGTTATATATATAGAGGATGAAGTCGTTGAATAATCTGAGGTGATGGAACTGACATCAGCTGCTAAAAACTCACTGCGTTTAATTTCAGGGCTGGCTATCTTTTTGCACGAATATCTGTGCTGGGAAGCCTGAGAGGAAGTGCTAAGCATAGTGCCAGAGTCAGACACTGTCTCTTCAACCTGGGAAGAAGACTGGGAAATGGGCATTTTAGGGTTATGCTTCTGCAGAGTTTGCTGACAGCTGAGACTTTGTGATTTTGTACGTTTTTCATGGTAAGGCAGTGAAGGTTCCTCTGACAGGACGCTCTCTTTCCTTAACGACTTCTTTTCATCCTTTACAACATTCACATCTTTTTTACTGCTGTTCTCTTTTTCCTTCAGGACAAACATCCTCTGTTTTCTCCCTGCATCTCTCTCTTTTTCATATTCCCCTTTAGCCGTGTCCTCTTTTGCTGCGTCACCCCGAGATTGTTCTGCAAGCTCCTTCTTGGAAAACACATTATCCAACTCATCTTCTGAGCTACTCGGCTGTGGTTTCTCTTTTGTTTTTTTCCGCTTGCGACTAGCTGCTGCAAAAATGGAGGACACAAGCAGTTCCTTGCTATACTGATCCTTTCCAGAACCCCAAGAACCCTGTTTAAAAAACAACAGCAACAAAACAAAACATAAGGCATGATTAAAAATCATGAAGAAATATCCATTGCACGAGACTTTAAAAAACCTCTCCTAAGCTTCAGAGCAGAAAGCCTGTCTCTGTTCAGGAAATATTCTTCGTTCAGGAGATATTTCCTTGCCATGTAGTTGACATGATACTGCCCAGGTTGACAATTTTCATCCTGAAAATTCCACTTGCTGAATCCCTTCAACTCGACAAACACTTGTTTTTATGCACAGCTACTTAGTTTTTGACTGACTAATAAAGCAGGCTCCATTAATCAAGACAGCTTTTTCAAGACTATTTTGTAACAAAAAGTACTTCAGAGATGAGATCCCAACAGTGTGGTTTCAGTCTCTACCTCCCTACCTATGTGAGAAGCTTAATTTCTCAAACTATTCTTCAGTTGATTTTTCATCTTTCAGTTTCTGAGTTTTAAAATCGTATCAATTTAATAGTGTCAATACAACAAAAGCCACAGCCATACAAAACCCAAATTTAGGTGCAATTACAGAAAATTAACAGAAATAAATTTCTTCCTGCCTTTAAAGGCATGTGCCTTTAGAATCACAAAGAAGCAAAAAAGATGGGTCCGCTTATTCTGACTTGTAAAATTCATTACAAACTATTTCAGCTACACTGACCACATTGCTGCCTGGCCACCTCAAATCCTTTCCTGCTTCATCCCAGACTTATCAGAAATGACATGGTTTTCTCTGACTGCTGACCAGTGTGGCCTGTACACTGCCAACATTCAAGAACAGAAAAACAGAGACAATACAGGGCAGTCGCTTACAACAGGGGACCTTGACCATAGCTGGATTGAAACATGACATCTGTGCCAAGGTCTCAACAAAAACAACTCAGATGTCTGTGTTCAGACAGCCAGCATCTCCCTCTGAGCTGAGGAAAGACTCAGACCAGCAATGAAGGATTTATGCTTAATGATGGTCCTGAAATCTCCATCATTTGTTACTGATGCAGCACTCCAGAGAGGGAGACGTGGGGGAACAGTTATCACGGAAGAACTTTCAACAAAAAAACCTGGGACTTCATTATGGAAGGGAGCCTGCTAAGTGATTCCAGGTACCTTTTCAGAGAATAAACTGCTGCTAGGAAAATGGTATTATCACTTGTTTAAAAGAATAAGCTACCTAGTTCTATAGTACAAGTTCATAGAAGCACTCTAATACATTAAGCAAATATCCAGCACATCTCTGAAGGTTACAACTACACCACTTCAGAAAATACATTACCTTAGATTTTGTTGAGTCACTAGTAGCTGAATCTGTGGAAAAATTAAAAACAATTCTGCTCAGTTCCGTGCAATTTTCTTTTTTTGCTGTTGCTTACAGACAATGCTGGACTTATGGAAAAAGACAAGCACAGAACAAAATGTGAAGCAAATAAAAACCAGAACAGAGTGAATAATCAGAGCTCACAAAGATGCAAAAGCTGCACCACAGAAAGCCACCGCCATGAAAAGATGCTGTGAATTGTAGGCAGAACCAGCTCAATGATAGGAATGGCAAAGGAGCCCTGTTCTTCTAAATTAAAAACAGAAAACAGAAATACTAATGTTTATTCAGTGTTTTAGGTAGACAGCCCCTGCAAAACCGCAGCTGAGAGACCTTTTCAGGATTGTAGCATGTACTCTCCTGAGATTCAGGATACACAAAGCAAAATTGAATGTCTTATCACTGTTGACTGCCCTACGTACAAATCGTGGTTTGTGCAATCATTTTGGGAGACTTGAGTTTTTAAAGGGATTAAGTTGTATTTTGTGTGTAAAACCCCAATTATGTATCTCTCTTCACCTGAGACTAGATAGAGGTGGAATTTTATTTGTAAATCAGCTAGATTTCAGCAGCTACCAGTTTTGTACATTTCTATAACAAGCGCTATCATGAAATGAAAAATGGACACCATAGTTTCACTGTCTCGCAAAACCCAAGATTATACAATTATAAAGGGGGTAGGAAGGGGCTAGCACAGCAACTAAAAAATATGAACTTGGATGCGTTCCACCTTTAGGAACTTGCTCCCTAGGAAGAAAGAGCTGAGCCCCCTGCCACACCCCTTTTGGACACATGGCTAATGCTTTATGACTAGAAAGACTGGTAGACCATACCATGCTATTTCTCCTCAGGGTCTGCTTCAGAGATAACAAGAAACAGCAGAAAAACTTTTAAAAAGTAGCATTGATCTGTTTAAAATACTCTTAAAAGAAAATTTACAGCACAGATCAACTTTTTGGTTTTCCATTTACAAGAAACGGGGGTTTCTGCAGACAAGGCAGCTACAGTGTGGGCAACAGTCCTCCTTCTTCCTACAGTTCCAGCTGTCCATCAGTGACATCACAGAATCCACTAATGACATCACCGTGTGATAGACTCCTCCCACTTCACCTGTTACAACATCAGTATAAAGGGACTGCTTCAGTAAGTGCTGAGCAACCCTTGGAAAACTGAAACAAAAGCTAGAGACGAAGGGAGAGCATTTGTGGGATACAACATGCTGGGTTAGTGCAACAGTATAGTGAAGGGAAGGGGGAAAAAAGTCACCAAAAAAGAGCCTGCATTGCTTGTCCTTAGCCACATAAGAGGATGGCATTCATAAACAGAAGGAAATCAGCTTTAGTATAGACATACTGCAACATACGCAAAGGGTCCCCCACTTGACAAGAAAAACGTAATTTTTTGCATTCCTAATGAGCAATATTAGTACCCCACTGGAGATCAATCTTTCTGCCATCACAACACACCCCTTTACAGCAGCGTATCTGCTTCACCTTACAAGGATGATTGCATGAGTTACTGTGAATAAATAAAATAGAACATGCAAACCTCATCTTTTAACGATTATACTCTTGTTAGACAAAATTCTCTAACATATCATGCATGATTACCAACAATTCAAATCTCTAAGAAGTGTTAATGATCTTTAAGAAAAGAGAAAAACAATTTATTAGTAAAAGAAAATAGAGTGAAAGAGTTACAGTGAGTTAACAGAGTAGGTTATTCTAGCCTACAGACTAGCACTGTCCAGGCTGTTACCTGATACGTCTCCAGGAGACACTCCCGTTCTTCCAATGTTGGTGAGTAAATGATCTATGTTTGGCACTGGCTGAGATTCTACAGTGTTTTCCTCCTGCACTGCTGTCTATAGTTAACAAACAAAGATGTCTTCATCATCGTTTCACAAATAGGTCATTATGATTCAAAAGCATTTAGAAAATTGCATCATTCACCTGAGGACACGCTTTCCTCATATATTCTTATTTTCCCATTTGGCTCTATGCTTTTTAAAACAAATGCATGGTTTCTCTTTTTCTTTGTTGTTTTTTTTTTTTTTAATTAATTATTGCAAGGACTAGAAAGCTAAAAAGGTGTTTTTGAAGAGAAAACCATACAGTGATGCAATAAAAAAAAAAAGTACGGACATTCTAGAGGAAGCAGAAGCAGTTTCTAAACTAAGGTAATCGGAATGCAAATATTTATGCCACAATACTTACAAGGGGTTCTTCAGCATCATCTTCTGTGAAAAACCAGTCATGCTACAATTTAAAATAAAAACGGTGAAAACTCCACAAGAAACACAAAGGCCAAATGTGGAACAATCAAACATGGACTGAAAATTATAGCCTGGAGTTCAAAGGATAAATACCAGACCCAAAGTGGCCCAATAAGAGAGAGCAGATCTGTCTAAGAACTTACTCTTTAAGGAATGAAAATCACCCACTTACTTTTTGGATGAGTGTTTCTACAATTTTATATTGGTCTGGCATGTGGGTAACCATGTGTGTCATGTTATCATCGGATGTCCTCACAAGCGTTGGACCAAACACTATGGCCAGGTTTCTTGGTTCCATCTAAGAAATGAAGAATTTCCATATATCATACGTGATGGAAATGGGAAAATACAATAACATAAACTCAGTATTTTAATATAGCACAATTGATATTTGAGAATCATTTTTAAAAGACAAATAAAATTTATTTAAAAAAACATTACTGATTCAGGTAAGAATTTACACTACAATAAAATCTTCCATACACAGATGTAATGAACGCATCCAACACTTCTGAAATTCAAAATCCAACTTTCATTAACCCATGGCAAATGAATAGCTCCACAAGGACAGAAACACAGGAAAAGACTGTTATGCTTCAAAAAATCTGGCTTTGTCTTTTTAAATAGAAGAAAAATTTTTTAAAGACATTGGCAATTCCCTGTGAACAGGGTAAGACAGAAAGTAAACAAATGGCATGTTATGCCTACTGACCAAGAACTCATCCAATTCACATTTACTATCAAGAACAGCACCCAACGTGACAGACCCATCACAACTACTCATAGGCAGAGTTAAGTCCAGTAATGTCACAACATTAATCATCTACTTAATTCCCTTTTGAAGTTACATTTCTGTCAAATAATGGCAAGAAAGCAGCAGCAAAACACTAATCTTCTATTCATGCTTACTTCTCTGACTTTCTGCTATGACAGAATAGGCTGAAAATGTTCTTGCTCTTACAAAAAGGAAGTTTCAAAGAGAATGACCCAAGGCCCTGCTGCTCACCTTGATGTGAACTGTGGCCTGCAGCATGTCATATTACTACACAACTTCATTCCCCCAGCCTTCTATATTTGATAGTATTTATATTATTTAAACCATATTTATGCAAAAATATACAATGAAAACATAAAATGATAACTGATTGCTTTGGACTTAATGGCATTTACTATCTTAAAACATTAACTACTAGTTAGTTCTATTTTTCTGTTTGTCTATATAAATACAGATGGGTCTGCTCATTTTTAGAATGGAACCTGCCAATTTTATTTTAAGTATGACATCGGTGCTGAGGGACATGGTTAGTTGGCATGGCAGGGATGGACTGATGGTTGGACTAGATAATCTTAGGGGTCCTTTCCCAACCTTAATGATTCTGCAATTTTCTGTTCTGATTTAAATTTGGCCATAGTTCATCTATTTCACATAAATCAGTTATTTGGTTTCTTTACTGTATCCCAGCAAAAAGGCATTGTGCCATCTGCCCTGATGTGAGCACCTATAAGCACACCCATACTGCACAGCTTTGCATTCATCTATGCTTCCCTGGAAAAAAAAGGGATACTGTTATTTGCATTTACAGTAGGATTACAGCATATACAGAAGCACTTAACAAAAGCCAATGTCCCCAGCCAGTGGAAATGATAAAAGGTGTTAATTAAAAGATTGCTACCCTACATGTCATGCTTTTTTTCCCCCTCTTAAACCATTGAAAGCATCTAAAAGGTCAAACATTTGAGTTATTACAGCAAATCCTACTCTTCAGTTGATTTCAGTGTCCAGGAATGTTGGCTTCACACAAAGCTGATACAACCAAGCCTTTGTCAACTGGTTCATTCAGGTCACAGACATTCACTTAAGATTTGTCCCTAACTTTTTACTCTGAAAGATTCCAAAATCTAATAAAAGACTGATCTTGTATTTTATGGGAGCTTGCGTAGTTTAAAAAAAACAAAACAAAACAAAACAAGTTCTTGTTTTACAAAAGAGTGCCATCAGAGACCTACTTTCATGCTACCTTCAAAAGTCAACTGTGCATTCCTCCAGGCTTTATATTGAGAATATGTGCCATATTAATTGTTAGTTTAAACTGGTGGAAATCTCTGACCAGACACACTCCTACTGGTGTCTAAGTGGATTACATGAAATTTGCAGACTTGGGATAAACCTAGGATGCAATCAGTTATTCAGAAAACAACTACCATCAGTTCGAATAAATAATACACACTAAACATGAATATTTTGATGGGATGTAATCCAAAAATCTTCCAACATCACAGAGGTTTTAATCTCAACTACAATAATAAGTTACAGTCTTAGTCAACAGAAATAATCATGCACAAAAACTTGCTCTTAATGAAAGGGATCGAAACAAAATATATTATGCTTTTGTTTCTGTTACCTTGTTCTTTTCAGAGTTCTCTGCTACTGTCTTGAGATGCGCAGAAAGAAATTTGAGTGTCTCATAATGATGTTCAGGTAAATCATGAATCTGAAAATAATGAACAATCACAGCTCAGAATATTAAACGTTTAAAGCTTATTTTGTACTATACCTACAAAGGTACACCCATACTACACAAGACACCTGATTTCAGCTTACCAGTCTCTTCAGTGTTTTCAAACGTTCAACTGGATCTTCTTTTCTGTTGGCATCTATAAAATCTGCATATTTGTCTGTTTAAAAAGCAGAAATCAATCACAAAGGTAAGACCTTTGGAAACTAAGCCTATTATACTGCATACAAACACAGTAAGGTAAGAGTGAGGAAAAAAAAAACAGCCTTCACAGACCATTACAACATTGAAATTGTAAGCATTACTTATTTTTGTTTCACATTAAAGTCTAAGATTTTCATGTTTTTGTTTCTTAAATCTTATTGAGAAAAATATATTCCAACTCCAAAAACTGATTTAATCTACCCTTTTCTGTGCAGGATAGTTTCAGAGTGATGCTCATCCGCTGCACTCTGTACACTCACCCCTGCAATCCCCCCAGATCTGAGAAACATGACACTAATTAATGGTAGTAGAGGACTGTTCATAATCTCCCCTGAAAAGTTTATTTTGTTTGGTTTACTGAAAAACTTAAGTATGAAAAACAATAGTGCAAAGGTAACATGGCATAAAAAAAATTTCCCAAAGTCAAATTCTGCTGTTGCTCCCTGTTCATTACTACTTCTAGTGGAATTTTAAAGACCTAAATTACAAGATTGTCTGTAACCATCAAATCAGAGTTCATACCAAAATCTTGCTGCCTTTCCATCCCCCTGCCCCCCTCTATTAGCAGTAGAACAAAAGTAAAAAATAAGGTTTGGATGGGTTTGTTTTCGTTGTTTAGTGTGCCAAAGTAAACAGAATATTAAAACGAGTACACTGAAATATTTGGGCACAGTATTTGAACACTGATTATTGTACCATTAAACAAATTCTATTTATAGCTCTTGTTTTTAAGTTCTATCACAGTGACTCCTTGTTCTTTAAGGAAGTAAAATCATTTATTGCAGAATTCATTCCATGCATTTTCTCTCAAATCATCTGGAAGTTTCAAGACAACCGTTCAACAGTAGCTCATAAAGAAGACAGCGAAGGTAAGCAACTCACCGTTGGTGAAAAGGGGTTCTGGGAGCTTTCTGAAGAAGGACTTCAGCAAACTGCTTATGACATTCAAGTCTCGCCATTTCTAAACATTCAGAAGAAAATGAGACAGTCTTTGTACTTCTATAACCATAGCACAACTCGAAGCTTTCAGAAGCTCAAAGTGGAAATGCTGTGACTGAAGACTTACATCATCATGAACATCTATGTCAGTCATTCCTTTGTTGAGCTCCTCTTGCATACTGGAGATGGCAGCATTATTTCCAGGAACTCTGTAAATACCTGTGTACTCAAGACCTCTTTCTTCAACTAGTTTGCAGCATATATCAACAATCAATGGGATATACTGAAGAAAAAAACATTTTGTGTGTATATATATATCTGCATATACACACACACACACACACACACACACATACATCCTTAAAGTATACATGAAAAAAGCATTTAAAATCACACTGGAAAGAAAAACTATTCTTTCATACTTTGTTGGTATGCGCTGGGGGGCAGTCATCTAGTCTGACACCAAATGTTCCTACTGCAGATGGCTTCTTTTCAAATGTCTTCCTCATAATGCTTGGAATGCCTTTCCTCCATGTCCCCTTGTCTTTAGGTGGGCTTGTCTCATCTTTTTGTTGTTAGCGTTACATAAATAAGAAAGCAAAGACACATCAAGGCATTTAAGTCACAATAGTTACTACAAATACAGGTAACATTTACAAAAAAGAAAATAGTGTGTCACTGTCCTTTCTTGTTTTTAACCTTTATTCCTGGCCCAGTTTCCCACAGCAACTTGCTAATGCATCTGAATATACCCATACTCAGAAAAAGGAACTGGGTAGATGATACGGTGGAATTTTATTCATTCCAAGACTAAATATACATGAATTACAATAAAAAAGTAAAATCCACAACGTTCCCTAAAGTAAGATCACATCACTGCTGAGTGATGATGACATGTAAAACAGCTATGAAATGAATACAGCCACACTAATATCTGACATCATGCAGACCTACTTTCAGTAATTAGCAGATTTCAGGTGCTCCAAATCAGTCCCCAAAGGGACTCAAACTCTTTAGAATATTATTTATACAGAATCAGATTAAAAGTTCAGCTGAACTCTTTATTTCCATTATACAACTCATGTAACAAATTACAGTTCCCATTCACCCTGTACTGCAAGTTTTCTACTACGCGTAGTACTTCTTACTCAACTATTTTTGGAAATACTGTTTCTGTAGATTTAGAATTTACTTAACATCTGCAATTCACTTACATAATCTGCAGCACAGAAATGACTAAGAGAATCTTTGTTAGGGATATATACACCCGCAGCTATAATCACTAGTTCATACTTGGTTTTCACATGTATATTCTTGAGTTTGAAAAAACCCGAATA
Source organism: Centrocercus urophasianus (assembly GCF_019232065.1). NCBI lineage: Eukaryota > Metazoa > Chordata > Aves > Galliformes > Phasianidae > Centrocercus > Centrocercus urophasianus. The sequence continues at coordinate 31,261,512 of NW_024884711.1, forward strand.
AAGCACCTTGATAGCTTCATACTAGGGCAATGAGGAACTAAAGAAATTATTTAAAAAATAAAAGAAAGAAACATGCAAACCTTTAGTGAGAAGCTTCCTCTCCGACTCATCCTTGGGAGAATGTGGACTCTGGGTCCTCTGATCCGCTTTAGTTCCAAGCAGAGTCTGCCTGATACTTAGGCTCTGACGAGGTGTTTTGGGAGATGGCTCTGTTTTGCTGCTTGAAGAACTGAAGCAAGGTACACTATTTCAGTAAAAAGAAGCTTGATAAACATACATACAAAAACTACTGGCAGCATGTAATTTACTTACCTCATCATTGTACTGTATTCTTTAATCCTTCGGCTAATTAGGTCTCTACTAGTGACACCAGTGTCCTATAAAACGAATTGAGATCTACTTTATAGTCTTACAAAACACAACAAACAGTTTTTACTTTCAGAAAACACTACTTCCTCCCATCAACAGAACACATGAAAAACAACATTCCAATACACTTAAAAATCTAGCAGGCAGTCCTTGGGAACAATAAACACAGAACACTTGAAAACCACAAGGAAAACTGAAGTGAGTAATTACACATTAGATGTTACTATTTTCAAAGCAGTAGGTTTATGATTAGATCATGTTAAACTGGAAGTTAATTCAAATAGAAAACATGCAAGTCAACAAAACCTTCTATGAAACAAATCAAATCTTACATACATACAGTAGTCATACAGTTACTAGTACATATATAGCTAAAACGGCCCTGAATTCAAAACATGCTTTTACCCATCTAATTACACATACATTTTATATATGTATGTATATAATGTATTTTTTTATATATATATACACACATATATATGGTTATTTTGGTGATTATTTCAGAACTAAACAGATATGCACGCCCACAAATATGAAAACATTTGTCTGTTGTTCATCGCTGAAATGAAAATGCACTGAAGACCAGGACAGATATTATAAGTTATATATAACAGCATGTGCATGCTTTATGCTTAGCATTAACATTCAACTCATAAAAACATCAACATTTAATCAAAGAAATGAACATCCTTCGAAGTTTCAATTTTTAATTACTGAGAAAATTATCACACCATGCAACTGCACACGCTAGTTTGCAATGCAAGTCTGATGACTGAACATTGGTTCTATACTACAATTACTTTTGATTGATGCATTAGGGATTTTTATTATCTTAATATAAAGCTCTTCTAAGTCAAATCAACAATTAAATTAATTCCTTCATTTCAAAATACTGATAATGAGAATACAATCATGCTTTAATAAAAAAACAAACTCAGTATACTTACCCAACTACCTTGCCTATCACATTTTCTTGTATGCTCCTGCATACATTTTGATCAATTGTTTAGTCACAAATTTTGCTGCAGTATTAAAAATAATACAACAATTACCTCATCATTTAAGTTGCTGTTTTCTTGTATTGCTTTAATCCATGCTAACATATTATCTCTGTCCTCAGCTTGAAACAGATACTCGCAGTCTGATGTGGTGAGTCTGAATACGTTTTTCCTCTTGGTTTCACAGTATGAGATGTCTATCAAACAAGCATTGATGCTTATAGGTTGTTCTTCTTCTGATGGGGTCATTTGTTCCTTTTTATCCTTGTACAAATAAAGTGAATGACCTCGAAGAACAACATATAATTGTTTCCATGGCCGAATGCTCCCACCAACTCGCTGAAAAATATAAACCAGTATGTAAGTTTGGTTGTTTGCTACAATGAATGCTTCTGGGTTAAGATAAGCTACCTCCAGAAGCTTTAAAAACTATCCATAGCATATTTAAGAAAGACCTTTCTTAAAGGTCTTAAGGTCATTAAGATGACCTGCAGAAAGCTTTCACAAAAGTGGCACTCACTAACTGTTTTCTGTCAGAAAATGGAATTGTTAGATAGCCTGTCCTCTCTGATTACCCACTGAGAGTTCAACTGACAGTAACAACGTGACCAGAATTTCACAGAGGTCTTAAAATAAACACAGCAGAAAAATATTTAGAGGATTCTTGCCCAGTCTTTTAAAAGTTATTCAAGTCAGACTCACATTTATATAACAATGTAATTCCATCTCCCCACTTCTTAAGTGTTATCCCATACACATGCAGGAAGTTAATGTGAACTCAACTCCATAATGTTCATGAATACTAGAGCTCGTTATTATTAGCAAAGAGAAAGAAAGCCACGAGCTACATTTATCTCAGGATGGATCTTTCTACTTATGTTGTTAGAAAATAGTTTATTTCACAGAAATGCAATTCTTTCAAAAGTAGTCTCTAAAAGAATCTACGAAATTCATTAAGGTAAATCTTCTAACAAACAGGTCTAAAACTCAGTCTTATTGATGTTCATATCTCAAAAATGTTACTAAGAATAACCAGAAAGCTTCAAGTTCCTTACCTCAGCTTTCCACCAGTTTAATATTTTTGCCAGGTTAAAAAATAGAACGAAAAAAAGAAAACCATGAAAGGTACCTTTCCTTTGTCTGTAACAAGCTGACGAAAATGGAGCCACCCTTCTTTGGAGGCATCGCCAAAGACCTCTGAAGAAGAATCTTTTCGGGAACCAGAATCTTCGGAAGATTTCTGACTGTCTGTGACCTAAAGAGAACATCACAGAAAGAAACACAGTATACTTCTAAATAAGTTTCTCTATTATCTTTATATGCAAGATCGTATCTATCAGTGTTCAAGAGGCATTTAGATAAAAGATTTAATAACATGATTTAACTTTTGGTAAGACCTGAAGTGGTTTGATACTTGGACTTGACCTTTGTAGGTCCCTTCCAATTGACTATTCTGTTCTTCAACTTTAAAAGCTGGCACCATATTCAGGAAAATGTCCCTAAGAATATTCCCCTGGCAAAATATGATATCTAAAGTTTCCATAGGATAGCATGAAAATAGGGATCTTGCCAGTCTCAAGAATGGGACACACACAAATGATGGGAGTCCCAGATTCACTATTAAGCTTTTATTGGAGGCACCATAGATATGCTTCAGACCGAGGAAAATGAAAAAAATCAAAGAATCAAGTGGGGAGACTACAGAACAACAGACCACGTTTACTTATGTTACATGCACAGCACACAGTAACATCCAATTTTAAAAATCAACACTAAAAATAATTGGATGGATAGCAATAGCAATCACATTCAGGCATCTTTAACACATCCTTTTGTATCTGTCAGTTGTATAATTCATAAAACTTGTCACAGTAACTATTTTTAAGAGTTGTTAAATATTTACTTACCTTAATCCCCTTTAAGCTAGATACATGTTTGATGGACCTGTTGGGACAACAACAGATATTCAAATGAGGCTTTACAAGCTTAAAAAAAAAAAAATTCCAAATCAACTGACATTTTTCATGAACTTACGATTTTTCCTCATCTCTATAGTCATCCAGTCCTTCATCATATGACTTGGATCTCTCTGGTTTTGTGGCAGGCTGGCTATCCAGGACACTAGGCCTAATGGTTTCTATAAGGAAGTAGAAATCTTTTAACATGGCAGAAAACTGACTCACATTTCTACAGCTTATGTCAAGCAGAAAAGAGGTTGCAATTTTCACACCTGATCATTAGAGAGTTAAAAGAAAAATGTAGCATGGAAAGAAAATCAAATCACCACTCACCATGATCATGAGAAAGCTGTCGCCGAATTAAAGGAATTGGAGATGTAGGACTGGGAGGAACAGTTGTTATAGCAGGTGCTTGAGAAGCAGATGCAGAAATAACAGCAGAAGCAGGAATGTGTGCAATATCATGGTCAATACTAGGACTAGTCGGTTCATCTACAAAGGTAATATGTCATAAATTAACAATAAATGCATTAATCAAATGCTCAAACTAAGCATCTGTCTGAACTTGTCATTTCTGGGATATCAGATTAAGTGTGAAACACAAAGTCTTTCATACAAACACTGACGGCCCAATTAATGCACACTGTTAAATGTTTGGGGATTTTGTTGTTTTTTTTGAACAGGAGTCTGTTTCATTTCATAAGGATGTTAAATCATACATTAGGGATAAGAGCAAAGAAAATTGTATCTTATAATTATGCAATTATATGAGGGAATGAAACAGAAATTGTGCTAACCTCTTGTAATATGATTTTCAAGTAGGCTGGTTTTGTTTGTTTGCATGCATATGAAAAACAAACTTGATACATCAGTAAGTCTAAACTCAAGAGACAGCCAAGTACTACTTCCTAAAACAAAACACGAGCATTCCACGTACCAGAAGCTTTTTGGATTAAATCAGTATTTCAACAGCAAAGCCAACTTGTAAACAAAAAATATTTGAAATATAATTAGCATAGAGAGTACTAATCCTCCCATCCTCCACATATTCAGATACAAAAGCAAGTATTCATGTTATCAAAGATGGCACCACTACATACCAATTATTTCTTCCACTAATTGCTCATACAAACGATTGCATGCCGTACATGCCCAGCACCTCACAGTCTCAACTGCCACACGAGTCATCGTGAAAGAGTCCAAAAAAGTTTTAAGTATTTCTACTGTTTAACATGCTTCTGGCAAGATGGAAGAAGCTGAAAGATGCCGATTCGAACACCCTGAGAAAAGAGCTGTAACATCTTGGAGCACACCTCGGCAGTACAACAGAAATAATTGTACTTCATGCTTCGGCAGAAGAGAGGGGTGGAGAGAAGCGAGTCACAAGCAGGGGCTGGACTGCACTGCCATAATGAATATGAATGTATCCTAGGTGCTAAGAACTGCAATATGCAGAGCTTCTGAAAAGCCCATTGAATTCAATGGACACTTGCAAACAGAGGTTTATTCTTTGCCTTGTGCCAACACAACTGCGTAAGCTGCATTGTGCTGTTCTAACGGTCACTAACAGTTCTGTTAAAGGCAGCACACAAAATCTGGCAAAGTAAGTTTAAAACAAGATGATAAATGACTAAAGTACTGAAAGATTTAGCCATGACAGCCCTACATTGCATGGAATGGTTAAATACAGTAATTTTTAAGGTTTTTATTTGTTATTTTCTAAAGCATAATCCTCCACCTCTAAGCCAGCTGTGAAATACGAACATGAATAAAAAGGAGAGCGAAAGAATTCACAGCAAATCCATGACATTAAATGGAAATAAATTCTGTTTGCATCCAGTGATAAACTGAAGCATCTACAACTTGCCCGATGCAGCAGCAAGGACAGAGGAAGAACCTCAGCTATGCTACCATTTTCCAAACTACAACAGCTCACTGTCCTATTGTCATCTTTTTCATCTGCTCAGCTTCCCTAACGCAAATCCTGACAACACTGATGTTGACTAATGAATATTTCCACTCACTGAACAATTTTTCAGATGATTTACTTCAGAGCATATAAACTACAAGTGCTCTGCTGCAACTTAGTTCCGTTACAGGCTTATCTCAAAATGTCACAGGCTCTCCTTCAGACCTCTTGAAATAAACCTGCAGGAGGTTGTGAAGAGAGGAGCTTAAGCAACACTACACAGCAGCCCACAGCAAAGCTACTTAAACACAAGATTTTGTCTGCAGAAAAACAGTCCAAGTGCTTGAAAGTAACAAAAATTATTTACATTTCAGCAAATTTGATATTTGACTCCTTAGAGGTACTTTCTGTTCTGAAAGCCCTGTGTCAGAATTTTTAAAGCCTGCAGTGTGAAACAACAAAGAAAAATGAATCTTTTGAATACATATATACAAATATTTATAACAGTGAGAGTCCAATTCCTCCAGCAACGCTGATGTTGCAGTGTATTACAAAAACACATACAGAGCACACCTCCAGTGCTTTCAGTGGAAGAGGACAGAAGAGATTACATGGTTACAAGACCTATGATATAAAAATGCTTCTGTAATTGATTTCTCTTGCTGTATTATGTGTTGTTGCTTAAAACAGCATGTTGGTTATTACTTTATTCCTTTATTCTAACAGTGAAGTGGGTGCCACTTGATGAGACATACTGCTATTTTGGATGAGAACAACGCTGCATTTTGGAGACACAGCATGGACTCCAGCAGTAAGTGGCCACGGAGCTGAGGTGAATTCAGAATTGAGATTGTGGGCATCCCTCTTATCTCAAAAGTCTGTGCTGTGGATGCCCTAAATGCACAGCTTCACACTGGACAGAGATAAGAGCCATGGCATTCTTCTGCAAATGGAGCAGCAACAGCCAACAGGGATGCACATTTAGCTTAGTACAGCTCTCCCAATAAGTCTGGACAGGGATACTTCAAGAAGCTCATCCTGTAGTACACAGACAAGAAACAGAATCCTACTCTGGGACCACTTTTCCCCTCTGCCTATAGCCAAAGATTAGCACAAATCATCCCTGATGAGCACATCTGGATGCTGTCCTAACTGGAACTGACACCACCTTCATGGTGAAAAAGCACTTTCCTGCTATCACAATCAAACTACTTCCCTGTTAAGCTTCGTAACTAGGAAGACCATGTAATTAATTCTCATTTTTCCTACAGGTCATGAGTGGCTTTTGCAATATACTGAACAGATTTATAGCATACACATTTATAGCAATTATCTTGAATTGCCAGTATATAGTAAGATTATCTACAACATTCCTTAGACCAATGCTCTTCAGCATCAATATATGCTACTTGAAGAATACTTCAAGAAAGACTCAAGATCATTTCTACATAGGTAGCAACTCATCATCCCATTTCTTAGGTGAACAGAGAATGAATTCCACTCATATCACAGTCAGAATAATAAATCATCACAGAGAAAACAAAGAATAATAATAAATTCTTCAATGCTTTAATTTCTTTTTTCATATGCAGAAGTAATTAATGCAATGTATTGCCTTTGTTAAAAAACACGCACACTTATTTGCCAGTTCTTTACATCAAAATTTCTATTTTCCAGTCTAGAGAGGAAAATACCAAAAAAAAATCCTATTGTAAGTTTTCCTAAGACTAAAACTGGTCTCCCTTAAAAATATAAGAACTTTATTTCAAGTCTGACAAGTTACATATGATACTAGTAACTTTATAATATGATAAAGACTGCACCTGAGACATGCCATGCAGTCAGGCACCTTCAGTACAGGTATCTTCCTGCTACAAACTGCCAGTTTTCATTCTTGTATACACTTAGAATATACTAACTGATGGTGACAATTTGATTAATTACGATAAAAAAGGAAGATAGAATTAAACTTCACAACATGATTGCAGCAAAGCAGAAAAGAAAACACTGGTAAATGTAATACTCCATTGGCCATCAGTGATTTGAAAAGTTTCTTCTACATGCTTCCCATGGTGGCATGCTAGAAGGAGAAACAAATACCTATTTTCCAACGTTAAACAAGCAAGGGTACTTCTGTTTCCTCAGTGGAGCTGAAATCCTCAAAACGATTCTTTCCCACTTCCACACACTCAGTGAGCAAGCAGCTCAGGGACAGCTTGGTGGGCACTTACACCAGAGAAGCAGAATGAGGCCACCCAGTACCCTAACTGAGGTAGAAGTGGAGCAGTAGGGCTCATTTCCACAAAGTGTCAGAAGCTCCCAGTGATGCCCTTTATTACGCAGTGGATCTAATTGCTACAGGAGTCAATCCTGATGTTGTTTCAGAAAGATGCAAGCTTTAATAAGACTGCAAATGATATCACTGGTACAGCAGGGGAATAGTTGTTCAATACCTTCCAAAGCTGAAGGTTACTCATGGCAATATTTTATATAATGTTGAGGTGATTACAGAGCAAACTGTGATGTATGCCATACAAGTTACTGCCTGCTGATTCAACACACTGCAAACACTGCCACTGCTGTTCAATTAAAACTAACAGATAACTGCATAGAACCTCTGTATTTTGACTTTTCTCTTAAGTGTTTGTCAAATTTGTCCGTTTGAGTTTCTTTGATAAACCAATGAGCCTGTGCCACAAAAGCCCTCACAGAGCAAGGGAGGACATGTGCTGCTCAGCAGTCGATGCAAATGACTGCACAAAATGCAGTGAGGCATGCAGAGCAAACAAGCTAGAAGAGAAGCCACACACATTCTCTTCAGTTTGTCATTACAGGGATTGATGGTGTCCCTTCAGTTGTCTGAAATAAAGAGCGTAAAGCCTTCGGAAGTACTTCCAGTTTCACCTTTCGTTTGAGGAAAGAATGTGAGTACCACTTGTTCCACACTGCTATGAAGCAAACTAAGACCAGACATCAGAAAACGACCTCTGCATGCTGACAGTGTTCCCAAGGGAATGACAGATACTGCTTGTATACACAAGAATGCAAGCATGCACCTGATGATCAGCAACAGCCAGCCTTTGTGGAGAGCCTTTCAGTGTAAGAACATTTGTAGGAGGTAAGATACAGAAGATTTCCTAAAAACTGAAAACTCCAACTACAGTTAACTTGTGTTAGCTCATTTGCTAACTGAAGCAGAAAGAAATCTGTGCACAAAAACACGTTTCTGCTGCTACGCACTTGGAGATTATGGACCTTCAAAGGAAGAGCACTCATACACAATGTATATTATCCAACAAAAATTTTCATAACATTCTGGATCTTCAAAGACACAAACTCTACTTCACATAGAGTAAATTCATTAACTACAGCAGCAGAACAGTTGATTTCCAAATGGAGGCCTACAAAGGTGAACTGTGACAGAGGATGTACCATCTCTGCCCTGTGGATGAGGTCACCTCAAGTTTCTTTGCTGGTGACTGGAAAAAAAGTCACTTCCAAAGCTAAAAATCAGCTTTCCTATTTAGCACCCTTCGGACCTGGCAGTGTTGCAAGCAGCATCTCAATAGCTCAGAGGCCCCTTGCTTCCCTATGAAGAAGCTGAATTTAAGCTGAATACAGATGTATGAATACTGATCTACCTATTCCTTAAAAGTCTGTCAGGGAGACAGTCAAATGAAAAGGCCATGTATACAATTTCATCTGCATAATAAGAAGACCAGAAATAATCAACAAAATTCTGTTTCACTCAGTCAAAAATGAACTAGATCAAACTAACTCTGCTACACAGCACAACAAACTGACATATAACTCACAGAAGTGGCTTTTAATTGCCTATCTCAAAGCACAAGCTGCTGCACTGTCAAGACTTGCTCCCCTTTATACTCTAAGAAGGTTTTGCTGGTTAAGATTCTGTTGTTTGCTAGTTTTTAAGTACTTGCAATGCTGACAGCACTGATTGTCTTTACAAAGAACCACTTCACATATCTACTTTACGTAATTATCCTCATGTAGCCAAACGAACATAATGGAAACATGTCTGCATGCTGATCACATTCATTTTGGTAAGCCACAGAAACAGGACTGGAACAAGAATCCCGAATCATCAAATCCAGTCTTCCATTAGCGCACTTGAGTAAGTAACGCATTTATTGCAGTGATGGAGTTTCACTAAAACAGAAAAAGGCTTCCCTGTATTATTCCCCATGTAAGATCTATGACAATATGTTGTTTATTTCAGTGCTAAGCAAGTAAACATACAGCTATCCATGTCTACAGAGTAATAGAAAGCATTACACAGTGGTTCTAAAGGTCCCAGATCACACTATTATCCTGCCACATGATCAAAATATGTACAATTCTCAATATATGGTTTTTTGGTCAAGAACTCTTACAGCACTCCTTTATTACCTGTCATTATTATTTTACATTATAATGATATACTAAGATTTGTTTCAAAAACATTAACCATTTACCAAACAAATCTGATGCTCCCATTTCAATTAAACTCTCACAGAAGTTACAAACACCTGATTTCAAATTTTAAGTTTTAGTTAAAAGTGGGTTTTTGAGTTACACAAACATTTTTATAAACACTAATTTGTAATTCTGTGTTTTGGTTCTTTAATTTCAGAATACCACAGTGATTCAAAAATTGTTCTTTGCATAAGATATACGGAAATGTTCAGCCTGGAGCAACAGCAATTTGGCAAGCCACACTGTAAAACTCCAAAAAAAAAAAAAAAAAAAAATAGAAAACTGATGCTTACCTTAGAAACACTGGTGACACGTCTAAAGCTGTGCCAATGCTATTGCTCAAATAATGAAGCAACAGTCCCTCAAAAATGAACATGTCAGCTCTTGTTTCTATTGCCACTACATTTCTATTCTCACGGATTGGAATAGTTGGTCAATGATTTGTAGGAAAAACTAAATCACAGTGGCTAAAGATTTCTGTATTCATCTTGACTACTAACAGCTTTTGCTAAAATTAAAGTTCCCTTAAAACATACCTATCAACCATCCACATTCAGCCACCATTTGCCATTAAGGTATTCATACACGATGGGTTGACAAGCAATGATCTCTGCTGTTTAAGTCTGAGATTTTCAGTTTCTGTCTGCTAGATGCATTTCTTACAGTAAAAAAAGAACATGTATATTCTCTCAACTATATCCTAGTTATATGGGGAAAATACTCCATACCTTTTTCTATTCCTACATAACTTTTTTCACAGTGTGTTGCGCAAATATACATCAATTCATTTTCTAGTTCCTATCAGCATTCTGTTTGTATTTATATTACCTTCTGAGTCCAAAGCGCTTCCAGAGAAGGGCTTTGAGATGAAAAGTACAGTACATATTCGATTTAAAAAAAAGGCAAAAAACTCTTTCAGAAGTTTTTGGCATTGAGAAAGTTAAAATTTATACACCTCTACTTTCTGCAGAAAGTAGACTGCAGAAGCAGAATGGCACCATACTGAAAGAAAAGTGACTAAACAGTTCAACTACAGCTAGGTATTTTAGAACCTGAAAAATTTCCTCCCCTAATCCCAGAAAGCATCTGGGAGCACACAGAAATTTAATTTGGCTGAGGAATGCTGTCAAGCGCAGGTGGCTGGAAAATGAAAAGGATCAACATGAAGTGTGCTGGTATTTGTGTTGCATCAGGCAAGGAGAGGACAACTTATTTCTATGGTACTTTGGTGTTACCCAGCTCAACTTCTATCAGATATTCACAAATTAATAGTGAAATGAAATGACCTGAAAACTTTCTAGGGTAAGGCTGTACTAGATATTTTCCAAAATGGGACCACACCTCTGAGGAAAAGTCTGTTAGTACCTCTGTGATATTTCTGCGCACATGAAAAGAAGCCCATAATAGGAAAAACTATAAATGACACTGATCAGAAAAATCTAAAACAATGTTTTAACATAGATCAGAGATTTTAAAACATCCATGAAAAAGTTATTTTTCTTGTGATAAGCCATTATGAAACCTACGCTGAAAAGAACATTCAGGAAACATCACTGGCCAAGGCATTAAACTACACTGGTAACTAAAGACACCAGAATCAATTTCTCCATTGCTGGCTGCAAGTCATAGGCATGCATACCAGACACCTAAGAAACATATTAAAATAATTTTTTTCTGTGTCAACTTTTTCTCTTGTAGTTCCAAAAGGTAAGTAACAATTTCCATCCAAGTGCTGGTTGACACATCCAAAATTACCTTCTAGATCAGAAATGTATCATTTCTTTCCTAACAGAGAAACTGCACATAAATTCTAAGTCTGAAAAATATACATTGAACACTGTAACTGCTAAAATAATCACTGGCAGAGATGATGGTATTTTCACTGGTCCAGAGAACAGACGAGTTTCTGGTTAAAGGGAATAACCTATCATTAGACTAATTGCTATAGCATGAAACAATAAGATAACATTTCAAGAACAGAGCCCTTCTTTGGACCTGAAATAGAAACAGCAGCTTTCAAATCTAAACACAATAGCCTGTATTTAGTAGTACACTGAAAGTACTGAAGCTTGCAGTGCCAGGGTGTGTTTTTCTGTAAAACCAGCAACTTTTTCATTCTGCAGGATCACGTGCTTGCCTGAAGAATTTGAGCATGCAATATGTTGTTTAATTTTTTTCAAATCTACTTCTCTTACAAAGGGTATTACTACATCTTAGTACCTACAAATCTTGCTCTGAACGGCAGGCATCTCTTTTCCATCTGCAAAAAGAAAACTAAATTTAATCTCCCTGCTTCAATACAGAACTTTGTGAAAGGACCAGTGTCAGAAGGCAGTTCTCCAGCACATCACCATAATCTCAGAAAGAAACTGCCAGAAGTAAGCTTGATTTAAAGTCTGCTCAGCTTTCTGCATGCGGTGCAAGGAATCACGGTATGTAGAAAGAGAAGCTTGCAAAATATTCCTGGCTCAATTTCCTACCAAATTATGATCTAGTCATATCCACTTCTTTTAATGCAGTTGCCAGCAGCAAGGTAAATCACAGAGCGACTGGTTTGGAAGGGACCTTGTATCTTCATTCAAAGTAATATCCTCTCAACTGCCAGACAGAATGAGAAAAAAAACCCAGCAATTTTCCTTCAAAAGAGTTAAAGATCTTTTAACTGAGTTTCAAAGTAGATCCAGAGTTTTATCTTTCTGATAAGAGCCAGTTAAGCTTATAAGCGAAGCTGTAATTAGGCATAATGATAGTGGAACAAGCAAATTTAGAATCAGGCATATTAATTCAAACTTCCTAAGACACCCAGCCTTAACAGCATTTGACAGCCTTCCTTATGAAGGGAGGGTTATTTCATTCTGAGTGTGCTGGAGCTACAATGGAAGTTTCCCACAGCTCCTCTACCAGCGCAAGCATTTCTCATTCAGGAAGGCCATGGTGAGTGCTGCTGTGGCACACAGGGCTGGTGCTCTAGCAGCACCACTTCATATTTCCATACCGCTCAGGAGGTTCAGTTCAAGAGACTAAGGAGCACAGATGCATCCCCAAATCTCCATCACATGTGGTATTAGGCCAAGAGACTGTGATGGAGAGTTACAACTTCCTTTCTTCCGAGTGTCTCAGCCACCACTGGAATGAAGCACAACTGCCATGTTGAAAGCTTCTTTGAACTCTCATCATTACATTCCTCTAAAATCTGGAAGCAAGCCACAAGACTAAGAGTTCATGGCACATCTTCATTTAAATCAAGCCCAATCTTTTCAACACATTCTCCTATTATAAAGCAGATTGATTTCACTTTTAGACAATTTAAATTACATAGGGTCAGAAAACTCCCAGCAAGCAGTCTCAGTGAGTACAAACACCACACACAACTTAATCAAACATTAACACTGACTTTAGGCATACAATTTTAGAAAACATGCCCAAAGACTGGCTACGTGCCTAGCAAACCTGCACTAGCGCTGCAAGGAAAATAAACGGAGTCTTGAGAACCGTCCAAAAAGTAATGATGCATCCAGTAACAATAATTAAAAAAAAAAAAAAAAAAAAGATCTATACACCTCTCACTCAACAGGAAAAAATACATGAAAACCATCTGCTAGCTTTTGAAGAAAGCATTTTCGTTGATTGTTAAAATTCTGTCAGAAGAATGAAATACTGCATCTTGTTTCATATTTCTGTTCTACAATAAACACAAATCTCCTTCAATTATTTCAGTCTTTTAGCAGATAACATAGCTAATTTCACAGGAAAAAGTCATTCTACAGAAACGTATTAGACGATAACTGTGCTAAAGCAAGAAAGCTCTAACTCCCTTTAACAGTTCCCAATACTCTTTGATGGTTTTATGGATTAGGTTTTCTCATACATAACTTTGACAATCAAAATTCAGTCTTTTTTAAATACTTTTTATACTAAACTCAAGAAAACGCAGATATAAATCAGCTTCTGTGGAAAATGGTCTGCAGAGACCAGGACTCCGAAGGATGAAACCAGTCACAACCAAAAAAGCCAGAAGACATAGACACTGAAGTAGAACAGAAACTCAATGTGTCACTGAAACTCTCTTCTGCAGATGATTTCACACCCTAAACCTTTTCCCCTCTTCCCTAATCGTTTTTTTTTTTTTTTTGCTACTATTTACAACCCTAAAGGCTAAAGATAATTTGGAAGAAAAAAGGAAAAGTGCTCAGACTATATGATTCAAGATCTACAGAATTCCAACACTTCTTATATCATAGCCTATAGGCAAATTTTTGCATCTTCTGCTTTCATGGATCTTTTTATTCATAACCTTATTAGCTTATTTACTTGCTAATTCACCTCATTTTTCTGATATTCTTTCACCTGAAACAGCCTTCATTTCTACAAAGTCTCACCTGTTTCAGAAACCTTTCTCTTTACCTTTTCAGCTGTCTAAAAATCAATTTTCTTCCTCACAAATTGCCGTTACATCCCCATTCTCCCTTTACTGGATTACATGTTTTATACTGTAAAGGTAAATATGTTCCAAAAGGCACTGTAACTGCTAGGTGTCCACACAAATAACATCAGAGCAGTAAGTGGAGTGATCACCAGACAGTTACATAACAAAGCCTTCTCCAGGGGGCTGAGGAGCATTCTAGAAAAATTAAATCACAGTAGAGTTCTTAAACCCCATCCAAAATTCTAAACAAGAGTATTTTTCCTCTATTGAAAACTACTTTCAGCTTTTACCACACTAATATTATTTGAAATGAGAAAAGAGCCCTCAACCCCAGGATTCTCAAGGACAGAAGTCAGCTACCTGGCATGGTGCTCTCCAACTTCTTTAACAGAGAAAAGCACAATGTATACTTTAACAGTTCAACTCACCAATAAATGGAATAGAAGCCAAGGAATCACCAGGCGGGGTGGAACCTGATGCTTTCCTTTCTTCTATCCGTTTTATGTGGACTTCCCTCCGAGCATCATTAGGTAACCAACAGGTGGTGTCCGAGGCTGCCTCTTGGTCATTGACTGCAAGAATGTAGGACTGATGCCTCAAAGGCTGTGGAGTTCGGTGGCCAGAAGGTGATTTGTCCCGCATGACAACTGCATCTTTGTCATTTCCTTGAACATCTGTTTGCAGAATTTCAGGCTCATGGGCATTTTCTCTTTCAAAATCGTGACTCCTTTTCCTGATGGAAACACCTGTATTATCAGAGGTAGTTGAACTCTCACTTGTTTGTTGAACACGTTTGGCAGAAGTTGGAGACAAGGAGGAGGGTTGCATGGTTTTGCCCATTTCTGTTCTGTGATCTGGGGCACCTTCTCCTCGGGTTCTTGACTGTTGGTTTAACAGGCCACTCTGATGCAAATGATTTACAGTTCTTTGGTCTTTGCTGGCAACAACATCCAAACTCTCGTTAAGGGGAAACGATGGTTTTGCTGCATAGGAGGAATTCTTCAAAGAGCTACTTTTAGAACTTCTGGCTGTTGTGAGAGATGTCCTTTCTTGTGAAACAGCCATAGGTTTTGAAATTCCCCCAGGAGTTTGCAACTCTCGAGAAGGCTGCAACATTCTTACATCTGGTGAAACTTTCTGAAAATGAGAACCAGGCAGAGAAGCTCTACTACCTACTCTCCTACCATCTGAAATATAACCACTTGGAGCCAAAGGAAAATTTTGACCTCGAAGGGACATATGAAATGCATGTTGTCTAGGTCTCTCATAAATACCTCGCCGATCATCTTGTTCAGAAAACCCTGTCCACTTGTAAGTCTTTCTCCTATCTCCATTTGTGTCTGCCATAAGATTCTCAGAATGAAAATTTTCTACCATTTCACCCTGTTTGCTGAGATAATCCCATGACCGAGCCCTGTGATTCCTTGCACTAATTGAAGGTGAAGTTAGTGTATCTTGTGAAGCACTTCGTGGCCACTCTTTCATCAACACAGGATCTTCAAGTCGTTCCTGGGATACACTTCGCTGCCGGATCTGTGCAGATTGTGGAACCCTGTCATGAGAGGTGCTCCTGCGTCGTACCTGTGAAGCAGTGCGATTTGGCACCACTTGATTATAATCAGTTGTATTCTGAGAAGCTGCTCTTAAACTATCTAATCTTTCCTGTATCGTTCGGGAGCCATACATGTGCATGCGCCTGTTATCAACATATTCTTTGTAGGTTTTGTAATTCTTCCAGTCTATGTGCTGGTGTGAGGATGGAGAACTGTAATGATTTGTAGAGATAGAGGGAGAGTCTGTGGCTTGAACAGAAGGCCTAGTGCTAGGGATTCCTTCCGGACATACTACATAATTTGAAGCCTTAATCACTGTTCCATTTGGATCACCTGGCCTTGTTAATGATGTCTGTGGAAGTACAATGGCAGTGGATGCTGAAGAAGATGGTGATGTGGTTCGTGCTTTTAGAGCGGTTTGATCTTTTAAGCCATATCTTATTTCTTCTGTTCTGTGTGATGGACCAGCATGATTATTTCTGCAAGATGGCAAATCTACAGCCTTCTCAGAAGGCACAATAACAGTCCTTACGGTTTCATTGCAAACACACACAGCTGTATTTGATTTTGCAATGTCTGTTGGTGATGGAGGCACTTGTATTTCCATTCTGTAAGCCCTCTCTGGCTGTGTCAATGCCCGTACTGGTCTGCTGACTTGCTGTTTCCCCAGTGAGAAATCAGAAGATAGCTTGTCACCAGCTTGTGCCACAACAGAACTGGCAGATGTCAGACGTGGATAACATATTGGTGGTGGTTCAGGTATGTTGTGGGCATTACCACTGTAAGCTTCATTGCCTTTCAGGTAGGCATCTTGGGAATAAGCCTGCGGACAGAAGATTCTGTGAGTATTACGTAGTAAAGGAGACAGAGAAGTCCCCAAATACAGCATTTGCACAAACTTCAAGAGATTGAACACAAGTTTGAAATTCACAGTATGTGTAATTTTAGACAAAATACTAGTTTAAAAAATTAAGAATAGCATTCCATCCCCATACTGAACACAAAACAGAATAAAGAAAATAATTAAATACATCCCCCCCCAACAATTCGGAAGCTGAACTGACGACCAATGCTAGGAGATAGCACAGGTAGAGCACTGAGTCAGGTTTGCCAAAAATCCATGAGCAGAAAACATAGCATTTTTCTCAACCTTTATTTTTGCTTTCAATCGCAATTCTACTAATATCCTTCCCATTTAAGCTTTGTATTGCTGGGGACCAGAATTTTACAGCAGTTGACAGGTTAAAATGCTGCACAATAAATTCAGCTAGCACTAGAAAATTCTCTAGTCATATCACGTATAGAAGAGCTCAATTCACTTAGTACATGTGAAAGTACACACACAGATATACACACACTCTCATCTAAGATGTCCTCTACATAAAAGCTACTGTGCCTAAACATAAAATGAATAAATTGAAGCAGTAACAATCTCTGTTGTGAGCCAATACCCTACAAGTAATCTTACATTTTGTGGAAGACAGCCAGTACATGGTACACAAATTTTACTGCAAAAATATGAATAATATGCATCATTTTAAACTTTGAGATACAAACACTATGAAAATCCACACGTATTCACTACTGCTACAAAATACTAGAACAAACTAAATTTCAAATTTATTTCCTTAGTGCTTTTATTTTCATCTTTATGCTTTAGAGCCTGACTCCTGAGAAAAAATGGTTATACTGAATGTAACATGTTTCAATAGCCTCATTTTTGAAAAGCAACATTTACCATTTTGAAATTAACAGCACATACAAAAAAAAAAAGTTAATGAGAAGCATACAGCATTTCTAAATGACAGTCCATTACTTAAAAACTTCAGCATGACTCCATTCAGTTTAAACATAATGAAATAAAGAGCCAGCAGCAGAGCCTGCCAATGCAATTGAAGATTAATATGATTTCTCAAAGCTTTCACACATTTAGGTGTGGTATCATATCACAGCATTTGCTCTCAAATCATAACATGCTCAAATCCAGAATATCAATGTGTCCTGTTTCAGTACTACAGATTACAGAAGTCTAAGGGCAGCCATAAAATAAATACAGAGCAAAGTACAGAGGTGGGTGAGGCATTTAAAACATTGGTGCAATAAATGTTACGCTAAGCATTAGTGAAATATTAAGGCACATTGAAAGAAAACCAACGAACAGGCACAAACCACAAATTAAGATATTAGCATTATCAAGAGAATTCAGCTCTACCTATGTCATTTCCAACAAACTTGTCATTTCCTATTCTTGCTTCTCACAAATCACTTCAGAAAAACATGCCTTACAGAAAATCAGAAATGGCTACTGTATGCTTCTTACCAGTGCTGTGACATCCTTTGTAAACTGCAGCTGGCAGAAAACAGGAAAACATAGTAAAAGCTGCTTACAGATGTAAAGACAGAATTATGTTTTCATATTGATGTTGGATACAGCAAGCTAAAAATACAACTACACCGATTTCACTGGAAGGTACCAACAGAGGTAAAGGGCAGTAGAGCATAAAAAATAACTTCACCCTCCTTCTGAGCGTGTCCATCTCAGGATTTTATCTGCTGCTTGCATTTATCTCCTGCCCTTACAGAAAACAAAATACATTTGTGCCATTTTGCCTTGGTGCTTCCGTACGGCTGCCTGTACAGAGCTCTGGTTCTAATAATCCAGACTTCCCTTCCACTACAGCAACATTACTGTCTCTCATTTCCCCTGGGTTTCTCCCATCCCTGCTTCCTAGTGACGAAACAACAGCTTTATTATGCATTTAAAACAGCACGCCCCTTCCTCACATACATCTCAACACGACCACAAGCTGTCAGCTGACTGCAGCTGCTTTCATGCCATACATCTGAAATTGGAGGAATGATGCTGCAGAAACACTCCGCTCATGTGATTTATTTTTCCTCCATTCGTAGTAAAAAAAAAAAAACCAACAAAAAAAACAACTAAATCAAGCCAGATTACTTCTGCACGTGACACATCTAATGAAGGGAAGGAACATACAAAGATAAATATTTCTAAATCTTTCAATAAAATGGTTATTTAAGATTGTGATAGGCAGTAAGAAAAGAAATGGAAACGATGCCAAAGAAAAAGAAAACAGATGGTAAGGAGGTCACTGGCATGCAAGATAAGCAAAAACAACCCCCCACCCAAATCAGAAAAGGATTACCACGTTACAGAGCTGACAAAAGTTTAAAACGTGGGATGGGCATATTATGTCAAGATAAAATACACTGACTTTATGCTTCTGTAAAACACGCCCACGACAGACAATGCTTCATTGACTTTGACGGCAGAAAGGCTGAATTCCAAAGCTGCTGTGACCTGATTGTAACTGCATACTACAAATGAGTATCAAAATCAACGCCTAGGTCCTGACAAAAATCAACCACAGATATTAAAACTTCTTCAGAAACAAACATTCCTACAGGGACCAAAACAAGGCTGGCTAGATTTTCACTGCCCTGCCCCCTCCCTCAAAAGAGCAGGTTTTCACGACTGCAGATATATTTGAAAGACTCTGTTATTATGAACAAGATATTCTGATGAAAGGAGAAATATACTTCTTTTAATTTCATTCCACTCATTTCCCAAGAAATCATTAAAACAAATATAACCCTTGTTCCAAGAAAGATAAATTACATTAAGAGCTGTGATATTTCTGTAAAAGGAATATTTAAGCTCTGTTTCATAATCCTGATTACAGTCCTGCAAAGATTAAGCAACTTCCAAAGAAATGCACGCATCAGAACTGATCTCTGTTCAAATAATGCCACACTGAATGATGCATTATCAACTTTCTGATTACAAAATATATTAACTGCTTCAATTGAAAGGCGATAGTTAAATTTTTACTTTTTAAGTCAGTAAAAATGAGAAGCACACCAATATACTTGTTTGTAGTCATACACTGCTTAGTTACTTAGTGTATTTTGCTACAATATGTAAAGCACAGTTTGAATATTACTGTCTCATCTTAGTTTTTCTAGTGATACATGAAAATATGAACTTTATCTGTGATTTCAACAGAAAGTTTACTGATAAGTAAACTGATAAAATCCCAATGAGAACTTCCCAACACAGACACCTGCCGTGCACCTTGAATTCCTATGGGAGCTGAATACTCAGCAGTTCATTGGAAGTTCCACCATGATGTAAAAATCAGTCTTCACATTTTTTACAGTTTTTTTCCCATCTTATAAAAACAAAAACAAAACCACCACCACAGCACAAAAAAAAAAAACAACACATGACGTCAAGTAAAGCTCACCATACAACAATTCAGTAGAATATTAGTATCTTGGATGGATAATATTCTGTTTCTGGAATAAAACTACTGACGGCTCATTAAGAATTCAGTGTGCTTCCAGTTACTGGGATCAATCTCTCTCTCACCTCACAATCTGCCTTTGCTTGCACCAAACCTGCAAACTCCGAAGAGTAAGGATGAATTTCTTACTATGAGTTTGTGCAACCACATTTGGATTTTAACTGATGAGGTGACACAGTCATGCCTTATGATAGGAAAAATAAATTGTTTTAAGCAAATGAGACATTCTACACAACATTTTATTAACCCCCTGAAATTCACATGGATTTGCTGGTATTATTTCCCAATTGAGTCTATGCACACATTTATAAACATTATTAAGTTACACTAAAAATAACTTTCCAAGTGTACAGCATCAATTCATACAACAGATCCTGTTCAAGACGGAAGTTCTGAAGAGTGGTATCTCTAAATGTGCCTGACACTTTAAAATCCAGTGACTCATATGCTATGTTCTTTTTTATTTACACAATGAGCAATCAGCAAACACGTAAATTCCAACTTGAATATATATCAAAAGCCTGGCTCCCAAACCCCACAGACCTCCCAGCACAAAGTCTACTGACAGGAATCAGCACTAAGGCTCACCCAAAAGTGGGATCAACATCAAATCTCTCTATAGAGTGCCATTTACATGGGACTTTTGCATCATATGGAGAGCTTCTAAATGACTGAAGAGTGTCATCATTTGATCACCTCTTGTTGTGTTTTTCAAGTATTAAATCTGTAAACCTGAAGGTTATGAAATAGCAACGATTGATTAAATACAATTAAGAAAATGAACTACACGGTTCACCAAAATGTGGAGTCTACATGAAATCTCCGGCACTAACACATACAAGATTCTCAAAAAAAAAAGGTTAAAAAAGCTATACAAGTTTTATGTAGACAGATCTAACTCAAAACACAATCATATTATAACCTTCTCTTCCTCTTTTTGGTCTCAAAATGGTTACAAACAAGTTTTCTTTAAATAAAACCGTAAATGGAGAGTGATGAAAGACTGCCGTTTAAAACACATTTGATAACCACAGACTGACATTATTGTGGGCCTTCTGGCAACAAGCAGGTATCACAGTCTATTCTTAAGCTCTGAATTCAGGCACTGTTGTCCTTTAAGTGTATTTTTTTCTTTAAAAATAAAGGCTTCCAGCATATCTATCTGAGCCCTTTTTCTGCCATCTCTTTTTGGCAAGCTAAATGACAAACTATATTACTTTCCAAATATCCACATTCTGCTCTTGCTTGATAAAAAAAATGTCTCTCCACTTTGTTTTCAATCTTGATTGTTGAAAAGGCACATTAATAACAGTTCCAAATTTTCACAGTATAGAACAGAATGACAACTTGCATAATAATTTTTCAATATCTCAACTGACACTGCTTTGCATGCATACAAAAAGCACATTTCTGTACCTTTATTACATAAAATGAAACCCTCCAAAAAGCCATGCTTTTCAAGAAAAAATTAGCATTACATAATTGAGCTTCAGTCCTAATTAATTTTATTCTTTTGGAAGAAATCAGGAAGTTTGCTCTGCAATCTACAGAACTGTGCAAACCACCACTTGCTATGGCCTTTGACCATCATTTTCTATTTTTGCCTCCTAATTCCAGCTTGATAAGGCAGAGCTGTTTCCAACAACACTCCCACAAACTTGTTTTCCTTCCCTTTTTGTCATACCTGCTGTTTTTGTATTGGGAACTGCTGGATCACGGCCTGAACCTCTGATTGATCACCTGAGGCGAGCGCTGAGTCAGCCATGGAGCACAGGTGAAGGCAATTCTCCTGTGCTGCCGGAAGGGTGGAGCCTGGCTGCACCTCTCCTAAGGCCCATTTAAGAGCTGACTGCCAGTGGGGAAGGAGCTCTTCTGGAGATCCACTCTGCTGGAGTTTTGTAAGTGAGCCCAGAATATAGGTAAGCTTTCTATCTATTCTCTTTTTGTTATCATAATCTGCTTTGCCTAACTATCTTGTTTATTTCATAATTATAACATCTTAATATTCATTGATTACACACCATCTAATTTGTGCAGTCCTGTATTTCCAGCCAATCCTTGCTTTGTCTACAAAGAAAAACCACTTGTTCCTACCTCTCACTTCTCTTTCAGCATCCTCATCAGTTCACCTGAATTAGCCATATACACTTGTCTTACCTTAAAAATACATATAAACAAGCAGAATTTAAAATTCACAAAAACAAACAAGATGACCCAATGTGAACCTTGAATACTGGAGCTAAAACTCTAGTGTTCTTACTTCTCTTTCCTTCAGGCTTTTTTTTTTAATTCCGAAGTGGCCTGAAACACTATAGGCACAGTTGTGGAAGATGGTCCTCCGCCCCTCAGTTCGCAAAAACATATCTGACTAACTTAGCTGGAAAATCAGACATCTGTGCTGAAATTCTGAAACTTTCCCAGCCAAAAGTGAAGCCACAAGAAAAATTTTAAATATACAAATACATTTGTTTGTTTAATCTACCACCAACACTTCAATTCAGCCATTGCTTTGTCTAGCTGCGTCTCAGAAACTTTCACAGATGGAGCTACCATCTGCAACAATTCCAGTGCTATAGTACCCTTTCAGTAAAAAAAAAAAAAAAAATTGCTACTATTTTACCCCTTCTGATGTCTAATTTGGATCTCCTAAGATGCTATTAAGAAAAACGTATCTCCATGATCTTGGTAACTATCCCAGTAACTGTGAATTGCTGTTAGATCATCCTTTAGCCAGCTTTTCACAAGGCTAAATCCCAGCTCCTGAACCTCTCTTCTCACTGGCTGCATGGTGCAGGACCCTGATCATCTCAGTAGCTCATTCCTGGACTTTTCCAGTTCTTTCTCACCCTCCTTGAACTAGTCACAAAGTTTCAGGAATACCACATCAGCATTTCAGGTGGTGAAAGATAACTTTCTTCATCTGCTATCTGCTGGATGTGGTGCCCCCAATGCAGCCCAGCCTGTTATTTGCCTTACCTCACAACTGCATACTGCTGACTCAATGACCCTGCTGTCTACTGTAATCTCTGGCTCATTTTCTCTTACTCAGCCAGTTGCTTCCCAATCTGCACTAATGCATGAGGCAAATGCATGTCAAGCAAAGTTTATATTTTCCTCACTTAATGTCATGAGGCATTGGTTGCTCTAATTCTCAAGAATATCAAAGTCCATCTACACTAGAACTTCGTCATCTGTCCTTTCAGCTAATCTTCTGAGTCATTTGCTTCAAAATATAAATAGTCTAATTCAGATCACAAATTTTAAACTTTAATAAGTTTATATAATCAAAATATGTATGAAATAGTTCGAAGTTGTAGAAAAGATAAGTAAACTAATCTCAATGTTGGAAAGAAGCATGAAGAAATTAGTTCTTATCAAGACGAAGCTTTTGCCATGGACAGAGATGGTTTTAAACGTTCTTCCCCCCCATCCCCAAAATGTCATTTCCAAGATCAGTTCAATGAATGAGCGAACATGACTTTGACAGTGACTTCACTAATGACACAATTTCACATGTAATTCCCCTCTAAGTAAGCAGCACATGCATGTCACAGCAGGCAACAAAACATGGACTGCAACACTCCACTGCTTTTACTAACAAATGGATTTGAAGCACTGCTCAGGAAATTTGACAGAATTCATAGACAACATTTCTATTTCTGAAGACTAAACTTGAGGCTTATCTTTATCTTAATATTTATAGGAGCTATCTGCTATCAAAGACTGACACTTCTTCTGCATGGCAAACTGCAGCTATCCAAAACCTTTTGCTTCTGATATGTCTGAGTACACTCAATGGTCAGTCTTGCAGAATACAAAAAAACATCTGTCTCTTCACAGCTTTCCTCTAGCAGATGATACATGGAACCAACAGTCCACAAGACAGGCCTGTTTGTATCCAAAAATACATCACAGCAAACAGGAAGAGAAATTCCTTCATGTCACATCAGAATCATCTATCAAACCATCATAAGAGCAGACCAACAGCAATCAGAAGGAATTCATGCAGGCTGCATGCCCTTCTATGACCAAGTGACTCACTCAGTGGATGAGAGGAAGGCTGTTGATGCAGTATACCTAGACTTGACTGTCTCTCACTATTTTCATATTCCTACACAGTCACAGTTTATGAAAACTCTCCCCACTGCCCAACCACCCAAACTCATTCCACGGCCCCACTGTTTCCAGTAATAATGAATATTTCTTTGTAAAATATTCTCAAATATTATGACCATGATAACAGACTTAGCTTGTTGGCCTATTCATCCTTTAATTCTGGAAAATGCAGCTAATAAAATCCACAGTTCCTTCTTAGCAGTTATTTAAAATCAAGTCTTACTACCGCTGTGCAGATTAGAAAACAGTTTTCTGACTGCTAACCACAAAATCTACCTTGCTCTCTGTTACCTCCCTTCCTCTATTTCCAATTATAAAATAAACTAAATGCCAATATGTTGGGTGTTCCTCCAATTATTCAAAATACACACATATAGTAATTCATTTCCAGCTCTTTTGAACTTAGAGACACTACATGGGAGCTGAATCACCTCACCTATATAGCAGGACATCACTTTAAATTTGAAACAGGGTCATTATATAACAAAATATTCACACCAGTTACAATTTTAAAAATTGGTAATCACTTCAGGACATTCATCACATAGCTTTTTTTTTTTTTAAACATAAGTCTACTAAGAATTAGTGAGTTATTAATAAAAACTAATTTTAAGCTCCACATGCTAATTCATTACTTCAAATTTAGTAATGATTCTCAGTTTCTTTACAATTAAAAATGCTAGTTACAGAAACTGACCCAATTCATAAATTCTAACATAAGGAACTGAAAACAAATAAAAATATAAGCATTATTTTAAGACATCTTCTCTTTTAAACAAGATACTAGAAATATCATATGAAGCAGGCATTCTCCCATATATTTGGATTCCTCTGAAATTTCAGAGGTGGCAAAGAAGTAGGAGAACATCTAATGAGTGTCAAAACCACTAAATGTTAGCATTTTAATTACTTGCTAACATCACAGTTCAAAGACTTCAAAATCTACAGCAAAATTTTATTTTCCTTTAGTCAGCATACATCTGAATGTAAGCCTCATAAACATACCAATTGAAGGATGTCTTCGTCTTTTGGCATAACACTAAGTTCCAACATGCTGTCACTGAAACAAAACAAAAAAAATCACATGTCAACTTTTGGAAAATATTTTCAATTCATATTACAAAGATAATCCATTAACTTCCATCAGAGCCCCAGCAAATAACAGTAGAACAGAAATCTACCTGAAGAGTACATCTGCATTCTCTTTAAAACCAGTACATTAAGAGAACAACAAAACTCATGAACTCATACACTTCATGAGTTTTGTTTCATTACTTATAGTCCCGATATATA
Organism: Centrocercus urophasianus; assembly: GCF_019232065.1. Taxonomy (NCBI): domain Eukaryota; kingdom Metazoa; phylum Chordata; class Aves; order Galliformes; family Phasianidae; genus Centrocercus; species Centrocercus urophasianus. The sequence goes on from NW_024884711.1 coordinate 31,286,938, forward strand.
TTAGTTGACTGGAGCTTCTCAGACAAAACAAGGTAACATCTTTCAGCACAAGTAACATTTACCTTTTGCTATATCATAAAGAAATTACATGAAATGTCAGGCAATAGTAAGACAAGCACTGACTTGTACCATTCTGCTCACACCACTCCATAGCAGAATCAACCTAAACGTGCCTAGTCAAATGACATCTGAGAAACAGGTGAAGAACATACGGTTCTTTAAGTGCTGAGACTGCTGGTAAGAACTGCTGACACCAACAGCAGCACTTTATATGAAGTGATAAATAAAGATCCTGGCACCTGTACCATTCAATACACATAATTCAAATTTACAGGCAAAATCTGGGCACTGAATATCAAATTAATTAATGGTTATCCAGAGTCAAATACTGCAAAGCAGTGAAATCTACACCTAGCACATATCAAAGCAAAGTCTTTCCATGAGCAAGAAAGAAGAATATACTCATAACACTGGATAAACAACAGCTGAATTCACTTTTATGTCACCTGAGTTAATGTAACACTTTGTGAACTAGAACACATAGGTCCAGAGAAGGGCTATGAGAGGGACCAATTGGTACAGATAGTTTTAACTAGACCAAAAAAACCAGAAAACAAAGAGATTATATGTGGTATCTAATAATCTCACATTCAGAAATCCCAGAAAAAAGGGTATTTAAAAAAAAAACAACAAAAAAAAAACCAAAAACAAACAAACAAGTAGGTTAGTATCAGCACAAGTACCAAAAGAAAATAACCTAACTGGACAGATCAGAGTAGGACTGAGCTTATCTGTACTGAGCAGTGCAATTCACTGCTGAGAAAAGACAGAAGCAGCACGGAGACTAGCCACTAACTTCAGGACACACAAGACAGACTATGAAAGCACTGAAAAAGATCTCTATTTCTTACTCCTGCAGAACTGAAAGTTGTCACCTCAAAAACCTAATATGTGATTTATTATGCTTTCACACATGAAAAATGTTTTCATCTGCGGTTCCTCTTCCAGTTGTTATTGGCCACAGACACAAGGCTGCATTGCAAAACAGCAGAGTAAGGATATTAGGTTTCACAATACTCTTAATCCATTATTCATCTTGTAAGATTTATTCTCTAAAAAGCACAAATTAATTTAGGTTTGAAACCAAATATCATCAGTGAGAGGTTAACACTTTTTCCTTTTAGATCAATACACAGCTAAGAAAAACAAATCATCAAAAATGTTTTTGGAGTTTTTCAGAATACTGAATTTTAAGACAAATAAAAATATTGACCCCTATCTTCCATGTGCATTTACAAAAGCATTTCCCATTTTGACTGAGGACATAAAAAGCAAAACTATTTTAAATGATTCTTTGCCAGTGGCGCCATCAGGAGAAACTGTTGTATAAAGTATGGGTGTTAAATTATTTTCTAGCTGTAAAATTGAAATAATAATAGTAATTATACATAGTAATAAGTAATAGAAGGGAATGCCCAAAGCTACGGTATCTAAGAAGTGTTCGAGTTCCATAAACGTGGATAGTACATGCTTACATTTATTCTTAAATCCTAACAGACAACTTATTAATAATAAACTTTGGAAATTAATAGTATGATATATAGCATTGCTCATCTTCAAATTTATTTACATAAATGAAATTGTCCTACTTACAATTCAACACAGAACAATTGTTATTACGTTGTTCAAAAAAATATATGTATTTTAAAAAGGATTAAAACTTTAGCACATTCTTTGGTGAAGAAAGAGGTTCCATTCAGGAAGAATGTTTTATAAATTATTCAAATTACTGTTTAATCAGTCCATTCCAGTTTGTCCACAGAACCTTCTGGAGACAATCTGGATCTTTCTGCTCTATATATTTTTCAGAGCACTCAGTGCTTTTCAATTCTAGCATCAGAAGTAAGTATATTAGGCAACAGTTTTCAGTTATTTTACTGTAACATGCAAACACATAACGGACAAAACATGAATAAGAAACAGGACACAAAGTAAGCACTAGCTTACACTAAGACATTAGATACAGCATTATGAATTCTCAGGGACATCTATCATGCAAATGATTTTCATTACACTTCTGAGCAAAATTTAAACTTGACTTGGAGGAATCAAACTAAAGCACTATGATGGGCTGTCATCATGGTAACTATTCTCATGCGTTCTTTTGCAGTAATGCACCAAATTCAATAGCTAAGCTGTACAACGCTGAATAAACAACATTTTCAAGATGGGTTTGTAAAAAGAAATCAGAACAAAAGCGCCAACCAAGAAACAGCTGGCAATCAGTATGTGGTTTTTGTTTTTTTTTTTTCTAAACGGAACCATAAATAATATCTGGAATTTGCATTAGTAATCTGCACATCTCCAAGCTGATCATATAAACAGATGAGAATAAATTCTAAAAGAACCAAATTAACAATCAAATGCAAAGACCAGGAAACCCAGACTTCACAGTGATCTTCCAACTGATCTTTAAAGGAAACAATTCTTTCTAGAAACTCTTTTGAGGTGTGCCATTCATTATCCGGAGGAAGTAATCAGTGCAAGCTTAACTTGATCATCTCCAACCAGGGGAAAACAGATAATGTCCTTCACAGGACAAAAAAACTTTCCAAGAACAATACAAAACATGCTTGAATTCTAGTCCATCCATCGATTTCACTGGAATTTATAGGAAGCCTTCATTTCAACATCAAAACACATTCATATGAATCCAGCATACAATCACAAAATCATTTGAGTTGGAAGAGACTTAAGATCAAGACTCAAGATCATCAAGTCCAGCTATCCCAATTCTCAACAAAATGGAACACACAGTATTGTTGATATCCACAGCCCCTGCTCAGTGAGCAGCATCCATCAGGCACATCTTCATCCTGTTGATGATAGAATCTCAGGCTTCTCCAAGACCTGCATTTTCTCTGCATTTACAAAACTTTTACAGCCAGCAGCTTTTAATATAAGACACACAGAAACATATGTTCACTTTTTTTATAAGACTTTTGAAAATAAACATTTGGAAGGTAGAATTTTGGAAGAATCAAAGCACGCTCTGCTATCTGGGCCTGCCAGCTCCCCAGTGCACCAGGTGCCTTGCTTGTGCTAGTTGAAGGTGAAGTTGTATTAAAACACATGAACCTCACTGTCTCAAGGAAATGACTTGCAAGCCACAAAAATATATCACACTGTATCTCCTCGAAACACTCCTGAGAGAAACAGCTCTTCAGTTACCAAACTACCAGTGCTGTTTGGGCAGGAGCTTTGAAACAAAAGGCTGGTTATTTCTAAAGTATTGCTATTTGCTTCCAAAACAAAACCAAAACATGGGTATTAAAATAGAGAAAAAACTGAAGTGCTAATATTATCCATCCTGGTGCATGAAGAAGCTACTAAGTTCTGAAATCTGCAACATTCTATGATGAGAACAAATATCTACAATTGAACTGCCTTCCAGAAATACAGTAAACTGTATGGAAATAAAGTTGCAAAAGCAATCTGATTCAAAAACGAGGAAGCCCAAACTGATTTTCGTTGCTGAACAGCGAGTGGGGAGAACTCCTTAGAGGTTGCAGAAAATAATATACACTGTAATCTTACACAAAGTGCTCTGAAGATGATGCATTTATGAAAGAACAAGCACTCACAGTTGGCAACGTTTGAGAATGTAATTAAAAATATTAATTAAAAATACTGCAATTAAAATGTATAGAAAATCATTACACAATACAGATTATAAATGAAATTGGTTTTAGTCGTGAAGAAAGGATACCTCAGCCAATAACTCAGTTTTTCAAAAGGCTTTTCAGTAAGTCTCCTGCACAAAACCTACTAAAGAAACCATGAAGTGATGGATGAAAAACTAGCTAAAACTACCAGAGCTGTAATGATGAAATGGATGATTTTAACATCAAGACTTTAAATATATTCAAAAGTGAACTTACGCAAGATCAACCTATCAAGGCCCATTAAGTCAAGTGATGCAGATAAAATCTTTGTCTCGGTAAATACCTACAGTGGATAGGCACAGGACCAAACACACTGGCTATATTCCAATGTTTTCACGCTCTTCTACCAAGAATCTATTACTGAATAATGTCTGAGAGGGTACTGACATAAAGAGACTATCAGTTCGATCCAGGATGCCAATGTTGATGCAGGAATGGTATGCTAAAGGAAGATATGCACAAGGTACAGTAATTTCACTTACCACAGAATGGTACTAGCAGCACAAGAAATAAAATCTTGACATCCAGAACAAACTGCTCAGAGATCAAAAATAACTGTTTTCCAGTAAAGAAAGAGCAAGTTCATTCTTTAATCATATAAGAAGCTGTCACAAATAGCCATGACTGCCTTTAAGCTACAGGGAAGATGCACCTGACTAGTTTTGGAATCCAAGCTATTTTTATGGTATTTATCTGTTAATCTTAAGACGTTCAGTTGAAGACTTCTGAATGGTTATATTTTCCATTAAAAAAAAAAAAAAACCCACAAAAAAAACCTTCATAAACAGACACGATCTTTTGCTATGATCTTACAATAGAATCACAGAACAGTTTGGTTTGGAATGGACATTAAAGATCTTTCAAGTTCCAACCCACTTGCCACAGGCAGGGATACCTCTCACAAGAGTAGGCTACCCAAAGCTCAAACCAACCTGGCCACTGAAACACTTCCAAGGATGGGGCATCCACAGCTTCTCTGGGCAACCTGTTCCAGGGCCTCACCATCCTCCTGGTGAAGATTTCCTGCTTAATATCTAACCTAAATCTACCCTCTTTTACTCTGAAGCCATTAACCCTTGTCCTGTCACTGTACTCTCTGATAAAGAGCATCTCTCCAGCTTTCCAATAGGCCTTTTTATGTACTGGAAGGCCACATTGAGGTCTCCCTTCTCTTCTTCAGGCTGAACAACCATACTTCCCTCAGTTTTTCTTCACAGAGGAGGTGCTCTGGCCCTTGAACATTCTCATGGCCTCTTCTGGACTTGCTCCAACAGGTCCCTGTGTTCCTCATGCTGGGGGCCCCACAGCAGAATGCAGTAATGCAGTGGGGGTCTCATAAGGGTAGAGTCACCTCCCTTGACCTGCTGTCATGTTTCTTTTGATGTGACCCAGGATAAGCTTGCTTTTTGGGTTGCAAGCACACACATTGCTGGCTCATGTTTTTCATCTACCAACACTCCTAAGATCTTGTACTTGGCCTTGCTGAACTGCATGGGAAGTCAAGGTCCCTCTGAATGATATCCCTTCTCTCCAACATGTCTCAAAGCATAAGCCGAGGGACATTGTTCACTGATCTCCACTTCAACATTCAGGGCAACCATCCAGACAGTTCTTTATCTATCAAGTGGTCCAACTGTCAGATTCATATCTTTCTGTTTCATAGACAAGGGTGCTGTCTGGGGTAGACGACATCGGTTGTTCTTCCTTTATCCATCAACCTCCTTGTAGAAAGCCACCAAATTAATGATGTACAAGTATGCCTCAACTCAGGTAACCAAATATCCTTATTTCTTAATTAACAATAGTATATTTATCTTCTCTGCACTTGTGGAAATCAGGAAGACAGATTCTGCAGCATGCTGTACCAATTCTAGTTGCAGTAGATTATCACTGATAGAACCATGTTCAGGTGCATTTTGTTTTTCCCCAGTGTGCAGGGAACACACTGTTGCGGTACAGTTCATTACTTACACTAATGGGTCTGAAGAAATCTTTATTCACAGGCAGATGAGGAGTTCAGAATCTGTCTTGTTATAACACTGGAAGATGCGATCAGTCTCTTAACAGATTTCATTACATGTCCAACAGGTACATCATTCAAAGCAATCAATTGTAAATTGCAAAACAATTACGCTCCATGTCTTAGATACACACTATTGTACAATATTAATGTTTTTACAAAAACAAAATGAAAAAATGATTCATGATCAGTGTTACCTCCAATCTTTTCTAAAGGTTATGAGGAAGACAGATTCGATCTTTCCAGCTCTTGCACTGAAAATACTAACAACATCAAACATTTCAGCATACCTTCAGCTAGAGCTTTGCCATTTCAGAAACCTCAGACACACACAGCCTGTGTGGTATCTTGAATAAAAATCTATACTAAATTAGGAATGTGAGGATCTTCTTTCTCCTACTGCTATCTGTAAGCATAACTCAGTATTAATGCATGAGGATTCACTAAAGAGGGACTGGGGTATGCAACATTTATTTAGAAAACATTTTTCCATGCTCATCATAATACATCTTCTTTCCAGATAATATTAATGCATCGGAAATTTGTTCCTATTGAACAGAAATTGACACCAAGAATATAGAAAAAGTGGAGACAGATTTTAGATATGAAAGTGGTTTGAGTCTAGATTTGTGTACAGAGGTGATATAACAAGCCCTGTGAGTTGCAAGAGCAACCAAATTTCTCAACTTTGTGCAAGGTTTGTAACTTGTTGCAATAAAAAGGAGAGCTGAGACATACTGCAGATGTTTTGCAGGTATGCACTAGCGTAACATTTTTTCTCTTACCAGGTATGCTGACCTCTAGTTATCAGTCCCTGGAAACAAAGTAGATTTTCCTAATTTCAACTTAAGCAAAAACACATGCGTGTTTATGCAGCCCTTATAAACCTATTTCAAGTTTATACAACTTTCCTCTAGAGCACTCTGTATGATTTGCTTACAGGGGACAAGTACTGACATAAATAGACTGGCACAATAGAGCACACCCATTCTCAAACCTTTGCCAGTATTCAGAAAATACAGGGAAACAAAGACTGAATGTACACTATGGAAAATGATATGATGACTTAGTAAGAACCACTACAAGCAGTGATTTCCTGCTTACAATAAAGAGCAAGTACGACACAACAGAAAGTATGACCTTACCTGTTCTGTATTAAAGCAATGACTTGAGAATACGTCTTTCCAATAACACTTTCTCCATTGACTTTTATAATTCTGTCACCTGTAAAAACCAAAATTATACCATCAATTAATCAACTTGTCTAGACTTTTTTCACCTCCTTTTCATTCTGCATTTCTCTATGTCACAATAAACAACACGAGAGGAAGAAAATTAAAGATGTGTAATAAAATTATTTGTAAACATATACAGGATGACAAGTTCCAAGACTTTTCATGTAACATATTCAGTTCTGAACTTCCAGTTAAGTCACCCAGAATATCATGGAAAAAAAACAAGAAGCAGGCATAAGCTGTATCGTGGGCTCACTTAAGTATCCAGTCTTCAAAATAAAGATGTCTGACACTACATACTGAATTATGCCTAATTCTTCAGCAGATCTTAAGTAGGTATTTCATTCCAAACAAACCCAAACATTAATTCAGAACGCTCCAGAGACAACTGTATGATCTTCCTTTATTATCAGCAAATACTATCATTCTGTACTTCTTTCTTCTGAGAAAAAAAAAAAAAGTAGTTTGAAAGATGCTCCAGGTCCCTCCTTCATCAAAATAATCCAAGCTGTTTCCAAGACATTACCATCTCTTCAGCACCTCTTAGACAATAGGGTAATGGGATATTTCTTATCTGTGCCAATCAGCCTTTAGAACTAACATTACTTTTATCAGATTTCTCCAGTTTGTTGCACTTCCCTCATTCAGAACTTTAATCTCATCATTAAGAGGCAAATATATCACTGAGAAGACACGAAAAACTTCGCCTTGTGAGCTATTTTCAGCTGTTGATGAAAAACCCATTCTATTCCTTCAACAAAAACAGTACTGATGTCACCTCTGATCAGAAGAACAGAATTACTAATAAGGAGAAAATGGACCCTGAAAGTATTACAGGCCTGGAGAATTTTAGAAGACTGCTGGAGAAAGAAGAACTGAAAAAAAGGACCCATACAAAGTTAGCCAAAGGGAATGGCTTTTTCCAACACCACTTTGAAACTGAAAGTTCTTTGTGTCCTTTTGATGTGATCAAATCAAAGACAAAGGAAAAACAGCTCAGTCTGAAGACTCATCCTGACTCAGTGGCAGTAGTGTTCCAAACATGTGTGCTCTGTGCAGGTTCCCTAAACAGACTCCAGGAAGTTCCAAATGTATCAATCCACATGGATCTGCCAACTGCTTTTAATTAGGTGATCATATAACATCAGGAAACTAAACAGGTGTAACATTTTCCATTTCATAAAAGTTCGTGTGCCACTTTATTTGTTGGTTACCATTCTCTTCTTCACCTTCAGGACCTTAGTTCTTTCATTTACTTTGTAAGCTATGAAGGGAATATAGCTCTGCTAGTCTGGAGACCACAGAATTGCAAGGGTTGTAAAGAACCTCAAGAGGTCATAGAGTCCAACCCCTCTGCTAAAGCAGGTTCCCAACACAAGTAGGCATCTAGATGAGTCTTGAGTATCTTCATAGAAGCAGACTCCACAACTTCCCTGGGCAAGGGCATCACCCTTTCCATAAAGAAGTTCTTCCCCATGTTTGTATGAAACTTCCTATGATCAAGTTTCAGGCCATTGCTTCTTATGCTATCACTACGTACCACTGAGAAAACTCTGGCCACATCCATTTGCCTCCCACCTCCCTTTAGATATTTATAAACATTAATCAGACCGCCTTCAGTATTCTTTTCCCCAGGCTGAACAGATCCAGGTTGCTCAGCCTTTCCATGAAAGGGAAATGCTCCAGGTCACTTTTGTGGCATTCCACTGGACTCTTTCTAGGAGATCCTTGTCTTTTTTGAACTGAGGATCCTAGAACAGGACACAGTATTCGAAGTGTGGCCTCCCCAGGCTAGAGTAGAGGGGGAGGATGCAGATTTTTGCTTCAAATGCAGACATTTGGTAAGAGAAGGAAAAATCAACTGTAAAATATAAGATATAAAAGATGCTACTTTTATTATCCACTATACAGTGCTATTTCTTAATGTTTACCAGAAAATATTCAGAAGAACTCACTTTTACTCCCAACTTCTGCAAAGCCACTCTGCAGTTGCAGAACAGTGCAAAACACCGTATAATGTTCTTATACTGATGCAGCAGCAGATCTCTCCCAGCAGAGCTTCTCCAGTCTCAGAAGAGCTGAATGGATCAGACTGCAGCAGGACAGATGTGATGTGATTGTCCCTACTGTGATTCTAGAGAGATTCTGGAGAGTCTGTATGCACATTTGAGATTTGTTTCTTGTTCTTTGGCAAATTGGACTAATTGGCTTCTGTTTACATAAGAACAAAGAAAGTTCAGTAATTCTGTCTCATTGTTTTATATATTGAGACCAAGTCACTGCAAGTAGGCTGCTTTATAGTACAGAGTATTCCACGGTCCAAAGCTACCAAATACCCATATGTTTGGAGACACAAAGTGGAACTTTTTAGGATAGATAGCAGTGCCACAACAGAATTGCATCTCTTTGCAATTGCATGAAGAACGTGTTCACAACCACACTGCACTGTGTGGAAACACAACGGCATTTCATATCAGCAGCCAGTTTGGAAAACAGTCTGCTCAGTCTTCCTCCGTTCTCCACACAGAGAACTTGAGGAAATCAAGGATAGAAAGAACACGACTATGTCATAAATGGTTCAATTGTTCATGGTAAAATGAAAACCTTTTCTTCTTTGTTTTGACAGGGGGAAATGTGAGGTAACATTGAGTGAATGTGATTATTAAGAACTCAGGTAGGAAGACTCTTGTTGTAGTGTTAGCGCTTGATCTAGCAGTCAGCAACTCTACCATTGGCAGGGGGTTGGAACTAGGTAATCTTTGAGGACCCTTCCAACCCAGGCCATTATGTGAACAGTTAACAACTACTATCAGTCACATGGATTGCTAGGCACCTGCAATGTATGGTAAACCCTATACCTGTGTTGCACACATACAGTCACACTAAATAATTAGGCTGAGAAGTTAACCATCCATCATTAAAACAAAGTTAATTTTGAAATACTTGACATCACTCTGAAGTAAATCCTTCCAAAGTGGTGTAGAAAATTGAAATGCTATGGTTGTCTCTCTAAACTCTGTCCTTTCAGGTCACATGGCAAGCCTTCCACAGAATACCTCAGATTCTTCTCTGGAACTTAAAACTGGCTTTTCTCCAGGTTGATCTGGAACTTGCCCACAGATGTAAATCTTTTACTCAATATTCCCACAGAAAAATGCAATTAGGAATACTTAGCAAGTAAGTCATATTATCTTACCTATTTTCATGCAGTTTTTATTTTTCGAAGAAATACAACAGTGAAACTGAAAGCATGCATCTAATGAACCAGAATATGAACCTGCCAAAAAACCCTCAAGTGGGACCACACGGCGTAACTGGCTACTTGAAAGCAGCAGTTGCAGCCAACTCTGAAGAAAACAACTGTGCTCAGCTTCAAGCTCACATCAAGAGGAAGGCCTGAGTCTGTATTGCAAAACAGAGTAAAAAAGCATGAAGGCTTTTACCTATATAATATTTCTATTATAAATTCAGTGGTCCATTAAATATTTAAATACCTATCAAGGTATTTAATCTGAACACATTACAGTATCTCCTTTTCTGAACACATTTTAGTCCTTGGTATTCTTGCCTAATATAAATCACAGCATGCAGACCAATGCATGGGAGGTATGGATCTATTTCAGTTGTCTGCATTTCAATAAATATTATCTAAAATATTTATGCTTGGAACACAACAATACATTCTCTTTAATGAAATACATCAGATGTTAAATATGTAAGTATGATGTCTCTAACTCTAGCCAAGATAACTTCACAAGAGAGTTCAAAAATACTCAAAATTAATTGTCTTGCGTTTAAGATACACCCTTCCTTAAATTTGTGTGAGTAGACCAAGTTTTCTGTTGAGTAGCAGCTGACAGACAGCTTACTGATTCTGGGTAATGAACCTCGGGTTAGGACTGCTAATATTACAAAGTGAAATACCCTAGTAATGTATTACTGTACAGTAATGACAGTAAAAGTGACTAATTAATATTAGATTTTTGAGCTTCTTTTTTCCATTATTGTGACTACAAAACAAAGCCAAAATGCAAATACAATTGATTCTAAAAAATACATGCTTAGTGTCTGTATCAGAAGTAAAGCAGTCTACCTTGCTGTTCATTCTGAGTGCTTTAAAATGTAATTTCAATACAGAGATTGAAATACTCTGTTATATTTCAAGATATAAAAATGAAGTAGTAGCATGACCTAATTAGATATAATGACTATCTGCAGTGTTTCCAAAAAGAATATTCCAGTAGATTAAAAACATATCTTTGCATGGTTTTTTTTGTTCTTCATTCTGGATTCTTAAGATCTCTTCTATGCCTAAAAATAAAAAATAATAAAAAAACCCCTACAGATTCAATGTCTTTTAGTTTGGCAAACACTGAACAGAGTTGAAATTAACATGGCTTCTCTGCACAACTTCAACATACGCTGCATTTTATCAAGCTAAAACATTTCTTTATGTATTAGCCTTAAAATAATGCCAACATAACCCTTCCCTCAATAACTACTTAAGGAGAAGTTAAAAAAGAAAAAATATGGCATATGCTGTAAAGAAGCATTTAGAATTGTTTCTAAACTGCAGATCATCCTACAGTATTTTTTATTTCTTTAGGAAGAAATGTACAAAAATTACTCTAATACAGACAAATGCCAGCACACAACTGCTTTCAAAAGAAAATGCAGACACTTCACTGTCTACACAAACACAACCCTTTCACAGGAATCACGTTTTGCCTTATAGAATAGAAATGTGTGTTTGTAACAGAATCCATCTACGTAGCTTATATCATTTTAAGACCTTCCCTTCTAACATAGCTTTTTTCCTCCAATATTTAATACGGGTGTTAAAAAATACCTGGCACTTCAGCAAAAGAACCTCCTGCCTGATCCAGAGATTACAGATTAAACAGCTGGTCACAATTTAATACAAGACAGACTTGGATTATTATTTCATTTAAAGGAAGTATAGTAATTTGGAGGACAAAAACCTGAATGTTTTGCCATTATCAATAGGTAATAAAGCATAAGAAATAGGAGCTTATCATGCCATTTTATTTATCACATAATTGTTTGTAGCCTTAAAATAATGAACAAGAGTATTTAGACTTTTATGACTTAATACATCTCATGTAGCACCCCCTGAAAGTACACAGTGGTGCTTTTATGACAAAAATCCCTGGATGACAATTTCAACGAGAGAGGTTATAAACTTCCTAATGAAAGAAGGTTTAATGGAATACAGAACTGCATGTAGAAGCTTAAACTGTATTTTTATCTCATGTATATGAACATCCTATCAATGTTATAGAAAAACAATACCTGTGCACAGTCCAGCTTCAAAAGCAGGTCCACCTTCTTTCACCTGTTTAACAAATATTGTATCCATAGGCTCCAGTCTATTTCTTTGTTTTCCTGAGGGGAAAAAAGAATATGTCTTTAAATTTTTCAATTACATTATAACATTTTCACTTTAAAGAATTATTTTGAAATGTAATCCAGCCCCGTTAATCATTACACTGAATACCATAATCCAAATTCAGGGAAGGGAACGATGCAATTTAGTGATGGGATTCAGTAAGTCAGGTTTTTGGTTGGACTTCATAATCTCGAATGTCTTTTCCAACCTAGATGATGCTGTGATTGCAGTGAGTGCTCGAGACAGCATCTCTCCTAGCTATGCTTAGACCTTTCAGGTGCTGGGAGTGGGAAAGCATGCATACCAACTTATGTGTTCTGATAAATGTAGTTTTTTCCAAGTTCATTTCACCATGTCTTTGCTACTTCATTATCATGCTAATTCCTACACTGTTCAGTATTACTCTTTCCTCTTCTGGATTCCTACCTAGATATTAAGCTAGAGTAAGATTTAGTAGAAAAAACTTAGAAATAAAATCTTGTTCGCTTCCTTTGGAAGTGAGAATCATACAATCATCGCACATTCTCAATGTACCCTTCTTTCTTGGCTTCCAGAAATACTGTAAAAAGCAAAAGGTGTCTGTAAGTCAAAACTTTCCTTCCAGCCTGCCAGAAGAATGCTGTAGAACAAATGAAGATCAGCACAGAGTATTACCAGCCTATCCTAGCACTTCTGTCCTACGTGGTAGAGAATACAAGCTTTCACAGAACAAATGAGGGATTCCTCAAAGATTCTTCAAAACTTGACAGTGACAGCTAGTCCTTCTCAGTTCCTATCACCAGGCACCCTGTTGGGGAACATCACCATTTGGAGGTTACACCACGAGCCAGCCAGGAGAAAAGATATGACTGAAAATAAGCAGAGTCTAGCATGCTAGAAAGCCCCAGCATAACACAGAGAGGTGTAAACTGCAGTAAAAAGTAGCAAAAGCAGTAGGGAATAAAGAGATTACACAAAATTAGCACTGCCAATAAAAAGAAATACTCCATTGTTATTTTTTATTCACTTCTCCAGTGACGAATGGTTGACTTAACCCAATCCCTGGAAGTGTTCAAAGGCCAGTCTGGATGGGTCCCTGGGCAGACAAATAATGGGAGACAACCCTACCCATGGCTGGGTGGTTGGAAATGGTCTCCAAGGTTCTTTCCAACCTATGGTTCCACGAAACGGCACTCCTTTTGGAAGAACTGACACCACATCTTAAATATTCCTCCTGGTCATGTTTACTAACCTACAGCAACACATTCTTTCTCAGTTACTGCCTGAATAAAGCGTCCCCCTTAAGTTTTTTTTTGGGTTTTTTTTTTTGCTTCATTTCCATGAAAGGAAAATGCATGATCTAAACAGTCTCAATAAATTGCACAAAATCAGACTTCTCATTCTCACTCACATTTTTCAAATACAAGTTTTAGCCTCACTGCCAACATTTTTTAGCCCTGCCACCTTAGCAAAAAAATTCAACGAAACGGCTGTAAAATGGTCTTAAAATAACTCCCAATGAGTCGAGAATAATTATAAAGGTTGATTTGATAGAATCAGATAGCTATTATTTATATACAAAGAAACTGAAACATTAATAAAAAAAATCCAGCTGGCAGTTGAGTCCCCAAATAATTTAAAATTTTATTAGCAAGACACAGCTACAAGACAAACAAAATGTTCTTTATAAAGAAAAGGTAGTATCTATCATTTTTAATCTGCTGATTTAAATAGACACTGAACACAATAGGTCTCATCCTATAAGAGTCAAGAACATTTTAGCAGATTTAGACAAGCTCCTAGAACAATTTATTCCAGATGCCATGAACAAAAGTTTGCTCCATCCGTAGTGAAAAGATTAAAAAGTACCTTTTATAGGATCAAATATGCTTCCCAGTATTGTCACTTAACTTGACTGAAGAGATAGAATTCCAACAGGAACAAGAAAAATAATAATAATAATTGAGCTCCCAGAGCACGTTTGATTTGTAACACTTAACCCCTTGATGTTGGGTCAGATATTATCTCAGCTCTTTACAAAATGCCCATCAGGAAGAGCAAGTGGCCTATTGCTAGCCTGCTTAACACTTACAAACGCTACCTTGTCCATGCCAGAACACACAAGAGGTCAAGAATTCATTCAATATTAGACACAGAATGCCTTTAATACAGTTGTTACCTCAGTGTCAGAAAATTGTACAAATTTATGCAGACCAGAGCATGAAGGCTTCCCTGAACACTCAATTTCTGACCAACCTGTTGGCAGAATAGCACCGACACAAAGAGGTTCAACACTGCAAGCAGTCACTTTAGGCTTTTCCAGCTAATGCAGGGACCAACTTGCAAAACCAGTGACACTTCAAGCATGGCTTATTGTCCTGCATGTCAAAAAAAGCTATACTGAACACTCATTTTCCCCAGAAAAATGAACCAGCAGCCTAAGGTTTATGATCAAAGTAAGGGCAAAAAATTAGGATGGAAGTTTTACCACACTGTCTACATTTGCAGGTTCATTTCACAGTCTAGTAAAATCCACACACAAGTGCAAGTGCAAGAAGAAAGCCTCGGATTCCAAAGGTTTGGAGACAAATGCATGTTCTTCAGTTCCCCTTAGTCTTCTACATACTTAGATACAAACCAAAAATTCTTTCCTTCAGTAAGCATATAAATGAACTTCCCCCAGTGTGTTCAAAGCATGTATTTCTACTTTAAGTTTGAACCTCAAGCGAAGCTAAAAAAAAAAAAAAAAAAAAGTTCTTTTTTCTAAAAATAGCAGTTAATTATACTTTTTTCAGACCAACTGAAGACTGATAAGACGTAAAGATATGCACCCAATCATCACTGTACTAAATTCCAAGTAATGGGTAACCTAATAGCTTATCTCAGGTCTTAAAGCTTAATACTTCAGTTTAAGAACTATACACACACACACATATATAAAAAATATGTATTTAAATAAATATACTTTTTTTTTTTTTTTTTTTTTTAAGAAATTAATTGTAGAAAGCACTACTACAGTTGTACAGTTGTACTATCTGACTAAGATAGGTCTTCCTCATACTGTCACACAAAGGTCAGAGCACAAACTATACAGATGTACAGCAAGCATGAGACTGAAGCCCAATTATGCTGTTTGGAAATTGTCTGTTTAGAGATGCCCTTACGGGCATTCCCTCATGGAATGAGCTGCAGTCCAAGAATGCTTTTACATGGCAAGAGTTAAGTCCAGAAATGGAAATCCTGTGCAATGGAACATAAAATAAGTCAAGCATTTTACATAGCACTAAGAAGCAATGCACAATTAAGTTGCAGAAGAGACTGCTCGGTAACTATTGCTTAAATGCAAGCTGTTTTTACAATTAAGTCTGCATTCACTTAGCCACTCTTCTTCCCTATAATGCCTTTTGCTTGGGGAGTAATATCTAGTAAGCAACATCCTATTATTTCTTTCATGGACAGCTATTATATAAAGGTATGTGTGGCTTAGAACAAAATAATTGGCTATTTGTGGTAAGAATTTAAAGACATTTGATTCAAAATATTTTAATTAGCTTCATGTAAAGGATTATTTTCAGTTATTTTATTTTACTCATTCTAGAATAATTCTTTTAAGCACCCATTTCAGCACCACCCTATGCATGCTCAAGAGGTTGCATAATTTTTTTTTTTTTCATATTTTCCACATCATGGCCTCTAAGCTTTAGCATGTATAAAGACTACTGAAAGGTAAAAAGCCAAAGATGAAACAAAGATTTATTTATTCAAAATCAGCATTCCTTACTCATGATGTGAAATTAAATCTCACTCCTGCCACAAGCTGCCAAAAAGCAGTACTTCCCGCTTTCTGCTCATCAGTGGCAGAGCTCTGAATGTATCAGACAAGGGCGTTCCCTCATTCATTTCCTTGGCATTTAAACTCCCTCTGGTGGAAAGACAACGCCCAATGCACCAGGACCCCAGTATACCTAATAGAGCATCTTCCAGCTCTCAGTTGTCAAAGGAGAAAAAAAATCACAGTCCCAGCATATCTGATCTTCATAATCCTAATTGGAAGTGATTGCTGAGCTAACAGCAACTGCACTACATGCACGTACTGTGCAAATTCAGACTGAGAACATACCTTTACTACATAGTTAATGAATGCACAATTCCACCCCCACCTCAATACTCACAGCCTCTGGGCACAGAAATGCTTACGGTTAGAACCGCTTATTACGGTGAAACCTCCTGCAGCCTCAGATACACTCGTCATTCACTCCCAAACTAGGTTAACAAAATGAATATTAGCTTGAACAGAAATAGACCAAGCTGTCTTTGCAGGCATCATTACTTCCATTTCAGTATGGCCAGTTTTGTGCAGCTGTATCTTTCACTGGTTTACTTCAGAAACAGGAAGCAGGAGATGAACTCATATGCTTAATTTCTCCAGAAGTGCATTTAAAAACAGAGGTGCAGTTTCACATAGGAGTAGTAATAATAATAATTAAAAAAAAAAAAAAAAAGCACACAAGTCTCCAGTCTGAGAAAATGGCCAACAGCCAAGGTAAGCTGCAGCTCAAGTTGACATCCAGGCAGTAAGGTCATTTTGCTAACAGAAAAGCCCAAGTATTTCTTTGACTACAAATATTCCCTCAAAATTATGCAATTCAAACTACAATGTGACTTTAGAGCATGTAAACTGATGCTGAGCTTTCACTTCAGAGATTCAACACCAGAAATAAAGCAATAAAACCGCCAAATACTTAGAAGGCTCAAGGCAAAAATTCACTGGCTTAAACGAAGGCAGGATAGACTCAAGAAATCTTTATAATGAAGTTATTAGTCTAAATAAGTGGAAAAATAAGCCTGAAAAAGCATAAGGAACATTCATAATCAAATGCAAGACAAATGCAAAAAAAGCAGCTGATTGCAGTAAGCAGGTTTTCCCTAGCCAACAAGTTTTCATAATTGTATGTAAGTCATGTAAATAGACCATTTCACAATTGCTACTTGAAAGAACTCATGGGATTGAAACAGAATCTACAGAATCACAAGAATAATGTACTTTGCTGCACTGCTTCTCCACTTAACATCAAACAGAATTACAACATCTTTTTCATAAAACAAATATTTATCAGAATTTATGACCTAACCTTCAGACTACTTAGATCTGCCCACTGTGATTGCAGTCAGTGCTACCTTCATTCTTACATTCTGATGTTCACAGTGTAATGGTGAAGGGAAGCTTTCCTGCCATTTTTTGGAATACCAGAGAGTACATTTTCATCATAGCCGGATCATTTGCAAAGTAATAGCATTTTAACCTGCCTGATTCTCCCATTTCATTTCCTATCTCTTTGACCTGCTGAGCACAAACCTGCAAGTGTTCAGGACACATTACAACATGGTTCTCTCTTGTAAAGCCTCTCCTAAGAATCTGCTTCCTAACAATATGCTATTTCTCTTCCTCAGGGCATCTGAACCATGCTCAGAAAATTTCATAACAGAGGAAATGAATAAAAGTCAGGGTTTTCTTTACATTATGCTGAGTATTTTCAAGAAAAATAAATATCTAAAAAATAATATAAATTAAAAATAAATTAAAAAAAAAAAAAAAAAAAAAAACAGAAAACCATTCTCTAAACATATGCTCACCTAACAAAATAGCTGCAGCAGCTCCTGGTCTTATTCAGCACATAGCTAAAGCGACTGAAATCCATGCCATATATTATCATTCACCCTATGAAACAGCTTACTTACAAAGACAAGTTTTTATGCAGATCTACTCAAGGGCAAGGGAACATTGTCCTCAAGCATGAAGATCTACAAATATGCTTCTGGATATTCGAGACACTTGTACTCCATATGGTTCAACAAGAGAGAGGGCAGTGATTCTCGGACAACTTTCAGGCAATGGGAGGAGAAATATGCACAGACACGGTGGGACAAACAGTTCCAAATGATTATTGAATCAAAAAAAAAAAAAAAAAACAACTCAAAAAAGATAACTTAAAGTACTGCAGAACTTGAATTTATTAACAGATTTAATTAAATACAAATCATTAAAACTGTAAGGAGTACATTTAATGGAGTGCAACTGAAGACAATTTTGGATTTTATAATCTGAAAACTGAATTTCATACATAGTAAGCATTTCTCTACTAGCAATCGCTGCAGAAAAGAAGTCTAAAGGTCTTAGTTGAGCCCCAAGGGACCTTAATTGCACCCACTGTCAAGTATGAGGTAACTCTACTAAAAAAAAAAAAAAAAAACACTGAACAAAACATAATGCCAAGGAAGAAAAACAAGTAAAATAGTTCTCTTCAGTCATTTAGTTTAAAAGCATCTGGCACTCACTTCCATGATTCAGGAAAAATATGTTCTGTTATTACTCATAACACCTCTGGTATTTTGATTAGGCAACTTTTAGCTTCAACCACTTGGCTAACACAGCCTTAACTTCACTCTCAAGAAAGAGGAGAGCAGGGAAGAATCACCTGGCGTTTTCATGAAAAACATCGCCCGGATTTAAGGTGAAACTGTTTTCTCAAAAATTTTCCCACTACATCAGTTGCCAACACTAGGATTTTTTCCAATTCCCTCAAATCCGAAAACCAACCTTCTCAAGTTACAAATTGACATACAAGTTAACATATGATTAAACAGTCAAGAGCAATCAATTCCGTTCCCATACACACACACCAGAGCACAGCTGACGTTGGAAGGGACTGCTGCAGGTCACCTGGCTGCCCAGGACTGTGCCCACGTGGCAAACACAGCCATTCAGTTGATATCTGTTGTGAACTATGGACTCTCTCCATAGTCCATGGAAATTATACTCACGTACATCTCAGGATTTTTATTGAAAGTCAAAGATTATTTGAAGTCCTTAGGAGTCACTGAAAGGCCCTATACATGTGACGAATTGGAAGGCCACTGTTAAACGTTCTAGAAGGTGCACATCCAGCTCACATCTCCATCAAAAACTAAATTTAGCCTTCTGACAGCACTGTCATTCAGCATTACAAAATAAGCTGGATTAAAGATGCACAAAAAAGGACAACTCGCTATGGCACCACCATTCACCATGTTATCTAACTCTTTTCCTCTTACTCCCATCCCACTACCTTAAGACTATATTTTCCCAGCAATCTACTGAACTTTCCAAATATCTGAGTTCACATTCATTTGTATGTTGTCCCTTATCAGCACTGTTCCCACCATCGCAAGTACAATCAGTTTATTTCACAACAGACTGAGCTTTAATAGATGATGTTAGAAACCTTGGAATTAAATTCAACACTAGGAGGACACAAACCACCTTACAGAATCAACATTCTGTTTAAAGAAATAAGACATCAAAACCACATGAAGTATTACATAAGCAACAGTCAGAAATAAAAAGTCTTTCCTGCATTTTTTCCATCATTCTCCCCAATATGAAAACAGACTAATATAAAACTGAAGGAGCTCAAGCAACACATTGCAACTTAGGTTTAGCTTAGGTTTAAAATTTCTGTCCTTCAATTTTCTAAGTCAGACTCATCAAAAAAGTCTGGCGATCACAATTCAACAATCTAAAAATGCCAGTGAAAACAGATGTCTGAACTCTCACTGGTAGGCGCACACTCATTAGTCTCTCTACAGAAAAGGAGACTGAATCTTATTATACCTAATTCACTTTTCTTTTTCTCTCTCTGAGAAGATAAGCTGCCAGTTGCTATAGATACCTCCATATAAAAAACAGGAAATAAGAACACTATATTAAAAAAAAAAAAGTGATTCTGGATTATAATGATTGCTAGATTTCTAGGCACAGTAATAGCATAGCTTAAAACTTGTATTAAAGTTCATTTCAGAGACTATTACTACATACTTAGCAATAACAAATATTTAAAAAAATATTAAGTACAAGAAATCATAGCCATTCTATATGCACTAAACTTGTATTTTGTCAACTACAGTTTCAAGGAGTGTTTGAAAGATGACATTCACTGTATCAATGCACGATATATTGAGTACAGATAGATATCTCTGTATATAAAATCCTCCCAAAAGGTTGCGCCTTTGTAGGCCTGTGTGCAAGCCCTGGCCTATAAGCTGTCCAAAGACTTCCTATCTATCTACTGCAATGTGAAGCTCCATGCATTCTTTCTGCCCTCTCACAGAAACAGTCACACTGACCATCCTGCCCTTCCCATGGTGCTGGCCATGCATATCTGCAAGCTCTCCAGCTATGTCTCTCACAACTATCCCACTGTGTCTCTGTGATCCCACTGCAATCACATGCAGGGTTTCAACTCCTCCTCGTGTGTATTAGTGTACAGGCACTTCAAGGAGCCGTTCAGAACAGTTACAAGAGCTCTCTCCATCATTCTGTCCTGAAGGCACTTCCTTATTTATGTGCATAAACTTGGTGGCCCCTTTCTCTCCTGACTGTTGACAGAAGGTCACTCCTGTCCACATCACCCTGATCCCTTCGCTTGCCAACTCAGCCCCCAGCTTCCTCAGTCTTCATCTCCTTTTCAAGTCTTTCCTTTTTTAGAGCTCTTCTGGATATATTTTTCTCTAACTGCTTTGAAAACTTACTGCATACTAAAAACAAGATTAAGCCAGTGGCAAGATCTGAATATATGCTGAAAAAAAGGCTGCATGAAAATTCTACACCAGAACATAAAATCATATGAAAATATTCCATTCACTGATACATCAAAGCTGGTATGTGCTTTCATTTTTGCCTTCTAACTTAATTAGGTATTCAGCATCTTAAATATAAATGTACTGCTTTCAATAGAAGATAATAGGAAAGCTTTTCTCTACATTCACCCACCCAAGTCTGTAAATGCTGAGAGCTGACAAAAAAACCTCAAATTTTAAATGTAAGTTTAATCTGTGAAAAGGCTATAAAGCAGACGGCAGAAATCTTAACTCAATTGAATTGATAGCAGAAAGCTGACAATTTTGCACTGGCACACATCGCTTCACAAAAATGAACAGCTCAAATGCCCTCAGCTTCATATTCAACAGAGGAAAGAAGAAAGCTCAAGTGAATCAGCACCTACAGACTTCGAAATAAAAATGTTTGTGATACTTTCACTGTTAATCATGTCACAGGTTCACAGAGGCAAGTTTTCTAACCCAGCTCGAAGAAAAACGCATGACATTCGCCACTAGATGGCTCCTCCGCACGCCCAGCAGCACCAGGCCCGCCCCAAGCCTCCAGCGGGGCAAACCGCCGGCGCTGGGCAGCCAGCGCACACCTTGCAACCCCGAAGCGGCTCCGCTTCTCTTCCATTCTACATCGCTTTTAGCAGCCTTGGAATAGTCCTTTAGCGAATTTTTGGCATATCTGCTTTTGCTAAATTAACGTGACTCGGTGAAAACGGAAAATGAGGCATACTTTTTCTTGGTTTTCTCCTTGCGAGCTAACTGTTCTCCTTTGAGGAAAGGAACAACTTGAAGCAATGTAAATAGGAACAGCTTAACAACCCCAACCCTGTTTGAGGTCACACCAAACTTTGGGGAAAATGTTGAATCTTTTTGTCCTGTTTCATTATTTTTAAGGTATACCACACGACAGTTGCTTTTCTTATCACTCAGTACACAGCACAAGCTCAACTTATATACTTGCATACTTATCTTCCCCAAGTATGTTTTGTACCCTCTGATCTGTATTTCAACGCGACAGTGAACTAAGTAGCTATAAATAAGCAATAGCTGAGCTATGATTCATAGCTTAAGCAGCTACATAAAAATTTCCAGAAAGCCGTCTTGCTCCACCTGCACAGGTCTCGTAACAAACCACATAAATGCCTGTTTACTGCCGATCCTCTACTGAAAAACAGCTCAGATGAACATTTTAAACAGCAGACACACAGCTGCATCTTTAGCTGATCCATCTCTTCTCTCTATGACAAGAACTACTGACTATGAACATGAACTGCAGAACTTCCTCCTCTACAACACAGCCGACATCTCTATGCTCTTCTTCTGACAGGACTGACTGCATTCTCTTCCTAAAAGGATCTACCTTCTCATTTGTTAAAATGGATAAAAGTAGTGGCAAATTTAGGGGCAGAAGTTGAGTGATGAGGAATTCAAAAAGACTGACTTTTCACTTGTTAACATGCTGGTGAATGCAAATGAGTAAAAGCAGACAGATGACATGCACAAACCTATCATTTTTCCCAAGAATAAAATTCAGTTAAACTGTTTGCCAGAATGCTTCCAGTATATCACAGGTACACAAAAATCCTGAAACAGAATTGCAAAATGTCTACTTTCGAACTGAATGAGCTATTTTTTAAGAGTAAGTTCAAACGAGGTACTGTTCTCTAGTACAACGTAAGAGGATCACAACCCACTAGTAAAATCAGCATTCACTATGCAGTTTATGAACAAAGGTATCCAGGTTTAAACAAGCCTATCCTCAAAGAACTGCACTGGAATGCCATATTAAGGACAAACTGAAGCACTGCACATTACACATGCACTGCATCTAATCCTACATCCTTTGCATACCTGATTATTTGGACAGAATACCAAAAACGGGAAGCAGGACTTGGGTCCCCACCTGAAAACCTGACTTTCTAACTTAAATCATAACATTTATTATCCCTTTATCCCTCATTTATTATTATCATTATTTGTATAATGAAACAAAAATATGCCAGCAAAAAAAATAATTAAAAAAAAAAAAAAAAAAGAGAAGAGGCACGAACATGGAAACAACTAAATGCTAAAGAGAAATTTTAGCTAGGTGAGACTGAGACATAGTTCTGCTTAGTGAAGAAGCTAATTAGTGTATTTTAAAAAAGAGAGCAGACAAATGCAATGTAACATGGAGAAAGCTATGAAAACAAAGTGGAACTGACACACATAACCTATAAATAAGTTTTTTTTTTCCATCCCTTCTAATAAAGCACAAGATAGTCTTATTCACAAATTTTATCTGACATCATGGAAAAATATTCAGTGGATTTCAAAATGTACACGAAAATGACAAAATTGTTTTTTTTTATCACCAGTATTAAGACTAAGCTCATATACTTCTGTGCTGATTCTATCAGAGTGAGTCTCAATGAGAACCAAATTTCAAACCAGCTACACTCTGATGCATTAAAGAAAAAAGTGCTCTACAGTGTAGCTATATAAATACAGGTAGTGAGCACAATCTCTTTATAGTACTTTGCACAGAAGAACAGTAAGGCCTAAACACAAAAGGAGTGTAAAAACTTTGTCACTAAAAAGGCAACAAATGTGTTCTTGCCTTTTTATCAAACATATGACAAAATAGCATGAGCAGCACAAGTGACACAGCATGTACAGCAGTACACTGTTAACAGTAGTAAAGTGTAGCAAATACACAAGCTAAACAGGTGCAGCTAAACTACATTTCCTTCCCTTTGTTCTGATGCCATGAAATTCGCTAAGGATGGTACTTAATTTTACATTTTAAACTCTTAGGTAGTTATTCAAATGTGTTACATAGCTGGAGATAAACGTTTAACATACTCAATCCGTGAAAGAACAAAAATAAAACATACCTTGTCTATTTCCATTCTCTTCATCCTATGGAAAAAGAAAGACTGCACATTAAAAACTCATTAAATGGAGAAAATACATAGGCATCTATAAGCTAGGAGGATTTAAAGAGTACTTGTAACCTTAACTGTGCATTTCAATATTTCATCCTTTTTCACAAATATTCCAGCACTGCAGTATTAAGGCTTTAATTCTCAAATTGCAGTGTAATTCCTGTTTGCATAGAAAAATTAAACAGTTGCATGAAACATCCTCAAAGAAACAACTTGAAAGGCATTATCTGAAAACAAGTGTAGAAAAATATCCAAAATACTGCCATGAAGCCTAACACTGCACTGGAGCTGTTGCAAGTATGCTTCTACCCAGAAGTCAAGCATATGCTGCTATCATCCACAACGTTAAATAGTATGAAAGACATCTTTCTAACACTTTTTTTTTTTTTTTTTTTTTTTTTTTTATATAAGCAAGCTCTGAATATTCTTAGTGAAATTTGAAACACGAAATTTGTTTTGCCTTCAGTGCTTCTGCTGGAGGACGAATACATATTCCAGTTGCTTATTTAGGAAAAATTTGAAGACTTTCCTTCTGGTAATCTCACTGTATTTTACAATTCTAACTACCATTTATCACCCACAGTCCTTTAAAAAAAGCCTACAACTGGAATGTAGTGATGGGGAAGGACATGCTTAAAATACCATATAATTACTTCAGTTTCTCATTAGTATTTTAATATGAATGAGACTTTTGATAGAGCCTGGATAATTTCCTGTTCAGCAAAATTCTACTGAAATTTTAAAGTGAGATGGCCAAAATATGGAAATGTGTTTTCTTTCTGAACTGTGACTGCATGGATGTAATACATTTTTCTACTAAATATTTTCTAAGTAGTATGTGCTAGCCTAAGGACCTGTACTTCTAAGTTTACTTCAGCTCTGCCTACATCAGCCTCATCCTGAAGGCAACAAAGAGTAATATGATGACCACAGAAATACTCTTCACCTGTACATCCTTTCCCACTTTTAAATGTATTGATTTCAAATTTCTAGGCCTTTTGTATTAAAGACAGATCACCACCTTTTTCATATTAAATACTCTCAAAGTAATTGAACATTAATCTCAGTATACTCTTCAAGAGACGAAGAGTTGATGAAAGACAGATCTACACATGCTGCAAAGTGAGACAGCTGTCCTTCCTAGGTGCAGTGCATTTCTTTCTTGACACACAGAAGTACAGTCTTTGTCTCAACACACTGCAACAGTACAGAAGTTACCACAGTATATGCTGGAGCCTTAAAAGAAACCACATTAGATAACTATAAAATAAATACATAAATAAAATAAATTTTAAAAAGAAAGGAGTAAGCAGAGTTCTGGTACTGCTCTGACTTTTTAAAAGTCATGATTGATGATTATCACTAAATCCTTAAATTGAACAGTCTTGTCAAATAATATATTTATATAATAATATATAATATATAATTTAATATATATATATATTAAAAAAAAGCAATGTTTATTCTTCCCCACTCAGTACAGCCTTTGAGGAGAGTTCTTTGCTCCCAAGAAAATTCACTCCTATGGCTTTCAAGTTGCAGCCCCCTCTGACCCTGAAGCAAGCATTGCTTTCCATTCCCATTCTTAGCACACCCTGCAGTCTCAAAGCCTCATGCTCTGTCCCAGATGTGCTCAGTGTTTCCCCCATGTGACAAGTCCTGTCTTCTCTCCAAAAGGACTACACCTGACCACAACAGTTTCTTTCAGTTAACTTTTCAGTTCTCTTTACTGCCTCTACCAATTTATGTTGACTTGCAATAAGGTTAGGAGGTACTAGAACAACATTGTCTTGAAATAAATCTAAGCTACAACACAAAGCTATCCCTGAAGTAAACAAAGACATCTGCACTGATCTGGAAGAAAAGTGACTTGCAACAACAAGGACTCTGACAATAAGAAACTTGAAGGGGATTGAGAAAACAAGCTGTCCAGTCAATGACACCTTTGACTTCCAATTGTAACCACTACCTCACATCAGAGGTAGCTGCACCCATTCCCTGATGTGAAGAAGAGACAAGGTTACTACAAGATTTTCAAATGGCCAGAAAGCCAGATCATAGTTATCACTGTTCTACTACCATAAAAAGCAAAAAGCAGCATCTTCCCTTCCCCCAAGACTGTGCACTTTTGATTAGCGAAGAGACAGGAATGATACTTAAGCTTAGAAATAATGACTGAAACTGTACTTAGCCACTAACCAACATGATCTTAGGTCAAATAAGAATGGCACAGAAATCAAATTTGTCTCATGTTAGAATCAAGCACAATAGGTAAATTTCATTCTTCACATAACTTAAGTACAAATAGCTATAAAAACCATCCTGTAACGGCCCAGGAATAAAAACTTTGCTTATGTTACTTTTTTCTTCTATCTCATGAACATGAAGAAGAAAATATAAAGGTTCAGGTTAACTTACAGAAGTGCTTACCAGAGCTCGGTCCAAACAAAACTTATCTTTATAGGTAATTGAACACCTACAACAATCTAACAACCCCATGATTTTTCTTTTCATAAGCCAGACAAAGAAGAATGAATTACTCAGATTCTGACATATCATAAACAGAAGGGAAAAGGGTGCCAAGAGCTCTCTTGAAGTTCTAGCTCCTTTTTCTTCCTTCAAGACATGTCTTGAGGATTTACAGGTATCAGCACGGTATGCGCTGCTTTGGGTCTCTTTCAAGAGCTATCAGATGTGAATGAGAAGAACTCCTGATCCCCCCAACATCATTTGCTATTCCTTGTGTGCAATTCCTTCTGCATATGAAAATACTATTGTCTGTATGAGAAGATCTATGAGAAATTTAACAGAAAACATATCCCACCACTTTGTGTTTAAGGAACTGAATCCTGCTTATGCTATTTATTTTCATATATAATGTGAATGGGGTTTGTTCCGTTGTTTTGTTTTCCCCAGGAAACGCTAACAAGTCCATATAACTTGTTCAGCTCAGCTAAGACTTCCTCACTCTTCTTTCCCTTTCTCATATCAGACTTCAAACACGGATTGGTCTTGGCTGACTCTGTCAAAAAACAGAAATTTTGTTACGACCTGATAAAGCTAGTAGTCTCAATAAGCTTCAATAAGGATACAAATACAAGCCCAATAAGGGTACAAATTTCAAGCACAAGTGCCTGCTGTAACTGAAGTTAACTGGGAAAGATATACTAATATTCCCCTGCAAGCTTTTTTATTCAAAATAAATCTTTCAGCCACTAAAGCAAAAAAGACATTAACTAAAGACTCTTGTAGAGACATGCATCAATCAGCTATGTAGGAAGAGTGTGAAGTTTCAATAACCATTCCTTCCTCCTGGCATCAATCTATTCCTCTGCCTAGCTGCAAAAGTAAGAAGAAAACTCAGAGGTATGGTGTATCTTTATTTTAAAGTAATTGATTGTGCAAGTTCTAATCAATGCTATTTGAACTCACTAGGAGAAAAACCCTTCTCAATATTCAAATCTTTACCAGCATTAAATGGACTTCCCAGCACGAGGCACTAAAGCAATTTCCAAATGATTCAGTCATGAAGGAGAATACATATCACTCTTCAGTAAGGCAGACCAATTAGCTGCTTAACATTTTTAAATAAACAAAACCTATAAAGTACTTTAGCACTATTTCTATTAAGCCAGAAAAACCTTCTTCAGCCTAGGCTGGTACTGATTTTTCTCTTGACTTGAGGAGGACTGCAAGATTCTTGTTCTTTTCAGCAGAAAGAAGAAAACGTGGAAAAAATGTGTCTAATATCCATTAACTTTACAATATTCACAAACTTCTTCCAGGCCATTCTCTTAGGACCAAGTTTTAAACAGAGCTCAGTTCTGAAGAGGTAAACAACCACAACCTATGCCCCACCCCTGAAGTATACACTAAGGAGTATGCAGATAAATGAGACCGGCTTTGAATTAAAAAACAAAAAACCAATACTAACAAAAAACAACAAAACAAACTCACTTACTTTAAAAGAAAATTGAACAGCAGATTCTGGAGGGTAAACTATGAAGTGTCTTAAGGTGAAGCCAAAACCCTGAGATGTCCTCCTTAACACAACAGTTTTTGGACCAGGCCAAGAGAAAGCTTCTTCTTCCTCTGATGGTGATATAGCTTCACTTTGCTCTTTTCCATCTTTATTTTTTGATGCCTGAAATAAAAGAGACACAGATACTAGTTGTAAATCACAATTCAGTTGCATTTGAGAAGTGTTACTGTGCACTTGAGAACGTAACTTCTCCTCTCACGTTCAAAATAACTGGATAATCACTGACATTGTCTTCAGAAATGTGAATTGCAAAGCAGCATCCTTATGTTGTATCTCTGGTCATACCACTTACCAAATTAAAGTTTCATATTAAGAAACTCAATGCTCAACAATTACAGGTTGAACTGAACCTGTACCCAGGAACACATACAGCTTGTTTTTACTTGCTTTTTAGTTTACTTCGATATAAATATCCAGATCTTTTCTGTCTTTTAGGACTCCATTTCTGACCATACAAAGCTCTCACAAACTCCCTTTTTCTGACTTAAAACACAGGTATGGTTTTCTCAACTAGTATCTCCTCATGTATAACAACTGATACAAAAATAAAGTGTAAAATTGATTAGGCTTCTTTAGCAAGACATCCTTCAATATTTTTTACTTCATCTGTTATTTTTTCCACCCTTAGCTACATTCTCTGAACGTTACAGTACACCTGCAGTAGATACATAAGTAAGAAGGTTTAATTTACCACTGCTGTTGGAACTACAATCCCACTTCTGCAGAAACAAGACCATTTGTTTCTTTCTTAAGGGTAATTCTATATATCTGTGACTTGTGAAATACAGGATTTTACATGAAATTTTCCATTTCAATTTTTAAAGTGAGTGCCACATCATTCATACCAATTCAAACAAGGCTGAAAACATACAAAGAAAGTATGCAAGAACCCTATGATCCTCCTCTAAATATCCCAGTTCAACGATGCGTGAAACAAATTTAGATACCAGAGCCTATAGCCTATTCAAAGGGTATTCAAACAGAAATAATAGTCTTCTTGTCCTTCTGCAGCACTGCTGCTGTGGCTCAGCAACCGCCTGATACGTGGCAGAATTTTCTGCTCGGATTTCTTCCTGGACTGCTCCAAAATAATCCCTTTTGCTTTAGCCTCACAGCTGCTATGTGAAAATGAAGCACTTCTTGGTAAGGTGGGCTCAGCCAACTTCAATCAATATCTGCAGAGAATACAAAGCATTTCAACTTCCACCACAGTGACAGCAATGTGTATTACTAGGAAGTTTTCGCAGCTGCTTGGTGAGATACTTAATTCTGTATTCTGTTATGTAAAACAAAGCGTGTTTCTACACAGATGCTACGGACACAGCCCAGAAAACCTACATCTCATTAAGTGCCTCGAGGGCAGCTGCCTGTAAACCAGCCTTCTACCTCCCCTCACCCTATTCTTCAGAGAAGAAAAATATACAAATGATGGAACTGGAAGCAGATACTGGACTCCTGCATAGAAGCAGTGAGCTGGCCCCATAGCACTCTGCTCCTCTGAACATCCCAGAAGAACCACTGGCAGATTTTGGAAAAGAACAGTAAACATGAAGAGCTCAATCTCTGCTCAGTCTGTCCATGTCAATCACCTTCATCCATACTTCAAAGTAGTAGTGCGAAACAAGACTGCAATTAGATGACTAATGAATGAGAAATTAGTGAGAACTGAACTGCCAAGATTGGCTTTAGTTTAAAGTTCAAGCAATGCAAAGATCGAGTTAAACGTGACACAATCCTCTAGCCTATCAGGGTGGTGCTGAGGTGTTTCCCACCAATCTGTTCAGCCTTTGAACATGACAGTATTTTTTCATTTCTGCACAAATGATGTACCTTCTCAGCTTTCCATTCCCATCACATGAGCAGAAAAAAGTGCCACTGAGAATGATTGTTCTGATCCTATTAAAATGGCATAATTAGTAGTTCATAATAAAGAAGTATCATTGGCTTCAACATTTGACAGCAACTTCCTCCACTAAGTGACAGGCTACAGTCACCACGCTTTACTCCCTCCCCCTTGACAAAAGCCACCTTAATTAACCTAAAGATAGTTTTAGTATGTGTAACAACTGATCATTCAGACACACAGTGAGCTGAGGTCAAAATACAGCCAAACTTCCCTACGTCTGAGGAGCAGGAGATGCAGTATTTGACTGAAATGGGAAAAGAAGCTGTATTTTTGCTATAACTCCAGGTCAACTTTTACCTTTGTGACAGTTGCTGAACTAACAGATATTTATGGATAACAGTGTTCCATAGGCAAATCATTACTTCCTGAAAAAGCACGCCAGAAGTTGAAGAGTTATCTTCATGCTGTCCTTGGACCCTTGCAAGGTCTGCCAGCAGCACAACAGAAAAGGCCTGTATTGATAATAAATGCGAGATGTGGTTGGTAACAGCAATTCTGAGCCCCTATACAAACAAAAAGCAATGTGAATTACAAAGAAAAGAGTCAGCATCTGTTGAGTGACCCTGTGAAGTGTCCAACCACAGCACACCCACCCAAAACATCTCTTGCCAGTGAAGGCTTTAAAAAGGAACAAAAAAGTTTTCAAAAATACAAACAAAACAAGAATTCAAGACAGCAAGCAAGAAACAGATGATGTTCAGCAAAGGCAAGAATGTTATTGAAAACAGAGATCCTGCATGGTCTTGTGATCCAAAAATGATAGCAATCCAGTTACAAGTATGTAAGCATCTCATACCCTTACGGTGATTTGTCTTTAAGAGCAGTGATGCACTTCAAGAGAACGAAAAATGAATGCTTTATTTTCATGTCACATAAAATCTAGCAAACCAGAGATTACTTTGCTGTATTCCTCACTGAAGGTCTGAATGTTTGAGTCGGTAAAATACAGTCTCTATAAATTCAATGCTCAACATGAATGTCAGAATGCACACAATTGAGTTCAAGGACTGCAGAATCCCAGGCTACAAAGAAAATGATTCAAGCGTCATTTCCCCCAGGATTGCTTCATATGAGGTTTTTACACCAAGTATCTAAAGCATCATTTCCTGTAACATGCAATTACAAGGACATACAGCAGATGCTTAAGTGCCCTGTAAAATACGCATTTGGCTTTGAATATTGTATTTAACCCTGGTTTTATGGGTAATAAAAGCATCCATGAAAAATCTGGTACTTTAATCACCAGGAGTGACCAGTCTGTAGAACTACATAAGATCAGTAAATAGCACCAGTGTTTCTAAATAATACTATCTTCAAATAAAAAGTAATATCGAAACAATATTTTCACATTTTAAAAGCCAAAAAAAAAAAAAAGAAAAAGCAAACACCCACCCACCCAACATGGCTCCAAAGATCCTCTCATCCTCCAGTTTCTGAACCATTACTGACAGACCTACATAAAGGACATGCTACAAACAGTCCAGCAACAGTCAAAAGGGATTGCAATATAAAACATCAGTTGTTTTCTTGGCTGTCTAAACAGTTAAACAGAAGTACTCTGAGTTCTGAATGCTATCTTCATAGATGAATAATAGTGAACACAATACATAATTATATCTTGCACTACCAATACCTGAAGAAAATTTAAAAGTTGCTTTAAAGTTGAGAATCTTTATCATCAACAAGCTCCCTTTGATCAAGTGGCCTCTAGCAGACCAACCACCAGATGTCCTTTATTGGTCTGGTCCCCAACTTTAAGGCACAAGCTCTCAACATTGGTCATGGCTGCCTTTTAGAGGCAGTTCTTCACAGTCTATGGCTCCCTTCTAGGGGCAATTCTTCACAATCTACCCACTTCTTAACATAGAGGGCAACTTCCCCACCCCTCTTACCCTGCCTATCCTGTCGAAAATGCCTGTAGCCCTCAATCATTTGCTTTACACATCTGGTTTTAACATTTTTCTTTGATCAAAAAGAACTTTCACAAATTATGTAAATAACAGCCTTAGAGCGTTTCCCAAACTATATTTTCTGGGGCCTAAATTTAACAAAGACCAACAAATACACTGGACTGACTGGTGGGCTCACCCATCAGCAGCTCAGTAAGCTTAGTCTGTCTCCTGTTCAAGATTCAGTATTATTCAACTTTCAGCTAGTCCGCCAAGAAACATGCTATCTCAAACAGCAGTTTAGCTCAATGTGTATATGTTGAACAGAATAACTGGTTGATGTCACTTGATTTTCCTGATTTAACTGCCATCAAATGATTTTTTAAAACTACTGACATAAACCAGAACCAAAAAGGATCTTGCACATCATTATTAATCCCACAATTAGCCTGAGACAGTAACAGGATATTTCAAATGCTATAATAAATGCTGGGCTTGCTTCTAAACAAAGGCATTTCTTGTTCCAGGTTATTTATTTTCCCTATTTTTCTAACCAAGTAGCTATTACTTAGCCAACTGCCTTGATAAACTTACAATTTCAAAGAAAAAAAGCTTTCCTATTTCTTTGTCACATAAAATGTAAGATTCTTTAAAAACAGGAAAAAAAAGGGTCTTTCTGGCTAAGACTGAATATAACAAATGCCTATATGGGAAGAGGATCTTGTTATCCACACAATAATGGCAGGTTTTGCTGCAAGTCAGGTTCTTCTATAATAATCACACTGTTCCACCACCAGTTTTCAAAAAAAGTTAAAACAAACCACTGACCCTCTTAGTCTCAACCACACAGAGAACTTCAAATTGCTTTGCTAGAAGCTGACAAAAAGTCAAAGAAATAATGAAGATATTCACCACCACCCCCTGCCCCCCGAAAAAAAAACCAACCACCTACTTTTCTGGTACATCTATGGGACCAAAAATGATGAACCACTGAACTTCATCTTGCTCAGAGGACAGCACGTCCCGTTAACCTTCTATCATCACCTTCTGTCACCTGGTCTCCCACACCAAGTGACTTCAGGCCAATCACTCAATCTAATAGAGAACATGTGGTTCCCTGGTACTACAATATGATAGGAAACAAACATAACCCCCAAAATACATTGCCTCTGGGTGTTCTTAAAACATGCAACATTTCTCCTAAAAACATCTTAACGCTAACATTTAACAAAGATTACGCAACTTTTTTTTTTTTTTTGAGATTATCTCATCCTTATTTGCAGTATAGCCAGCATCCAAAAGGAAAACCAGACAGCATTTCATCTTGCATCACCTCAAAAGTGGTGATACTACTTATAACTTTTTATACATGTATTCACAAAGTGAACAACTTCAGGGAGCACTCCACTAAATTACCATTAGTCAGACAAGTCTACTGGACAATATACATAGAATGGCCATGACAGCATTGTACAAGCAGGCTAAAAGCTCTTGCCATTCTTCAACGAAATCCCAAGCTCTACAATCACGTGCTGAAGTGGTCGCGATGCACAGCAAACTGACAGTTCTAGCATCTTTAAACCAGCCTGGAATGTAAAAGTAGTGTTTTACATAAAGTAAATAATTCCCAGACAAAGAAAAATATCTACTGACACATGGTTGGCACCTTACGCAAACCTATCCTCCAAATATCCAGGAAATAGCTTCGTCCTTGAAACAGATGAGTTCAATCACTTTCACCCTCAGCAACACATTCAGCTGTTCACTGAAAAATCCTGCAAACAATCAGGACAAGCAGAATGCAGAAAGTCCCAAACCCACATTATTTCAGGCCTCCATGTCAAAAATTCTTAGCAACCCTAGAAGTAGGGAAGACTGCAACACAGCAGACTGGAGTGAAACTAGTACACTCTGAGCAGTCTTATCTACAGGAGTGATACCATAACAACACAATCAGCACTAACAGAAGAGTCAAGCAGCCTGAGACATGTGCATGTATTGAAGTACAAAAGAGTTTTTCCTGCCACAGAACATTCCTTTATGTTCCTCCATTCTTTCACAAAACAGCCCATAAAGACATGGATCCCACTGCACAGATAGTGCTGGAGCTAGTGACAGGTAGCACAAGAAACAGGGAAAGATACTCAACTCTATCCCATTCACTTTATTGCTATAGTTATATAAGAAAGTTGCAGGAAGGACTTACCAGTGACAGTAATTACAGACCCTGTTCTCAGCAGGCACCACGAGGCTGCCTTGCTATGAAGCACCTGAAACTGGACATGAAGATGTAAACAACCCCTCAAAGCTCAAATAATCTAACAGCTGTGAAATTGCTCTCACTGCAAGAAAAACAAAAAACCAACTGAGATGCAGAGATAAATGGAGCATGAATCATTGCACACACAACTATGGCACTCACAGAGGTATATGAAACTGGCCTAGACTGTGCCCTCTCATCAGGGCTTCTACTAATAGCAGAAGAGTGTCTGTTTTTTGGAATTGAGAAGCACAGCTGTTTCACAAAGAAGCTCCTCATGAAGGAAGAGGGAAGACTGACAACTCAGCAGGTGTGAGCCCTCAGTCACTAGGTGCCCACTCATCACCTTTGGCATCAATGGGTGCACATGTGAAGCACAATGTCTGCTGATGTTCCCCAAGGCTAATGCTTCTCTGGAGTTGCCACTGAGGAAGATGCAGTAACTGAGAAGACAAGAAAGGCCAACAGACTGAAGAACTCAGCTCTCCAAAACAAGGTCCAAACCTTTTACAATTACAGTTACTATAAAGAATGGTGTAGATCTCAAACAACAGGAAAAGAGAAACAAATTACTAGGAATCACCCATAAGGCTTAGAGCAAAGACTGGCAGTGTCACTTGTATCATTTGCCCCTCACCCAGGCAGGGCAGCCAGGCCCTGAGCCCTTACCAGCATGGGTGAGGAGATCCCTGCAAGCAGCCATCCTCTGTCGTCACATGGGTTGTGCTGATGACCATAAAGAGCTGAGAGGCTTCAGAGCAAGGCAACAGCACTATAAAAGCACTGAACAGAGCAAAGGTCTTAGAGGAAGGCCGCAGCTCCAAGTGCTTCCCTCACAGGAGCCCTCCGTAAGACTCAGGGTGTCAGGTCAGCAGACTAACCAAACTGAAATCAGGCACTTGCTGTGAGGTGCTCCTGGTAGCAAACCTGCTACCACCACCTTGCAGGAACGTGAACCTCACCTAAATGAAATATTGGATCTGGAATAGTCTTTTAACTCAGTACCAAAGGTAGTGGCTGCCTGCCTGTAACAGACTAGAAGGCACAACAACAGACTTTGAAATTTATCTTGGAAGTGAGTAACTCAATTCAATAAAATGCGTTAATCATGTCCTCAAACCAAGGCCAGGTATGGAGAAAGACTCAAGAGAGCGATACATGATGACTGCAGAAGCATGAAGTGGGAAAAAAAAATACGCAACCTTTCAAAAACAAAGTTTCTGTTCCAACAAAGCAGTTCACACAGGGAAGCAGACATCCCCAGCAGACAGGAAAGCAGACATCGCTGCTGGCTTGTGGGCAGGAGGAGATGGGCAGAGGGACAGGAGCTTCCACGTACCTTTGTAACCACTGACATAGTAAACATCATCATTCAGTGGAGAAATAGCATCTTCAAGAGGGGATTTCAGTCTTCAAATAGGTCAAGGCAGAGCAGAAAACCTTAAAACTTGTCCACACGTGCACCTTATTTTACACTAGTAAGTTTTCATTACTGTGCTCTACTGCTTATGAAAGGGTGCTCTGTGAAAAAAAGTAGTAGATGCTTCTGTCAGTTCCATCACCACTCCATAGACCTTAAAAGCACAGCTGGAGGCTACTGCCAGCAACCTCTATCTTGGCGCCCCCCCCCCATGATAAAATGCTCTCATTGAAATTGACATTTTTTGGCCCTAAGCCTAAATAAAGAAAAAAAAAAAAAGTTAGAGGAAGCCTGTATATCTAAGAAACCTCAATCTTCTTGACAATAAGCTAATAATAACTATATAACTAACTAGCTTTACACCAGCTAAACACTCAAGAATTTAATGATGTGACAATCTGAAAAAGGAAAGTCTTAATGTCAATTCTGTAGGTCTGTTCAACCACAAAGTTAAGTGCTATTTACCTGGCTCTGGATTAAATGCAGCAACACCAGCTGGCTCTGTTAACTGAGCCCAGCTGGGCCTGCTTGGGTGAACAAAACCAGTATGCAGCTCAGCAGGCCAAGGGTGATCCAGAAACAGTTTGGCTTCCTTGAAGCACGGAGGGTTTTATCCAACAGCTTAACCAGCTCTTTATGCAGAGCAAGCTCTGTTTTTTTCATTCCACAGTTCTGATACCTACGTTTTTTTACACCAAGAGCAAGATCAGGTTTGATATGACCAGTGCTCCACCACAGATCAAACATGACTGAAGAAGACTTCTCCAGAATCAGCACCTAGCAGGCTCCTTTACCTACACGTATTTGTAATTGATGTATCAGATCCCCCCCTTAAATACCAGATAGCAGTGAGTTCAGCATACTTCAGTTCATTACGGGCACATTTTAATAGGGTATACACACACACACTACAAAAATATACTAGATTGTGTATGCACATGTATATGTATCATTGTTGTGAGCTTCTTTTTTGCAGCAGTAGCTTGTGCACAATCAAAACCTGTAATGCTTTAATAGGAATCTTTTCAAAAAGCCAAAGGGCATTCAGGTTTAGCTCCTACCTTTTACTTTCCACAGAGCAGCAGCCAATTCCAATCACCATCAAGAAGCAGAGTGAAAATACAGGGACTTCACAGGACAGAGATGCAAATTATTTCAAAATCTGTTTTTGTTTATATCTTGCAATATAGATTTAGAATACTAAACAGTTCATTGGAATAAATGTAGTCACAAAAACATTAAAAACAAAGAAATTTAGAACTTCCTTGTTTTCTTATGGCTCATTAGCAAAAGCCTCTCCTCTTAACAGCAACATCCTCCTTAAATTGGAAAGAAAGGAAACATCTGCAGGGCTGGTAACAGCAAAATGTCATGTGATCCTAATTTAGCTAAATCAGAGCTTTTGCTTCTCTGCTTGTTCTGCTGTTGCTTGTTAAGAATAGGAAATGCTTTGTATTTAACCTAAGAGTCAGATCTGGAAATATCAGAGACAAAGCACACTTTTGCCTCCCAGTACAGAAGCAGTGCTTGAGGTTACTCCATGCTCGGTAAAAAACTGCCTCAGCAGTCTGACAGAAGAGCAGTTCACACAAAGTCATAGCCTGCTCATGGCTGCCTTCCAAGGCTTCTTGTAGCCTATGGAACTTTGTGATAAATCCACAAATAAAAGTTGCCCATGATCCATTCTGCTTCCTACAAATGGGGAGAGAACAGCTCTTACCTGTCCCCAACTAAGTGCATTACTGCAAAGTTAGGAGCTAAATTGGATGAAGTTCACACTCTTTGCTTTCTGGTACAACACAGGCTTTATCACTCACTACATACCAGATAGCTTTCACTGCATTTTCAGCAGATCCTACAACAGCACACCTACTCATGCATGCAAGTTAGTTCTGCACAAGCCATTAAGTAAAACAAGACCACTGCACAGTATGCAACCTGAGCTGTGCAGGCCGTTCAATAATCAGACGCAGGACAGCTTTAAAGTCAGCTGCAGAAAGACCGACACACTTCTCCAATTCATGCTGTTTCTTCTCCTCACCATACCCAGAGCCTGTATCTTGGTTACACAAGCGATCAGCTCTGCTAAGGACAGAGTTCAAGCCTTTATGCACTTCCAGCGAATCCTTGAGCTTAGCCTGGGCTTCTCTGTGATGCAGCCAACACGCCGCGCTATGTGGGCCTGGCAGTGGGACAGAAACATGCTTTACCCCTGCACCCTCTCATGCAGGTATGAGGCTGATCTCTCAGAGAAGCTAGTGATCTTTCCAATATAAGTAGAATACGCTCATTCCTGTTTCAAAAATATGAAGTTAAAAGAGATTAGCTGCACTACTTTAACTGTGCAAAAACATCACCGTAACTGCCAATTATTCCAACAGTTCAGACTTAAGGTCATCAGATCTTCAACTCAGCCATCCCGCAGTTTTACTCAAGATTCTGTTCCATGTGCACATGAATGCCTGACCTGCCCCCCCCCCAGCAAGCCTTTGGAAGATCATGGAATTGACTCTCAATGTCAAAATCCAGATTGTCACCCTAAATACAGTGATTTCAGGCGAGATGCTATTTCAGATTCTATCCTGTTCGCAAAAGACGTACAGAATCACATGGGGAGTTTTAAGCATTTCCTTGAGAAAGGAACTATTCATATCATGCCTGCACTTCCTAGGAAAGAGATTTAACACAGAGAACATGGCTCAAAATACCACAAAACTTGCAAGACAATGTTTCAAGATCCTTTACAGCCCTACATACACAGCTTCTTCCCTCCAAAGCAGCCTCCAGATACATAACTAAAACTACCCGGTGTCAAAGTTTGCAAAGATTATAAATGCACACCAGCAAAAATGCACCACTTAAATATAACCCTGGTCCCATGTTTTAAGATACTTCATTTGAAATAAATTATGTAATGTGCAAATTAACACTGCAACTTTTAAAAGCCCTACTCTCAGGAGTACTCTATTCATGTATAAATCAGCAAATCAGATGCAAAGCCACATGTCATATTTCAAAACCGTAAGTTTGTAATCTACTGTGCATGTACAGCACAGAGCAAAGCAGCTTCTTCAGTGAAGAATTTAATTTACCTCAATAAGATACACAGAAAGATGGTTTAAAAAAAGTACTGAAGTCATTAACTTGTAAAAAAAAAATCTTAAATCTTTATGTCAACAGAGATGAGGTATCACTAAGAGGATAGAGAAGAGAAAGTTGTCCACGGGATTTTCAGTTTAGCTGCAAATCCAGCAGCTTTCAAACACTGCCTTACAATGTGATCATAAGTGACCTGTGTATTTCCTCCTAGCCTGTAGCCCTCTTGTGAGCAAGAATGGTCAGTACAGCTGATGACTAAACCCCTGTTGTATTCTGTCTGGAGCATGGGGTGGGGGGCAGAGGAGAAATCTATTTAAACAAAAATCCACTGGCTGATTTAAGAACTACTTGTCCTTACATGCCTATTACTCCAGTTGGAATTGCTCACTGTTGCCGAGTTACTTCCCTGTACTTCTGAACATGACAAAATGTTTCTCCAACAGCAGTGCAAATTCCCACAATGAGTAAAGCCACCGGCTATTTCCTGCACTGATTTTATACCTTTTACTCAAGAAATCTGAAAACATCACACTCTGCACTGTTATGAGACAAGATTTTTATCATATTCCCACCCACCCTGAGACAGGAGATAAACAGAAATAAGAATGCAGGAAGATAACATAACTATTACATTTCAAAACTGTTATCCAGCTGCAAATATCTGAAAAGGAATGCATCACCTTTGTTATTTCACCCTCTAAGTGACACTCAGAAGACTGAAATGTTTGGTTGTTTTTTTTGTTTTTTTTTTTTTATGTTATCTGAGATTCTCTAGAGGAGGGGAAATAGCTGCAGTGCAGCAGCCACTGCAGTGCTTCTGCATCCTAAGGCTTGAAGGCAATACAACAGCTGAGTTTGCACTGCAACTTCTCATCCTCAAACACTGTTTTACAGAAAACATAACCTGCAGAATTAACCCAAGGTTAAAAAATAGAGATCTTGGCTGCTATAATGCCACCACATGACCACTTACTTTCTCAAAGGCTATCCTGACGTCTGTGGAAGTTCTCCCATGGCTGACAACTTAAATGGTGAGGCATACTCTTCTGTACTTGAACCTGTCTGACCATCTGTAAGCAGACAGAACTCTGCAGAATACCTGTCTTCGACTAGGAAACTGGAAATTTAGGTACTCAGACAGCTGAAAGACCATTATTGTTACTTTTAGAGGTGAAGACACAGCAATAAAAAACAGTAGCCAGGTACTGTTCAGCTAGGAATTTGGAACAGTGAGAAGACCTGCTCTCCTCCAACTGGTAGCAGCGTGCTCAGGGCACAGCAGTGACCTGCTCCTTGCTGGCACAAACACCTACACTCAACTCATGGTATACAGTTCTACTGCCTAAGACTCGAAGGCAATGCTTTTGTGATACAGGGGAAAAAAGAGATTACGTAACACTGTCCTATAATTCCTTTTACATTATCTACCATTAATTCTTTCAGCCATCTGAAGAAGTGGCATTGATTGT
Source organism: Centrocercus urophasianus (assembly GCF_019232065.1). Lineage (NCBI taxonomy): Eukaryota > Metazoa > Chordata > Aves > Galliformes > Phasianidae > Centrocercus > Centrocercus urophasianus. The sequence goes on from NW_024884711.1 coordinate 31,326,968, forward strand.
TTCAGAGTTGCTAGCATGCTCCATCTTGGCCAAGAGGTGAATGAAGACACCAAGCGTTTGCCTGAAGGCTGATAAAGAACGTCCTTACCAGGAAACAGAGGGAAAGTTCTGCTGCATCTTACTGAAGATGAGCTAAGTTATGTTATTGAGTAAAATCACTACTTAATACTTCCATACAATTGATCAAGGACTCTGACTGGGGTCAGTACTAGTACAACTACGACTCCCAGGCTACAACTTCACAAACATCACCTTAACAAAGTAACTTTTTAAGAAAGATGAGAAGCAATGCAGCACATGGGCACAGGCCCACGGAGAAGAAAATTTGCAAGTAATTCCATCTGGTTTTGTAGTCATTACTGTGATAAGAGAATGTGAAAGCCACACCCTTCAATCCCACGCCATGTTCAAGCTAAAAACTGTAATCCATTGATACCAAGAGAACTACAGCGCTGCGCACAGTCCAGTAATCTGATTGTACAGGTTTCTAATTTAGCACTGAACTCTGCATACTTTTTGCAAACATTCTAAGCATATAATAGAATTCTCTATCAGATTCAAAAGGCCCCCACTTACAGTAACTGTCTTGCTACATTGTGAAATACTTTATTTTTAAAGACCTATATTATCATGGTAGACAGAAGAAAATACTCATATATATTTGTTCTCTTCCTGTTCTAAGAACCAACTTTGGAACTATGTACCAGAGGAGATGAGTAGAGTGTATGCCAGCAAAAAGTTGTAAGAACAGTTCTATAATCTGATTCAAGAAATCATTAATGACATTAATGACAATAAAGCAGGTTCATATTTTTTTCAAGAACATAGATTTCAGATGCTCATTTCAGAGGAAGTGTTTTCTCACATGGTACATCTTCAACTCAGCTCCTAAATGGCAGTAATTCACTCCCCTGATGCTTTACAGAGGTTAGAGTGAACGAAAATCACAGAAGAAGTTATATGACCTCTGCTAGTTCAAGGACGACACACGCCAACTGGGAGCTGCGCTGTGCAAACACACTCCAGCAAGAGCTGTTAGAATCATCATAGAATGAATCATAGAATGGCCTGGGTTCAAAATGACCACAATGATCACCGAGTTTCAACCCCTCTGCTATGTGCAGGGTTGCCAACCACCAGACCAGGCTGCCCAGAGCCACATCCAGCCTGGATAGCCTCAAACTGTACTTACCTGCTCTCTCATCTGCAGGCTTCCTGAACACTGCTAGGAGGAGCAACACTGCTTACAAGCAGTATGCATCTCTCTCCAGGCCTGACTGCATCTACATTTCACTTGGCATTCTAATGCAGTAGAATGGCTGCACTAGTCTCTTCCTGGTAGATAATGTAAGTAAACTTAAAAATTCATTTAAAAGCAAAAAGAACAGCAGCAACTCACTATGATGTACTGTTTACAGATATTTTACTTTCAGAGAAAAAAAAAAAAAAGCACACTACAATATAGCCCACAAACCACAGTAGCCATATATTCTACTTATCTAGGTAAAATGAGTAACATCAAACAGTTCTGCAACATTTCTACCTTAAGTAAGCAATTAATTTCAAGTATATTGATCTAAGGCCTGGTTTTCTTTCCAATTTACTAAGAAATAGCTTTTAGGTTATGTGAAACCTTCCTAGTTGGGTGTTCTTTTTTCTTTTGTGTTGCTTTTAGTTTATTGTTTTGTTTTTTTTTTAACAGTTCATTTCATTCTACTGCTCAAAAAACAATTTCACTTTTCCTTCCTCCTTCTTATGCTAAATTCATTTTAAAGTTTCATGGGGCTGCCCATATCATCAGCCTGGCCTTTTCTTACTACTTCTTGGCTTCTGAAGCCCAGGAAGCTGTTGTCAGATTTAATTTGCCTATACGGATGAATTCACATCTATGTGCTTGCAAACTAGATCAAACAGTGAAAGTTGAGCATCTGAAATGTAAGGCTCTAAAAGCATCCATTTGCCTCACATCTTTCCAACTCAACAGATGAGATTCTTTAAATTATAACACTGGGAAATTATTTTTTAAGAAGGGTGTATTGTTTCTACAGACTTGCATGTATGGAGAGTACTTCTGGATCACTTGCCTCTAGTTACTGTACTGGAACTGTAATTTTTTATAAAGCTTTCTCCTTAATGCTGCAAAAGAGTACAATAAGTTCTCTCCAGTCACTGCCTGAATGCTAGGTGAGAAACATAGGTTACATCCACCTTGAAAGCAGCACTGCAACAGAACAGTATTATTTTATATCCCTAATAAGTGGCTTATATTTACAAATATTTCCATTCAAAATCCAGGTAGTGTTTTCTTCCTCCAGTTCTGCATGAAGTAAGTCAATCAGACCTAAGAGGTGTTCAAATAAAGAACCGAATAGCATTCTGTGTTATTTTATCCTGTATGTTTAAAGAAGTATGCAATATCCAACCTTTTCTCACGCTATTTTCTCTCATATCCATGATAAATTTTGAAACGGTCAGAACGTTTGAGTTCTGTTAAACTGGGGAACAAATCAGCTCTATATTTATTCACAATGCAGATGGTGCTGGCACATTTCCCCCTTCCTGTACGTGATATATCATCTTTTTGTGCAATTCATAGAGTAAATCCTCCTCAAAGATTATGACTCTACCAGAGCAATCTGAAGTACTCCAAGTGTTAAAAAAGCAATTATATGGTTAAAAGCACATTTTACACATTTTATATCTTTATTAACTGTAGGAAAATCTTTAGATTATTCTTAATACAACATTTTCCAATAGGATGGGGGGGGTGGGGGGATGACACTAGAGCTTCCTCCCCCCCCACATTATATTAAGTTATATAATCATACTAAAATATTGTAAGAAGAGATAACAACAAACCTGACCGCTCCAAGCACAGTAGAGGTTACAGATGAAGCTCCATTTGTGATTGATCACACAGTCCAGAATCTTGAATTGGGCCATGTCTTGCTATAGCGCAGATTGCTGCTGTGCTCTGACTCAGCTTTTGCCCGAGTGATACTGAAGGATATGAGAGCTATGCAGTAATGACATTCAGGAACAAGGACCTTCCTTCCTGCTCAGATTCCTTTCCCACCCCAACCATGTGTCAACTCAACAAGATAAACTGACAGAACTGCATAACATTCTTCAAAACAACACTTCCGAAACTGTCAAATTATGCATTCTTGAAAAAGAAATGGGAAATCAGAACATCCTAAGAATTCTCACTACAGCAAATACAAAAAGGTGCTCTCAAGCTGTGCTTGTTTTTTTTTTTTTTTTTTTTTTTTCTTTCCTGCTGCTGCTGAAACCAGTCCAAACATCACCAATCATTCATATCATAGATCTTAAACTTGCTTAGCAAGTGCTTAGGCACAGCTATGATAATGGCTTCTGCACTTTCACAAGATCCAAAAGCTTTGTCTTCCGTCTTAAAGCATAGAGCCACTTTTCAAAGCCAGGAGAACTTCACAGATTTCACTGCAGTCACAGAGGTTCATATGCTTCATGTTCTTAACCCATCACAGCACTATGCACAGGAATGCTGTCTGCCTTTTGTAACAAAGGATAAGGACTCCCCCATGGGCAGGGGAGTGGAAGATGGAGTGCCTGGATCCTAAGAACTTGAGAAGAAGTACTAGAAATGTTTCTTTCTTCCTTTACATATTTCTCTTTTGCAATCTACAGGCAACCCTATCTCAAATATACACTTTCCCCTCTATGAATTGATTGTCTAGCTTGTGTTCCCCTTCCCCTTCAATTACAATTAGATAAACCACTAGACTAGTTACAAAACAACTTTAAATTATCTGAGGTTTAAGCATCACAACTAACAATCAAACTCTCCCAGACATGATTTTATCTATCAGCTGTAACTCCAAACAACTTAAAACCAGAATGCCTTATTTCTGGAAAATGTGTGATATCCCAAGAAACGCCCAGTGAGGCGAACAGACCCCGAAGTTCTGACCCGAAGCCAAGATAGGAGCAGAGACAGCTCCACAGGACACTGGCGTCAGGTACTCCCATACCCAGGCTCAGCTACTCCTCTAGTAAGAGGGGGACAAGGAAAATACAAGAGAAAAGGAGTTGATGAGAAGAGAAGAATCCCATCTGAATGAGTGTTCATGCACTGCCTCACGGAAGAACATCTGTTTTGATGCAGGAGAAAGTATTGAGAAGCAGGAGAAAGTATCTAGCAAGGGCTACAGGACCAGGTGGCCAATTCAACCTTTGCTTTACTAACAGCTAAACTACTGAAAATTATTTCAATCATAAAAGAAAAAGTGGATGTAAACTTGAGAGCCAAACAAATGGTTCTGCCAAATAGCGGCTTGTAATTCTGAAGCAGTTATACAGGTCTCATTTGCTTTTAATCGAATCAAAAAAACTTGATCCAAATTCTCATCCCAAGGGCTCTGGGAATTAATGCCAAAGTCCAAGGAAATCTCTTCCCTTCTCACCAGTGTGAAAGTCTGAAGATTGCCAGAATACAGCTGTGTGCAAGAAATCTATGCTTTTTAAGATGTACATGGCAGAAATTCTCTATTATTATTATTATGGAAAAGGGAGGAGAGCAATATCAACACGACACTGCACAAAATTAATATAGCCCAAGAAAAAAAATACAGACATTGAAGTGTTTGAGATATTAGAAACATAAGAGCCCTTATGGCCAGCACTGAAGCAGCCTGTGCTGACAAGAGGCTGGAAGACAAGTCCCACTTAGCAACTATTACTGGGTGGAACAGACACACTTTCTCACAGCAGACATCGTAACTGTAAAAGCCTGAGAAAATTTGGAGCAGGAGGATGCTTGGGGAGGTCTGATGAGGGTGGGATACTGCAGAGATGCCAGAGCAGAACAAGGCAGCGAGGCATACAGGAAGTGAAGGCTGGAAGGAGGCACAAGTGGGTGCCTGTGGGAGCAGCAGGCAGGGGTGCTGGCAAAGCCCACGCAGCAGCCTGTGTGGGGCTCAGCAACAGCCAGCTGCACATCAGTTGTGCTGTGGAAAAATGCTGTCATCAGCTGAACAGGGTGGAGGGAAGAAGGGAAAGGAGGTCTGGAAAGTTAAGAAAAGGTTGCTTGTTTAGACCAAAAAAAAAAAAAAAAACCACCAAGCACACATTGTCCAATTCTGCAACAGTCAGTCTCACTATTAACTAATTTTAGATTTATATATTATTATCCAGGATTTAGTCCCGCTAAAGTACTCAAACTCCTCATAAGTATTCAACACGGCATGTTAAAAATACTGCCCACAATTTAAGAAGTCAGTTCAGCCTCAACAATCAAGTTTGTGCAATTCTCCACCTACAATCAACAGCCACTATGAACCTGCTACTTTTTGGCATTAACTTTCAAAGCTGTTATAAGGAAATTCTGAAACAACTCATCTCCCCCAAATCTGGCCAGTGCTTATGTAATACTGCTGTTCACACAGAAGTATCTGAATCCTTCAGATAAAAACATAAATTACAATAGATTGCAGCAGGAAAGCATTTTCAGACACAGTCAGTATTGGCTTGGCTTTTTGCCATTAACAATCAATATCAAAACACTTTTAAACTTCAAAAAGCATGGAAGGAGACAAGGACCAAAGTTCTTACACAAGCCAGAGTGTTTGCTCACGTCCTCAGATAAAAGAAGGAGCTCAGGAACTGCTACAAGAGCTGCATCTGCAATAGTAAATTGCATTTATTGCCTAAAAAATGTCCCTTCAAGTCAGTCTGCATACTTCTAAGTTTAACCTGCCATTACTGAAAATCATTCCTGACAGCCTTCAGGTAGCCTGACAATTGCTCCTATTTACAAGAGACAACCTCCTTCCTGGTACAAGGTTAAATCAAATTCCGCTACCTTATTTTAGAACAGAATAGAATTTTCTTTACAAATCACTGTTGCGTGTTTGTTGGAAGACCTCATGTATTTCTTTCAAGCACAGCTACGCTTTAAAGAGCCGCTTAGAAAATTCTTGAGTAAGTGCACAAGAATTGATGGAACTACCTTCAGGTAGGCACACAGTAAAGAGTTTTCAATACTCAACTTACTAATGCCTTCCTTATGAGAAAGTTTAATGCAAAAATAAATAACAAATTAGAAGGCTTACATCGTTTTGGTGTAACCTTTAAGAACAAGGCTTCCACACTGAATTTCGAACTGGGGAACAGAGGCCAACACAGCACATAAAGGTACACTCCCAGCAGCACAGAATGACAGTGGGCACGTATCCATCTCAGCAGGCTCCAAAGGTCTCAACATTCCATTGCCCAGAGAGCCCCTTGCTGCATGTAAGTTCTGATTGAGAAAAGGTGCCGATGACACAAAAGTTAAGTTACTCAGTTTTCCTGTATCTTTACACATACTAATGCATAGACACAACTAAAGTCGTCTTTTAGAGTCAGTCATGGAAAACGTACTTCAGTAAATGATGACTGGACCAAAAACACAAGTGAGCTGAGCAAGTCCCATTCCAATCCATCAGTTATTTATTACTCCACCCACCCAGTTAAGAGACTAGCGCTCTTGCAACCAGTAGCAGGCATTCCCTTGGCACTACCATACAAAGTACCCACAAGGATTTTGCTGCACTCTGCACAGATTAATACTTCATTCTTTCTTGTAACAACATTTTAGTGATTTCAAAAAGAAAGCAGAACAATAGACACCAGCAACAAAAGTAAACAGGACTTCTGAATTGGCTCTTTCTTTCACAGCAGATGCCTACAGATCTGGAAAGCAATTACTTTCTCAGAAGTTACAAGGTTCTAGAAAGGACAAGATTTTGCTCATCTTTCTTCTCCCACAGGCAGAAGCCTTCAGCAGTACCTCTGGGTTCCGTTTGTTTCTGTTAACCACAGTTGTGCACAGTGGGCACTTGAAAGAATTTCAAGAGCTGCTCAGATGTATCTCAGAGGTTGCCAGTGAGGTCTAGACTCTTAATGACCATGGTGAAGCTCCAGAGGAAGTCTGGCCCATTTTAGTAAATGAAATTAAGAAGTGCAAAAGAACTTTCGAAGAAGGAAAAGCTCATCAAGCAAACAAATAAACAAGTCTTTCCATTGCTCAGATCACAAGACTGACAAAGAGAAAAGTTTACACACTGAGTCAAGAGCAGGAAGGGGCTGAAATAGGATTTCCATTCTGAATTCTTTCCCATCATTGGAATTGTTATCAAAAGCTATGAACATTAAGTAGGAAAAAAAACAGTAAATGCCAAAACCACCTCCCTCCATCTTAAAAAAAAATCTGGAGTGTTTCCTTCCCCCAAATCAACTTCTTTTTAGGACGCAATACAATTGAGAGAGCTATCAACAACAAATATCCTTCAGGGATAAATGCAGCTGTACAACAGCTGGTACAGAACCATTCACAAATCACACAGAGTTGCTTCTATGAACATTTTAAAGACATTGCTAATGCAGAATGGAGTTCTCATCTGTTTGGTTGCACAAAGATTTCCGAAGTCACAGGGAACCATTCTCACAGAAGTCAGAAGTCTTGTTCGTTTACAAGGAGACTGGATAGACATATATATATATATATATTTTTTTTAATATGGAGATTGTTAGGCTGAATCACAGCAAAGAGAAAACCCTTCTCCCTGGAGCTATCAATTAACAAGTAAACCAAACAGCTGTCCCTTTCTTAGATGTTAGCTTAACACAGTCATCTTCAGTAGCTCATTTTCAGTAGACTGTGTTGTTGGTGTTTCTTTACTCTAACTTCTGCTTCTGATATGATACAAGATGCATTTTCTCTCCCCCTTTATCTAAGTTGTTCATTTACAGATTTCTTCATTTCAGAGAGCAGGTATCCAAAATAAAACCAGGCCTCTAACTTCAGCTGCTGGAAAGTATCATTTTCTAGGTTATTCCACAAGAAACAAGCATTTTACAGAAAAGAAAAAAAAAAAACACCACAAAAGTCTCCAAACTGAATGCTAGTAAGGGAGCTGGCAATCTTTAAAACTGGAAGAAAGCTTCTACCATTGCTCTATTGCTGAGATGCAAATCCATGTTTAATGGCGACTGAACAAGAAATACAAAGCAACACTTATTCTTAGACGAAGCACAATTCTGTGATAGCACTCAGCACTTCTGTAACATCACCACGTTAACAAGATCAAACTCGTGAGAACACGAAAGTTTCCGAAGCTTTCATCACCACTACCTCAGCTCAACTGATCATTACTTGCTTATTCATGCTCCTGGAGGGCAGAACAAACACAGCACGCTCCTGTGGAAATTCCTGTCTGCCTAACTCCCTGCCCCACAACTGCACCAGTTCTGTTTCAGAGTTTATCTGTTCTAACTACCCTTTGTTTTATAGATCAACAGAGGATGAAAAAGCAGAACATCTAAAAGAGAAGAAGGATGTGTATCTGATACTGTGTTTTGAGTTAAATGAGTACTTTTCACCTGGTTATTTTACATCAACTCCACAAAAAAATGCACCATGACTTCACTTGAGCTTTCTCTCCATGGTTACCTTTTAAGGCCTGACCAAAACACTTCAATGCTCATAAGTAAATAAAACCATCATCAAATTTGTCATCACAAAAATGATGATGACTGTAAGCTACGTTACTCATCATGTCTATACTGCATGCATGTCTCTAGAAGACAAACTGTACACAGTGGCAACGAAAATGTTAATTATTATTTTTACTAGCTTAGAGAGCAGGGAGGTTTTGAATTTTTCTTCCCTAGGAACAATGGTAAAAGCATCTAAACTGAATCATATCAACTTGTACGGCTTTTGTAACAACAGCAGAAGTACTAAACTGGAACGAAGGTTTCTGTTTGCAGAGAAATAAGCACACACACTGGCACAGTCCACAAGCACTCTGCCTGCCAGGTGGCACCTACTAGAACGGAACATCATCAGATGCAGCACTGAAAGGTTCAACTCTGTGTCCAAAATTGGCTTGGGCACTTCCACAGGCATAATGCTAACAGACACTACTTTTATCTCCACATTCCTCACTGTACTGCTGTACTTCCATGTGACAAGTTCTGCTACTTTTTTTTTTTAATCCTAGCGCAAAACCAGAACTACAAGGTTGTCTGCCCAAGATTAGGCTTCAGAATCCTGCAACTTCTATTCTGAGGATAAATGTTTTAATAAATAAATAAATAATGCCTTACGTACATTAGGGCATAAATAAGTACATGGGAAAATAAAGTTCTATTCCTGGTGATTATAAAGAAAATCCTTTACATGCATTAGGATGCTTATTTACACAGCGTATCTACTATAACACGATTAAATCTTCTCAATAATCTGGCAATCTCTAAATACAAGATCTGGATAAAGCTAATCACTAGGTGCAACCACAGTGAAGCACCTCAGATTATAGCCCAATATCCTCTTATTGAGACCATGATTTCTCCTCAGTTTCTCCATTTTTTTTAAAGTGTTATCAGATCTGTCATTTGACATTCTGAAATCATCTTCAGTTGCTTCCAGTGTTTTTCATTTTAGAAGACATATGCACTGCATCAAAGCTCTTCCTCACTGTTCTGTAGCTTTCTGCCCTTTCACTAAAGCATTTGTTCAGTCAAAAATGGATAACCTTGTAAGAAAATACACTTTGGAAGAAGTTAACATCCAGCAAGCTTTGGAATTCTAAGAAAGTTTATGGTTCATTTTAACAACAAACTTTATCAGGTTACAACATGAGTAGAACTGACTTTGGTCTCACGCATCTTGAATCTCCCTCTCATCATCTTTCCTCCCCTAAGTCTCCCTCTGTGGGAGGAAATGTAAGTTTTTGGCTAGGCTGCAGTCATGCCAGCGCTGACAGCCAAAGCTCCCCCCACCTCACCTCCAGTGGGAAGCACAAATCTAAGTTTCTCCTCCACCCAGCTGACATGTTCCAAATTTCCAGGCACTTCCTTTTCTCCTTTCCTCTCTTCATATTTTACCAAAATTGGCCAGTGAGTTCAAGAGTACCTGCAAAAGAGCTAACTGATGAACAGACTGATGGCAACCACAGAATAAATAATCAGATTCAATAGTTCTTACTTCTTTGTTTCACTCCATTACAACATCTGTTTCCTACCCTATCTTTTGTCCAAAGAACACGGGCCCTGATTTTCAAGTGTACTGCCCTACACTCCTTCCACATCCCACTATTACACAAGCCACACTTTATAGCTTTTACTTTGAACAATAAATCATTCTCTTCTCCATAGTCCTGCAGTATCATTGTTATTCTACAAAACCGTAGGGGTCACAGTCATCTCATGAAAAGTAAAACAGACACGCAGTGCATCAGGGCTAGCATTTTTTAACACATTTCAATCCACTACTGCTTGTATGAATTCTTTACCATGGACATCTAAACCATGGACATCTAAAATAATTACAATGAAATGAGCCTATAGCCCTATTCTTGTCCAAAAAAAATTACATGAGCATAGGAGAAACAGTCAGGTTTTCCTGATCATCATAATATAATCCAGCACAGAAGGAGGAGTCTTGGAAGTTTCTAGAGTGTGTGGAAGATAACTTTCTCACACAGCTAGTAAGGGACTCTACCAGTGGAGGTGCCCAACTAGACCTGTTCACAAAGAATTGGTAGGAGATTCAGACGTCAGGAACTGCCTTGGGCATGAAATGGCAGACCATGAAATGGCAGAGTTCTTAATTCTTAGTGAAGTAAGGTGGGGGGTAGTCAGCAAAACTACCACTTTGGACTTCCAGAGGGCAGAATTTGAACTATTCAGGACACTGGTAGGGAGAATCCCTTGGGAGTCTGTCCTGAGAGGATTCATAAAGGCTGGACACTCCTCAAGCAGAAAGTCTTAGAAGTGCAGAAGCAGGCTGTCCACCTGTGCTGTTAGATGAGCTAGTGGGGAAGAAAAGAGGTGTGGATGAACAGGGAACTTTTTCTGAAGCTCCAGGAGAAAAAGAGTCTACCTCCTGCAGGAGAAGGAATGGACAACTGAGTACAAAGTTGTTAAAATATGCAGGGAGAAAATTAGAAAGGTAAAAGCCAAGCTTCAATTCCACCTGGCCACTGTAGTAAAGGAGAACAAAAAACTTTTTTTTACAAAGAGCTAAGGAGAATCTCCATCCTTTACTGGACATGGCAGGTAATGTGACAACTGAGGATATGGAAAAGGCTGAGGTTCTCAATACCTTCTTTACATCTGTCTTTGAAAGTCAGACCAATTATTCCTATTCTACCGCCTGACCTGGAAGTCTTGAATGAGGAGCACAATAAACCCCCCCATAATTCAGGTGGAACTGTGGACTTACTACTCTACATGGACTGCCACAAGTCCATTGGGTTAGACGGAATCCACTCAAGGGTGCTGAGGGAGCTGGTGAAGGTGACTGCCAAGCAACTTTCCAGCCATATATCAACAGTCCTGGTCAACTGGAGACGTCCCAGAGGACTGGAGGCTTGCCAACGCGACGCTCATTTACAAGAAGGAGGATCTGGGGAACTATAGGCCCATTAGCCCGACCTTGGTGCCAGGAAAGGCCATGGAACAGATCATCTTAAGTGAGATCATACAGCATGTATGGGGCTACCAGGGCATCAGACCCAGCCAGCATGGGTTCATGAAGGGCAGGTCCTGCTTAACCAACCTGATCTCCTATGACAGAGTGACCCACCAGGTGGATGAGGGAAAGGCTATTGATGTAGTGTATTTAGACATCACCAAAGCTTTTGACACTGTCTCCCACAGCATTCTCCTGGAGAAGCTGGCAGCCTGTGGCTTGGACTGGTACATTCTCAGCTGGGTGGCTGGGCTCAGAGAATGGTGTAGAGTTAAAATCCAGCTGGTGATGAGTCACAAGTGGCTGATACTGGGGCATATCCAGTTTAAAATCTTTATTGATCACATGGCATCCTGGCTTGTATCAGAAATAACATAGCCAGCAGAACAGGAACATGATCATCCCCCCTTACTCAGCTCTCCTGAGGCCACCTCTCAAGTGCTGTGTTCAGGTTTGGGCCCCTCACGACAAGAATGACATTCACATCCTGGAGTGTGTCCAGAGAACGGCAACAAAGCTGGTATCACTGCATCTAACTCTATGAGGCATAGCTTCTGGAGTACCATTGCAGAGTACAAGGGATCAGAAGCCTACCTGAGCAGTGGTCAGACCTAAGCATGTAGTAGGGAAATTCAAATACTAAGGTACTGACCATATCGACGCTAAATGGAGCAATATATTAGGCTGAACAAAGGAGTATATCTGAAATCTCAAGTATTTCTAGAGTTCAGACAACTGGACATACTTCTAAAGCATGAGCAGCAGTATGCACTAGTAAACATTACTGCAATACCTGCCTGAAGGATAAAAAGCCAGAAGCCAGATGTCCAACTTAGTCTGCATTTAACAGGCAATTACTTGCAGCACAAAGGAAATGTGACATGATACTTTGCTCTTTTGTAACACTAGAATTTAAAAACCTTCCATTTCATAACCACAGGATAAAAGAAACTTTTTATGACAAAAGCAAACAGTATGCAAAATACATTTGTAGCACTGGCAAAGACCTGTTCTTCCTCAACTAGAAGCACTGCCCCACTCCATTTAGAGGAAGTCAATGGCTTCGCCCTCTAGCCTCAAAATTTCAATTACACTATGAACCCAAGGTAATTTTCAGTGGTTACCACTAAAGGGAAGTACACTGATTGCAGAAAACCACAGAATCAACACACTCAGCACCGCAGGGATGGTATCTAAGTACATCTTAGTAATAATGTGTCCCAGAATTCTATTTTTAAACCTTCTTTTGCTGGCAACACAATTCATCCATCCAAAATTTGAACAAGAACTAAAGCTCATCACACCCTCTGGAAGCTGAGATAAGCAGAATAACATACTTTCCCACAGCATAACATGTAAGAACACAAGTAGGCAGCATCCTAAAAACAGAAGTTTGCCCAAATTTGCACACCAGCTAAAGCACATGGAATTCACTAGCACAAAAAACTGTCTGATGATGAGCAAACTTCACTTTTTAAATGACCTCTATTGCGTACATGAAGTATGTAGTGCTTATAAGATGAGGTTAGCCAACCCAGCAGCTAGCATCTTAGGAGGTAAAAAACGAGGAAGTCGGGAAGTCCTGTGCTCTACCGCTTCCCTTACACTTTCTACATGTAACCCCAACACATTCAGCACTACAAATAGTGGGTCTATATGGGAAGGAACATCTCAGCTTGCTCTGGCTTTGGGAGAGAAAGCACACAGTACTGTGAGACAAAAAAATGAAGTGCAGCAGCAACAGGGTGGTAAGCCCACAGGTCATGAAGAGCCACAGATGGGTAAGAATAATGCCAGAGACACAGCCAGACCTTGCAGATGGAAGAAAAACCTCCTAGGGACTGCAGAAAACTGGTCTCTGAGTTGTAGCAACCTGTACAATTCATAAAGACAAAAAATGAAAGCCTCATCTGAAACTAACTCTAGAAGCAAGGGCCTACTTCACTCCAGACTGTGAAGAGTCTGGAGACTGGTTGACAACTTTTAATTTAATATTTTTTTCCAACCAATTTTGTAAATAGAAGTGAATAAAATGTCTCTTTGAACTTCAAAACATTTTAGGGTTACCACTGTTGCTAGAGGGTACAGACAAAGCTGCACCAGAACTCTGGCCAACAGGGTTTCACCACTTTGATTTAGGAGTTATAACTTCACTCCAGCCCTCAACATGTACGCATGTAGCCTCAGCAGTGATTTGGAAACCAGTAATAGCACTGACGGAAGTAATGACAGTAATAAAATGAGGGACAAGCATGGTTTCTGTGGTACAAAGACCTAAATCATTTGTGACTCTACCATCACCACTTACCATTCTTAGAAGCACATTAGTCTCAGACCCATCTTTCTCCTTCCTCATTCCCAGTATCTTGACAGAAGAGAAAGATGTACATGAAAATAACGTAAAAGCACAAGAACACTTCCCAGCATTAAGTCAAATCAATGAGAAATAATCCTCTAGAAAGCAGATCTGCACTTTCACTGGACCATTAATCCTGAAAACAAGTACCAAAATACAGGTGCTACACAAGCAAGGCAGTTCTTTACTTAGCAAGTAATTTTTAATTTTCCATACCAAGATGCCGTCGTCTGGAGTCAGGTGACAAAGAAGAACCCTGAATTGTACCTAATCATCACCCTATGTCAAAACTCACGTGGGGAGAACAAAGAAATTCCAGAAGACAGACTTAATACCAAGATGAATCATCTGTTACTTTTATTTCTGTGCCTGAAACACCTTTGTCTCCAAAAGAGATGCCACCTACACCAGACCAAAATAGCACTGTTCTGCTGAGCTTCATCAAGTAACATGCAGGTGGGCCTCAAAATCTATGTGTGATAAAAGAACTCAATGTTTTGCAAGCTCTGATTTCTTAATATGTAAGAACTCTATAGTCTCGGATAACTGCACTTTCCTGGCCTAAACATAATAAGAAATAATCTCATTTTTATTAGAAATGTTTATTATTCAACATAATAAAATAATATTGGAGGAAGAACAACATACAGTTCTAATCACTGTCAGTGGAGACCACCAACAGGGCAAGCAGCTGTTGAGGTTTTTGCCCAGTTACATGGTAAATGCTGCTGAAGAAGGCTCCTGGACTCCAGCAGCCCATTCCAGTGTTCAACCATCATCCATGAGAAGATTCTTTACTTGTCCTCAGCTGGAGTTTACGTTACTTTCACTGTACTTTTGAGCAGACTCTGACTGTCCTTTCAACAACACCGCTTCCAGCAGCTGAAAGCCCTGCAGAGGGACTTCAGCCTTCCCTGCCATAGGCCTGGCCATGCTAGCTCCACTGGCCTCAGAGGGCTGAGAAAAACCCAGTGAGTGCCAGGCAGACAGAGAATCACATCCCTGCACTTCGAAGATGACACTCCAGGAGTTATGAACAATACACATGAAAACCAGTCTGCCACACAGGTAAACCAGTAGGAATTATAACACCAATGCTACCCATAGCAGGTGTATGCATCCATTTTCTCCTTCATTGAATTGCCTGAGCCATCCCATCCATAGCTTCTAAAGCAGCACGTAAAACCTTTCTCAAGTCTTTTACCCATTCAAAAAAATAATGCACTACCACACGCTAAACTAAGAAACCCAACAGCAGATGTAACTTCCTGTTCAGCAAAAAGAGCTGAAGATGAGTAGGGTGACAGAAGATGTCAAGTGGTCCCCATTTTTAGGCTACACAACATTGACTGACAACACAGTGACAACCAAACATTTAACAGAACATCAGCAATCCACCCCTCAACGTTTGTTTCAAGTTAAGAACTCTTCATCCGCACTGAATACTGAAGAAAAAATTTATCCTGAGAGAGTCCATGTCTACAAAAACTGGATACATTTTGCAGAGGAACTGTCAGGTGAAGGCTTGAACTGGTGATTGAGCATCTGGTAAGGGATGTGGCTGGCCTAGGAAGCGCAGGCAAAGTGTTTGGACCTGTTCTCCCAAGTGAGCAGAAGGGGTGGACCCAGGTGGAGACAACTCGGGTTCATATAAGAGCCACCCACTGAAAGGAAAACTCCCCTCAGACACAGGCTGCTTTTTAAAAAGGAGTGCTGTGTAACCAGAGAGCCTCTGGATGTCAAAACATTATCAACTTAAGGACAACTTTTGACACTGTCTCCCATGAAGTCCTCACAGACAAGCTGGTGAAGTATAGGCTAGATAAACGCATAGTGAACTGAACTGAAAAATAGCTCAAGTGCCAGACAAAGGTTTGTGATCAACAGCAAGAGGACCAGCTGGATGCTGGCCATTGGTGGTGTGCCCCAGAAGTCAATATTGAGGCCAAGACTATTTAAATCTGCTCTGATGACATGGACAATCAGGCAGAGTGTGCCCTTCAGCCAAGTCCCCAGATGATTCAGAACCATGGGCATCTGCCATTCAAGTGGATGTTGACGGGCTGGAAAAACAGGCAAACGAGAAACTCAAATAGAAATGTCAGGTCACGCACCTGGGGAGAAATAGCCCTGAGCACCAGCACAGGGTTGGGGTCAATCAACTGGAAAGCAGCTCAGCATAAAAGGCCCTTGCACTCCTGATGGTCAACATGCTGAACAACGTTCACAAATGTGACCTCAGAGCAAAAAAAGCCAACTCCTCAACTCCATCAAACAGAGCAGTGAAGAGAAGACAAAAGGGAAAATTCACTCAAAGAGCCAGAAATTGTAATATAAAAAAACCACAGGGGAAGAGGCAGTTCTCTTAGGCAAACTTTGTTAATGCGTGAAGGAGACACAGATGAAGAACATTCACACTGCAGCCCATGATTCACTGTGAAAAGATGCACAGGAATCTTTTTACTTTTCCTCTCTTTAAGATTCACTTAAATTTATGAATTTACAGATAGGTTTTACATATTCTATCTAGCTATAATATCAATTAAAATAATTTGTCTTTGAAGCCCCTATAATCTAATGCTGTAAGAATGTTATGATGCTTGGGATATCTGTGCTGAAACCTAGCACCAATTCCCTGGAAATATGGCTAGCAGAAAGTGTACAATGCAAATTATTTACTTATATTCTAGCATGTAATAAAAGAATAACAGAACTGGCACAACTGTTTTTCTCAAGAATTCAAAGGCTTTTTCCAACAGTCCACTTACTAGAACTGTTGCTCTAAAGCCTGCTGAAATCAGCAAGAATCTTCAGCTGAACAGACTGTCACAGGTTGTTTTATGGAGTAATATGGTAAGAACAAAGTCATTTTTCATTCATTTCAGCTATTTTATTAGTACTTTTTTTTTTATAGGAAATCTTCATTAACATAAACCACCATAAAGTCTTTTCCTTCCCATAGATTTTCACTAACTTCTGAAATCATCTGTACTTAAGAATCAAAAAAAGTATTCTAGACTGCAAACATTTTAAGCAATAACTGCAATGGAACTTCAGGGAACTGGAAGTCACAGTACAAAACAGCCTAATGGAACAGTAAAGCCTTTACTGCTATAGGTAATAGCAGAAAAAGATACTAAAAGATACTATAGGTAACTACAGAAAAAGAACTAATTGGAAACATATCTGTAGTGAGAAAATGCAACTATTCCTACTACTTTCCCAAATGAGAAAATGTATCTAGAAGGAAGAACCCAGGTTTCTCAAAGAAACAATGGCATCCCAGGTTAGAGAACACTGGGAAAATACTACTGCTGCTCATCACAGGTTGTAAAGGTTAGTAATACTCATTTGAGAGCATATTTTTGCAATTCCTGCTTGCTTGTTCTCCTAGTAGGGAAGACTACAGGAGCCTTTCAAGGAAAGAAAGCTTACGATATCTTGGGCTCTAGAAGCAAAGAGAAATCCGCCAGGCCAGATTATCTAAGAGGGGGAAGAGACTGCAGCATTAACTGAACTTAAGGTCAGTCACTGCCACAAATCCTGTTCTTAATCTCATACATAATACCTTTCCCTCATCTGGTAGCATTAATGGCTTGAATTTAAAGGGAAGAAAGAACTTTGAAACATCATGATTCACCCTTCTGGCACTAACTAAAAGGAATCAGACATTACTGATGGTGTTTGTGCTTCGCCTCCCTCACAACAGAGGCAAAACATTGTATACAGATAAAAATCCTGGTTTCCGAACTTCAGGTTCCCATTCTGAGCACGAGTGAGCCTTGGGACAACTGCTACATCTCTAATTGACACTGCATCATCCCAAATACTACTGTCTCTTACCTGACCATGAAGTGAATAAAAAGGCTGTAAGAGGTGCCAGTTAGAATCTTTTTCTCTAAATAAACTCATATCAAGTAATGTAGGAAAACAGACATCACAACATTCTGAGGTGAGGCTTAAACACAAGAGGTCTTCCATAATTTTTCAAGTTTAAGTATATATAATTTGCCAATTTAATTTAAACAGAAAAAACTGATTGTCCACATACAGGCCTAACAGAACTGTTTATCCCATACACACCTTGCTGAGTAACTGTCTGCTATTACCACAGCCTCTTCTCACCTTAAAGAATTTGGTTTCTCCGAATCATGAATCACTGATTACACGAGCAGAAACCACCTCCACCACGAAAGACATTTAACATTTCAGGCCCAGCTTTAAAAACAGCACCAAGCACCACGGGACGGGTTGGGAAGGGGCAGGTAGTTATTCTGCCCACCAGACAAAAACCTGAAATAGCAGAACTCACTTCAAAGTCCTGTAAGAGATGAACCCCTCTTAACCTTCTTGAGAACTGATTTTAGGGTGAAGTTGCTTTTTGTCAGGTACAGCCTTTCCCTCCACTATTTCCCATACCTATGTGCCAGCAGACCCCAAAGCTATGCAGTTTGCTGCACAGCTCCTCAAAGAGCTATCTTTGTACCTGAGCAGGTACCACAGTACCAGAGTGAGAGGGGGATGCAGGAAACCAACTCTTCCACAGTAGGCAGAAAATTCATTGGCATCATCCACCCAAGGAGGAGAATGGAGTTCTGCTACAGCCCCGGGATTTCACTGGGTCTGTTGCTGAGTACTTGTGAGATGATAAGCAAGTAGAAAAGTATGAGAACATAAAAATGAGAATATGAGATGATCCACTGATGCATTAAGAATTAATAGAAACTTTAACTAAGTACTCTAAGTTTAATACCTAGCCTGAGCTTTCAAGAAACAAAAACAGATTTAAAAAAATCATGACATTTGAAAAACTATATTTCCAGCTGCAGATAGCAAACAGCTGCCTTGTTTCAGCATGCTTAGCACAGAATCACAGCCTTGGAGAGCCGAAAGCAGAAGAAATTCTGGTGAGCTACCATGGAACTGGCACTACAAGACAGGAAGAGGTCTGTGGGTCAGATCAAAGATTCACCCAGCCCTCCTGCAGAGATAATAACTGCTGACAATTGAGAGCAAGCATCACTAGAGCATTCTCCAAGCTTCAATTGCAAATCCAAAACTCACTCCACTACAACAGTACTTAGCAGATCTTCCAAAAACACACCTGGATTATCCTTCAGCTTCCAAAATATTATAATGATGAGTAACACGCTTAATTAACTGTTATGCATAAGGGCCAGCTTCTTTTGCTCATTCTCACTCCAATACTCACCTGACACATATTGGGACAAACACTGAAACACTGATCCATACAAATTCAAGGGAGCCACCACATCTCAAGTTCTCACTACACCTCCACAGTCTCCTCTTTCCTAAACTATGAAGTCCTAAATTCCTTGGGTTTGGTACACACACAACTCCATATGTTCAATAATCATAACTGCCCTTCTCTGAGATGCTTCTTGTTCTACTATGTTATTTCTCAGATGGGGAAAAACAAAGAGGGAAGAAAGAGAACCAGGCCTAGACACATCAGCTGCAATCATGCCACGGATTTACACACCAAGGCATGACAGAGAATGTCAGCTGTTCAATAGTAGTAGGAAATGGATGACAATTTGCTTTTTTGACCACCACCAAGAGTTAAGCTAGTGATTCTTTAGAACTAGCAATCACAGATCTGAGGACTTCACTCATGAGCTCCAAGTCAGTCATAACCTCTCAGCATTTTCAATGCAACACAGTTTTAACCTCCCCCATACATACTGCTTGACATTTATGCACACCGAGTTTTCACTTTATAACACACACCGAACATCAAGGGGTCCTTCAGAACTTCCTCACCAACATTTATCTCCACTGGCAAGCAAAAAATCTGTACAAATAGAAAAATAAGTATTTTGCTTCCCCACTGCCACTTAACTCATGAAAACAGCAGAAAGACCTGCTGAGCTGTACAGCTGAATCATACTCTCAGTCACAACGTAAACAGAAAAGAAAAAAAAAAAAAAAAAAAAAAAACCTATTCAAAACCACCGACAAAGTCATAAAAAAAAAAAAAGACCAGCTGAAGGGCATAGGCTATGCAATGCTACTAGTATTGGCCTGCATCCATTATACAGCGTCCTGTTTTGTAACACTTCCATACATAAAAAAACCTTTGTTCCACAGCTACAAGAACCCTTTTGGACACTTATGGACTTTTTGTTTTTCAAATAACAATAATCAATTTTTTTTTTTTTTTTTTAAATGAGAACAAAAGAGATGCAATTAACGAGCTTGCAAGATTACCTCCATGACATCATTATCAGAATACCAGCTTACCCAAGTATTTATGGGTACTGAATTACTCCTGATTCCAATGCACAGATTGCTAGAAACAAATTTACATGAATAATCTTCAATCTGCTAGCTTTCAACCCAGTGTCAATTTGAGGAGATGGGATACTTCAACATCCTTGGAGCAGAACAACAGCCATTCATTATTCCTTTCTAAGGGCCAGAAAGAAAATCACATTCAAGGCTCACCTACAGGGAGCTCCAAAGCAACTTCTCAATAAATTTAAATAACTAACATAAAGAATGCTGGACTGTGTTCAGACTAAACCCAAATGAAAACAGGGTAAGTACACAGAAGGCCTGTAAAATTGCCATGAAAATTGATTACTCCAGACAAAGTTTACTTATTCACCTTTCACCACGGTAAATGGAAATAATAAAATTTAAAAATGCATACAAGAAAGAACAGGTAAGATTTAACAGCTATTGATGAATGAGAAATGTTTGTGGCTACAGATGGGAATTATTTTCACAATAATCATAGGCTCGCTATTCAAGTTGCATCAAAACCAGAAAGCACAACAACAGCAACACAGGAATTAAGATGAGACTGATCACCACATGGGAAGGAATGCCTTCGTTTTTTATTTAACCCAAATCAGATCCTTACCTTACAAGAAGAGATCAGCACTTAGAGGCGATAAGAGCCACCTCCTTGAGGTGCACACACCGGGCCTAATGCTGCTTTCAGTGGCCCAAACGCAATGTTTTGATTCTCAGCTGAGAAGGCTGCCTCAGTACCAGGAGCATATCATTGTGTAGACTGCATGTATCTAGTATAAGCCAAACAATCTGTAAGGGCTTCTGGAAATGTGATTATTTTCCTTGAGCTCACCTCCAGGTCAAAACAGGTAGCTCCCCCAGGAAACATAACTGTATTCTAACCTGTTCTGCCTTTGCACTTTGAAATAAAAAAGTACACAGAAAATTGAATTAGAGGACATCTATATGTTGAATGCTAATGTTAAGTTGATTTAAGCAGCACCGACTCCCCCACCCCAGAGAGCTTTAATTGTCTTACGTTCTCATCAACTCCTTAATATGAAAAGTCCTAAATACTTAGATGAAAAAACAGAATAGGAGAAAATAAAGTACATTTTTAAAGGATGAGTGATTTGCAATTAAATTTCAGTAAGTAGTAATACCCCATTAAAATGTAGAAACATGTAAGTAGGAGGGCACATTACCACGTCAATCAGTAAAACAAGACGAATTCAAAAACAAGCTCACATTTCTCTTCTCAACAGACGCGCACCAACTACATTCATTACTTGGAAGCGTTTAACATCATTATTCTCAATACGATTTAAAGCTTTCTCTCATTCCTCATTCCTGTCCTTCCAAGTGGAAAAATAAAAAGAACAAATCTCAGAATTAAAAATAAGGAGGATTAGGTCATCTAGGCAGCCCACTGATGCCAATGCAAGATTATTCCCTACAGTGTATTTGCTTGTGCTTAATGCAGTCCATACAGTGTGTCCTAACACATTATGCAAATGCCACATACATAAAAGAAAACTGTCTATCTTGCAGCGCACCCCTCCACCAAAAGCCGAGCTGTAATTAGCCACGGCCCCTAAGGAGGCTCCTCATTCACTCTTAGCAAGGCAGCAGCTGCTAACAAAACAAAATTTAAAAAAAAAAAAAAAAAATTGAAACATAAATAATGCTACTACCTACATTTCCAAAAGTGTATGCTCATGGCTACAAGCATGAGCCCAAATTTAAAGAGCAGCTGGTATTTCTCCAGAAAGCCCACACAGCACCTCTGATGCCCGGTACCAAATTTTTACTACCGTGATCCCAATCAGGCTCCCTCAAACAACGTGCTGCTCAGAGAGCTGCAGCAACAGCTCCCAGTACTCTACTCAAAAATGCTTTCCAAACTGCAAGTTTTTGAGCAAAAATCAGGAAGAGAAAAGCAGCAACATTTCCTATCGAACGGAGTCTGGTGATGGCATTCAAAGCTGTAATAGGGCATAGATATTCAGAAAGACGAAGCAATTACATCCCCATGACACAAACAAGGAGATCCAGAGAGCAAAGCCCATAGCTTCACCTATCAACAAGCAAAAAACAGATTTTAGAGATGGTGGATATCATCTCCCCAGAAGAGTTTTTCTTCAAATCTAACAGCAGGGACCAAAGAGCAAATTCAGAAAACTGTTTCACCCTTACAAAACAAACAAACAAATAAATAAATAAATGTATAACAATTCAGGAAGCTCCAGTGTAAGGACTGAAAGAAAAGCGTATTTCCTTCTGTTTAAAAACAAGAGAAAAGACAGACACAACAGTGGAAAGCCTTTCAATGAAGAAGTTCTGGAAGTATTTAAGAGCTGCATACATCAAACAGCTTATCCCACCTTGCAGCTGTAAGATTGAAAGCATTCACACAGAAGGTGGTGACGCACTGGAACAGGCTGCCCAAGGAGGCTGTGGATGCCCCATCCCTGGAGGCATTCAAGGCCAGGCTGGATGCAGCTCTGGGCAGCCTGGTCTGCTGGTTGGTGATTCTGCACATAGCAGGGGAGTTGAAACTCAGTGATCATTGTGGTTCTTTTCAACCCAGGCCATTCTATGATTCTCTTTAGCACCTTCAGGGTTACAAGATGTGCAGCTTCTGAGAGAAGGAACACAAAGTCTGTTTGATGTTGCTGCTCCCACCCATCGCGTGCACTTACTTATACTTCTACTGCATTTATCTACTACTGGTGATGAGGAAAAAAGTGCCTTCATAAAAAACATAAGTAGTGAGAAGTTATAAGAAGGGCTTAGACAGGAAAAATACAGTTTACATTAATCTGCACTCTGTATAATGAACAGGCAGAGCGTAACATGATTATTTCCACTATCCATCAATCTGATCTTTTATCTTTATGTATTATGCTTAGCACAACATATTATTTAGTATATAGATTACCTATTAGGGGAGGCAGACAAACTCTTCCTCTGCAGCACTGAGCTAAATCCAAGGACTTTATGAGCTCACAGGAATTGTCTTCTGCAATGAAGGAGCCACACCTAACAGCTCAGAATGACTTCTGGAGTCCAGTCCATTGACACATGGTCTCAACAGCAGTTACGCCACCCCGCCACTTGCAGAAGGGCTAAGTCAGGCCTTTTAGAAACAATGACCTCTTCTCAACAACAGGAAATAAATCCGTTTTCATTTAACATCATTTCCTAAGTTTTTATATGCTGCTTCCTAACCTTTGCAATTCAACATGCAAACAACTGCCACGAAGAACAACACAGCCACTGAACATTAGAATAGCTTCATTTTTCTCCATCTTCCAGTTGTTAAAGCAAAAGAATAAAAACAGCTACAAGCACCAAGATATATTCCTAGCAGGTTAATCAAACACTGAAACATAAGTCTCCACAGAAAAAGATATAGAAAGGTTTTTGTTTTGTAATGCTCACAGGTTGCACACATTCCTGTTATCATCATCTCCTCTACAAAGCAACATACACACATATTCACAAAAATCAAAAAAAAAAAAAAAATCAGCTTTTACTTTTTCCAAAGGCGCTACTGAGCTACAAGTCTGGTGAGCTACAATTTAGTCATCTGTCAAGATGACACTTTTGTTCATTTAAGTAGTACAACATCACAAACGCATAAAGTGCCATCAGATGCTTTCTCTTTCCCAACTGTTTGCTCAGTTGTTTTTTTGTGCATACAAGTAAACATCACAGCCAAGGAATAACAATACATCAGAAGGAGCAGGGATATTATTTTTGCTTTTAGTTTAATAACAGAGACTGTTTAAAAGAACTCACAGTAGGAAAAAGAATCAAGTCAGTGCCTTGCTGTTTATTAAAACTGCTAGCCAGCTCACTCTAAGGTATTGATAAATGATCAGAATACATAGTAAATTTACAGACAATCCTACGTTGGGAGGAGCTGTTCATTTCCTTGGGGGGGAGTAGGGAGGCCTTGCAGAGAGACCTTGATAAACTGGAGGACTGAACAACCACATGTAGTTTAAGGCAAGTGCCAAATTCTTTCTGCACCTGGGATGGTGCAACCCTGGATACTTGTACAGCGTGGGGGAATGAGAGCCTTGCAGAGCAGCCCCATGGAAAGGGATCTGTGGGTTCTGGCTGATGGCAAGGTGAATGTGAGCCAGCAGTGTGCCCTGGAGTGCACCAGGCTCAGCACTGCCAGCAGGTGAGGGGCTGTCTGCTCTGCACAGCCTCAGCTCCAGCACCAGGTGCAGTTTGGGCCAACGGAAAGGACATAAAGCTGTTAAGGAGCACCTAAAGGAGGGTAACAAAGATAGGGTCTGGTGGGCAAGACATACAGGGAGTAGCTGAGGTCACTGTGTTTGCTCAGCCCAGAGCAGAGGAGCTGAGGGGAGGCCTGATGGCGGCTGCAGCTCCTCACAGGGAGCGGAGGGCAGCGCTGAGCTCTGCTCTGTGTGACAGCGACAGGGCTGAGGGAACGGCATGGAGCTGTGTGAGGGGAGGGCAGCTGGGCTCAGGGAATGGTTCTGCACCAGAGGGTGTTCAGGCACCAGAACAGGCTGCAGAGGGCTGTGGGCACGGCCCTGGGTGCCAGAGTTCAAGGAGTGTTTGGACACCGCCATTGGATGTTGTGTTTGGATTCTGGGAGGTCCTGGGCCGAGCCGGGGGCTGGATTTGCTGATTCCTCAGGGTCCTTCCAACTCCAGATATTCTATGATTTACCACTTTAACAAGTGTATGGCATACAGTAAATGCAGTTATTTTGCACTGGCACAGTTCAAGGTGGTCTTCAATCCACTGGGCTTTTCTTCCAAAAGTTCTTATTTTTCAGTCAACAAAGGTGTCTTTTTGGAAAGACAAAATTCACTTTGTTTTTGAATTGTCAGGTGCAACTACACTTGAAGACACATCCCCACCTTTTCTGAAGGAAATCAAGAATTTGCTGCTTTATACTGGGACTTACCAAATTATTAACATTTCCCTGCAGAAGAGGTCTGTGTTCTGTCAAATTACCTTAGGATTACTCTGACATAAACGTGAGCAGCAGCCAGCATCAGGCTTGCATGAACAAACAGGCTTTGACTCAATGTTTTTGAATAGTTAAGATGACCGCTCTTCCAGGTAAATCCATCTGTTATCTGCATTAAATCTATTCTCCCTTGATACAGTATTTGTGCAGAGTTCTCTGGAGCACAAGTAACAGCCACTCCTAACAATAAGTTTTCTTGCTAGTACTGTGTATTATTTTACATACAAAATCTTACAAATGCCTTTCACTAATTTTTAGTTGTTACATTACATTTAAGCTTCTTTACATTATAGTTCTGCCTCTATACATAGAAACGCTACTGGTCTCCACAGGTAGAGTTCCAGAGCAGCTCACACATTTACAGGTGTAATTACTGCTTGTCAGTCTGTACATATCTAAGTACAGCCCCCCAATGCTTGTGCTCCCACACTAGAGACATAAAGTGTCACCACCCTAGGCTTACCAATGTCACCCCAACTAGGCTGGTATAATAGTAAGCAGAGTCCACTAATTATCATTCATGAACATGCCACTCATTTTCTATTCTGGCTGTCATTGTTGTCCTTCTCTGGTTCCTCACTTGTCCAGCTTATGCAGTTTTGTTCCCTCTGATAGGATATTAGAGAAAAATACTGTAGAACTTTTCTTCCCCGTGTTTGTAACCACAAATACTGAACTTCTGGAAGCACCACAGAAGCTAACTTTGCTTTTATTGTAGTCTTTGGAAATGCACCTCCTAACTATTTGATCAATACAGAAACTCCCAGGAATTTCTAAAGATGGTCTATTCCTAACAATCCACCTGTTCAGAAAAGAAAAAAAACACTCCAAATTTCTTTGCAGTAAAGTATCAGATATTTCCAATTTCCAATTAAAAAAAAAAAAAAAAAAAAAAAAAGAAACATGCTCAAATGAGTGCCAACAGAAAAAGTATCAAAAACTCTTAAAGTTTATTGATAAAGTATTTTTTCAGAATTCGTAAGTAGAGGAAACAACGCTTTACCATAAGTTTGCCTTTTAAAGCCACAGTTATATTTTTTTAATCCTACATTTTAACATTTTTGAATTTTTTTAATGTAGATTTACTGCAAAGTGCACCACAAAGTGATTTTTTTTTTTTTTTTTTTTTTTTTTAAAGTAAATGCAAAGTAGTAGGCAGAGAAAGGGAGTTCATATTTACACTAACAAAGAAGCCAGCACCAGCCTTGAATCTGGACAAGCCTGTAAATGTGATGTTGTGACTAAGGCAGTACTGCCTGTAACCCAGCAGGGCTTAATCTCTACAGCAAAACCCACTACAACCTGACAAAATGGAGATAGCATACACTTAATAATCTAAAAGCAAGAGAAACCACACTTTCACTTATCTGTCCTTATGAACATAAGCTCGGCAATTCTTGTTCCCATTTGCAAATGTGTGTCAGATTTCAAGAAGAATGGCAAACAGCCCTGAGAGTCCCTGGCCCTCTCTGCCAACTCCCCCAAGAGCCCAGAATACGTGATCTGTCCCTTTGAACAGGCGCTGCAAGCCTGAATGCATGATCTTTGTTCTCAACAATCATTTCAGTGCAGAGCTCCAGAGCAAGAGACCACGAGGTACAATGTCAAAGCAAAAGGGAAAAAGAAAAGTGAAAACCAGAAATCATGGTAAAGCAAGACAAATTGAACACGAGATCAGAGTAAATAGGCAGCCAAACAAACAAACAAAAAAATTATCTACCCACATGTGCACTAAGTAAAGGAGTCAAACTGTATGTCTGCACTTTGCCCATCTCTGTGTGCAAAGATAACAGAAGCAAGAGTTTCTTGCTAACAAGCTCCCTTCCCTTGTCCAATTGGTGTCTTACCAAACCCTGATGCTTATAGCTGTGTGCTTTCAAAACCTCTAAAAGGCTGGAAATCTTAACTTCTGCTGCAGCTGCCTCGCCCATAATGAACACAGGCTGTGCCTGAGCTCTTCCTCACAACTTGCTGCACTTGCAGGTCAATGGCTAAACATTACATGGGCTGGAGTTAATACTGCATTACAATGTGAACAACATATGGAAGACAGCGTCCCAAAAACATAAATCACTCCCCCAAAATGCTAATACCTTTAATGCCAGTATTAGCACTCCATAAAATCCCCATCAACTTCTTAGCAAAATCAACAGTTTTGGTTTGAGTATTTTATTTAAATAGTAATTTCATTAAAAACATTTCCTGATTTTTTTTCCTGGAGAAAACGTCCTCACTGCCCCATGCACATCCTATTTCAGTAAGATTGTTCACATACAGCACCCCAGCACTGGGCTCAATAACTGTTCATCAACTGAACCCAGACAGTAGATCACAGGCTCAGAAGATCACAACTCTCATTCTCTCTTGGTCTTCCACACCATTCTATGGCAGAAATAGAAGAATAAGGAAATAAATTGTACTTTAAGCCATGTACGAATATGTATGCTAATGTGCCTAAGAAAGCACTGCAACCTTGATTAGCCATTCTCAAGGCCCATCTTCATTCAAGCAAAGATTATGTCAGGCCTGTTGTGATTAAGGCAGTCATCAGCGTACAATTATCAGGGTAGGAACCTGCTTTCTTAGCAGCTAACATTTAACTGCAACACCAAAATACCAGGCAAAACAACAGGCAGCACAGCCCATTTTACAATCCCACACCTATTAGTTAGCTTTAAGACAAGGAGCTGCAGAAGTGCCAGAGGCCTCATCAGGGCTTACCAGGAGGGAGAGGTGGATTCGGAGAGGAGAGCCAGAGCCAAGAGACCAACAGACTCGATAGAAATAAAAAATAGATTTCCACTTTAACACTTCAACATGTGGCTGTTTCCCTCTTCGCATTTTACATGAATAGTATTAAGGGATATACTCTCCAAAAACGCCCAGTTCTCAGTTCAGAAAAGGACATCAACAATAACACAAAATCCACATACTAATTAACAGTTTATCACCAAGTCTGAAACCTCACCATCTTCTGCTTTTACTTAGAACTCCTATTTTGTCCTCACCTAACCCACCTGCTTTAAGAGACCACAGCAGCAGTGAGAAAAATCTTACACCACCATATGTGCCACTTTAAATCAAGGCAAAAAGGTGAACTGAGGATAGCAGCAGACTAAAACCTGCCAGTTTCAAAACCAGCTTCCCTTTCCCAATTCCCTACGTTCAGTATCAGCCTGCTGCAATTCAGTTTCAGCAGACAAAAGGCAACTCTACATAAAACATGCCCATTTCACAGCCTTGAGCCTCAACTCAAAAACAACACAGAAGTTCGTCTTTATGAGCAAAGTCAGAGGCAGACCTTGGGACAGCTCGGCTGAAGCTGTTGCATGTTTTTTTGGTCCGAAGTCAGTCGTTTGGCAGACGTTTACCGCCGTTAACAGGGAGTGCACAGGGAATCACTGGATACAGCTCCACGTTATAGTTGAGGAGGGCTGCTTGTCTTAGCACGCACGGTGACACCACGGGGCACGCCAGCAAGTTTTTAAACTCACAGAGAAGCATTCCAGCACCAAATACCACTGCTAAGAACGCGTTTAACGCCGGTCACAGGCCGCGAAGGGGCCGACGCTCCCACTACGAAGCACCGGGTTCGCGCTTACCGCCGCGGGGAGGACGAAGCCGCACCCCAGTGCCGGCGGGGACAGAGCCGCGGCGGATCCCGGGGCCAGGCTGGGCGCGGGGGCGGCCGCACGGCCCGGGGGACGGGAAGGGCCGGGGCCGCCCCGCCGAGCAGCCCCACACCGCTCCCAGCGTCCAACTCCCAGCAACTCCGGGGCGGGCGGGCAGGAAGAGAGAGAGGGAGGGCGGGCAGGAGGAGGGAGGAGAGGGGGCGGCCATTAAGCCCGCTCCAGCCAAGCCGTTGCTCGCGGCGGCCGCCCGGCCCAGCGCCCGTACGCTCCTACCTGGCCGCCGCCGCCGCCCGGGGGGGGCTCGGTGTCTCCATCTCCGCCGGGTGGCCCCGCTGCCCACCGTGTCGCCATTATTTCATTCCCGGTTACAAAGGAGGTGCAAATCCTCTGGAGCCCACATCGAGGAGGGGAAGGGAGCGGGGAAGCAGCGCTGGAGCCGCTCGCACACACCCAGCGCGGCGGTCGCGACGACGACGCCGATCCCTGGGCGGCCCGGCCGGGGTGCGGGCTCGGCCCCCGTCACGCAGCGGCCATGGGGCAGCGGCCGGGCCGGGCTTCAGCGGCGCTCCCCGGCGTCCGCCTTCATGGCTGGAGCGGGAGACAGAGCAGAGGTGTCAGTCCCGGCGCGGAGCCGCCGCCACCCGTCCCTCGTTGGGCTAATCGCGCCCGCTCGTCATCTTCCTCTTCCTCCAACTCCTCCTATCCCGAGCCCCGGCCGCGGGGAGGAGAGGGAGGCGGGGGCGGGCGGCGCCCGTGCTGCTGCCGCCTGGCTGCACGCGGAGCGGGACGGGGAACGGAGCGGGGCGGGGACGGACGGCGGGAGGCAGAGGAGCGGCGGGGCCGGGACCGCCGGCGGCTCCGGGCCGGCCCAACTTTGATCAACTCGCGAGGGGCGGGCGAGAGTCGGGGGCCGCCGCCTGTCCCACGGCCCTGGGCCGTGCCAGCGGCGGGGCGGGCCGCCGGCGAGCCCGCTCCGCCGAGAAAGCGGCAACAAAAGAGCACAGCCCTCCGCTGCCGAAGCCGGGCTTTTGTTCCCCGCTCCCAGGCAGCGCCGCCCTCCCCCCCCCCCCGGCGCCGCCGGCGATCAGACCACCGCGCCCCGCCCGCCGCCCCGCCCTCGGGCCTCCGTGCCGCTCCACCCGAGCGCGGCAGCCAGCGGCCGCCCGGCCCTGCCCCCGCCCGGGGGCCATCAGGCGGCGCCAGCTGCGCCCGCCGTGCTGCCGGCCACCTGGGCACCGGCCTCCCTCCCCGGGGGGGAGGGGGATGGTGCTGTCGCCCGCGGGGTCTGTGCGGCTCAGCCACCGCCGCCCCTCCCGGGGACCCCGGTTCAGGAAAGACAAACCCCGCTCCCCTGTTCTGCCCCTACCTCCCGCCCCTCTCGCTCGGTGGCGGCGAGCTTCGGGACCCTCTGCCCCGCGGTGGCGACGAGACGTACCCGGAGCTCTCGTCCCCCGCCCACGAGCCGGCGGTTTCTGTTGCTTCCGAAAATCCGCCCGCCTCGTCAGACGACACGGACGGTGCAGAAGCTGGCCGCCGGGCGCTGCCTCCCTCTCCCCCCCTCAGCCTTCCCAGCGGGAGGACTCCGCGCGCGCTAATCGCCGCCTTTCCGCCCTCACGGAGGACGCCGGGCTCTGCTGCCGGCCCCGCCGCGCACCTGGTTGCCCGCGCTCGGGACGGGGTCAGGCCGGCGGGTGCCTGCGGGAGACGAACGGCTCAGAACGAACTTGGCCAGCTCCCTCTCGTTTCTCATCGTCACGCAACATTTAAGATTTATTTGTCATCCGGCCCCCGCGCAAACTTAAAATTCAATCCACGGATGTCAAGAAGTCGAAAGGACCAGAGTTAAAACCTGTGGAGATTTTTTAAAGAGTGAAGAAGGGGAACGGTTGGGGTACTTTTCCTGTTTAGAAGCCGTTCCCGAACGAAACCGAGAGCTGTAGCCGTGTGCTTGGCTGCGTGCTGCTCCCTGCGCTGCAGTCATTGTGTCAATCTGCAGAACATCATTGGAAATCTATTATGTATATTAAATAAGTTCCATGTATTTGTCATCATTGCTTCTCCTCTGGGAACTGCAGTACCGGCTCCAAATCTAAATCAGCATCATAACTAATATCTGTGCAGAAAGTTGTCAGATTTATAAAATGTCTCGGATTGAAACATGAATAGACTATCTGAGCAGTCATTTAGTATCTGATGAGTCTATTTATATCACCAGAGCTACATCAATACAGTGACAAATATCCCATTTTTACTTTTCTTACACTGCCAATCAAATTCTCAAGCTTTAGTGTTCAAAATGTAACAGTGAGGCAAAAATATCGCAGAGGGAGATGTGATCCCAGAATCACACATTGTTTCATGGCGAGGCCAAGGGAACAGATATTATTATTAACTCTTGGAAGCTTATATTAGTGCAGTTATCAAAAGAATATTTGCAGTGCCAAATCCTCATTAAACTGTATGCACTTCATTTTCTTCTCCTTAATCCCAGATTTCTATTTTTGTGGCAGATCTTTTTGCTTAGAGGGCCGGAATATCTGTAGGACTTTCATGCGTAAGGCTGCTGTAATTTTTCATGCTAAATATGGTGTCATCGTTACAACAAAACTTACAGGAGGCAAGCTCTCAGAGACGTGAGCATTCTCAGATCCACACTGTACAAACGATATCTCAGAGTCCCTCAGCCACCTTTGAAAGTGATTTAATAAAAGAGGTTGCAAGAGCAGAATTAGGGTAACAGAGAGCTGTAATTTCACTTTCTCACCTTTCAGTCTGAAGGTGTTGACACATATTCTGTTAGCAGACAGCTGCAGCAGCTTAAAGTGTTAGCACCGTCCTACTGTTTATTATCACTCCTTGCTAAAGAGCATCGTCCCCACAGGAGAGTTGGTGCAGGCGTCTCTGGAAGCACCTGAGCAACTTGGGTGCAAAGTCTTCCTGTTTGCTTCAGTGGCAGAGGTGGGCCTGCACTGCAGTCATTCT
This sequence comes from Centrocercus urophasianus, assembly GCF_019232065.1. Lineage (NCBI taxonomy): Eukaryota > Metazoa > Chordata > Aves > Galliformes > Phasianidae > Centrocercus > Centrocercus urophasianus. The sequence continues at coordinate 31,358,719 of NW_024884711.1, forward strand.
CTTGTGCCAGTTCTGCTGGATGAGTGATGACACAAAAATGAGGCTCTAACACAACTTGCTGCCCAAACAGTTTTGTTGTCCCAGCCATCCTGAAGGGCCACTCTTTTCTCACCAGGTGCCACGATGCCTGCCACAATGTGCCAGACCTGAGATGCTTGAGCAGGGAGCTGGCTCTTCTATAGCCCTGCTTTAGAGAAAAACACAAGTGGAGAGAAACAGAAGCTAAAGTGAGAGCAAATTTCTTATAGGACTTCTTAGATTAGATTAGTGTGGAGTACCTGGTAGGATAGATTAGATAGGCAGTAGTAGGAGATAACAGTAAATGCTGGGTATTCTGTGCTGGGAGAGAGAAGACTGGAAAGTGAGGAGTCCAATAGGAAGAAGTCAGAGTTTAAAGGGCCTGAGTTTGGAAAACGGAGTGGGAAAAGATTTTGTTCTAAGCAATTAGACACATTCGGTCTCAGAAACTGTCACCTGTGGGAGCTCTTGAGGTGATCCTTCCAGTAATGCTTCCTACTACAGACCCCATCTATCTAAATCTCACAGTCAGTTCAGGCTGACTATGGACACCCCTGCGACTTCTGTTTCAGACTGCTGCTAACTCCCCAAAGCGTATGTGAGCACTGCAGCAAGCATCGTGGCTGTGGGCTTTCTCAGCACATAGTCAGGGCACCAACTGGCATCAGTACAACAGCTTCCATATCCCAGAGATATTATCTGGTGCCCTATGTGGGGATGATTCATTAGATTCTCCACAGAACAGCCGGTCAAAATGATGAACACATTTTTCATTAACTGATCTTTCTGGGATACTGCAGTTCCTTCCTAGACAAGTGAAAGCCTTCTATGAAGCCGTGGCTGGAGCTACACAATAATCTGACCACTGTCTGCATTTGCTTTATGGATTTCTGCATTAAGATTCCTGTGTTTCAGCCGTGATACAGGGATGTTTTCCACCCAGCACTGGCACACTATTCTTCCTGGATACTGTTGGGGATGGCTGTTTTCTTAGTAATTGTATAATGAAATTTCCCTCTCCCTCTGTGGACTTCCCTATGACCTCCCCTCTGGCTGCAGAGATCAATCCCATTGCTGCCATGCCTATGTCTTGGCTCCCATGTGTGTGCTGAACTCTGACCAAAGTGCCTCCCTGCTTTTATTTCAATCTTCTTTCCACAAGCAATCACACCTACCTCACTTGGCCCTGGATGCTGATGCTTTCAAAGTGCTCCAGAGCACTGCCAAGAGGAACTGCAGCCAAACCTGCCACTGGGCCCATAGTAAGAGGAGGTTTTGGCATCACAAAGCTGCAGTGATGCTGTCATACTGTCTCTACCAGCTGCACCCTGCTGTGCTAGTAGTAGTCCCATTTTGAGCGCATGCTGTGTTCTGCCTGCCTTAATTCCCTGCTAAAATCTCTGCCTAGATGAAGTTGTGAGGAGAACACATTTTCCAGCTGGAAACCCACAGAGGTTGCTGAAGATGTGGGGGGGCGGGTGTATACCTTGAGGTGGCAAGGTTCAATGTACTGAATTGCATGGGCTCCAGTCTGGGACACAAGGATGATTACCAGCAGTGCCCGTGAGTAATGAGATGTGCAGAGTGGCTATGGAGCAAGCCTGAGGACAAGCACTGGGTTAAACAAAGGGGAAGTGCAGTGCCCTGAGAGTGCTTGGGCACTGAAGCAGATCAGAGCCAGCATTACCAGGCTTGCTGAATGCAGGTAAGGAAGAGAGAGGTGCTTTCTAAGAGCAGAAGTGTCAGTGCTGATTCACATATCCTCAAAATATCCTCTACCACTAAGCTGACCACTCTGGTGGGCAACACGGCCTATTGCCTTCCCCTGTCATAGCTGTAAATGGCTTGAAGCAATGAGCCAGCTTGGGTGTGATATTACATAAATGCATGGCAGGTTCAGGACTGTGAAGTGAAAATGACTACTGGGTGTACTCAGTGAGGCTGTGTATGGAATATTTCTGGCTGTGCTCTCAAGACCTGTGTCTCTGGCACTGTGACATGGGAAGGGGCAGCCACCTTCTGTGCAGAAGCTGCCAGGAGCTGATATCCCTGGCTTTATTTTCTATCCTATTCCAGGACAATTCTAATCCCTGCTTTGAGGACACCTCAGCTTCTTTCCTGTAACAGCACAAGGCTACAGAACTTACCCCACAGAGTGAATGATGGGCTGGGTGTCCTGACCTGAAATGATACAGAAATGGTCAAGTTGTCTCCTCCCATACCAGCTGTGCAATGACAGGGGAGAGTTGCTTTGCCAGGCATCATCGTCTAGGGTCAGGCTTTTCTTTGGACCTTGTCTTTCACTGCTACACAAGAGAGAGACTTTTTATCCAGGCTACGTATGACTGTTGCTCCCTGGCCCTTCATGTTCTCCTCAGAGGAGAATACAAAATCATAGAACCAGTAAGGTTGGAAAAGACCACTAGGATCACGTATCAACCACCAACCCATACCCACCGTGCCCACTAAACCTATCCCTCAGTGCCACATCTCCACATTTTGTGAACACCTCCAGGGACTGTGAGTCCTCCACCTCCCTGGGCAGCCTGTTCCAATGTGTGTGTGCATATGGCTTCCGCATCTTTTTCAAATAGGAGGTATGACACAACTGCAGTGACAAAGGAATGTGCCTGTAAACAGGTCAGGGTTTGGTATTTGCTGAAATAACAATGAACTGTTTGTTCTCAAAACCCTTTGTAGGCTTGAGAGTATCATTATGGCTGTGTGGATGGCAGGGCATCTAGTCCTCACACTGTTGGGTTTTTAGCCATTTGTCTTCTGGCAGCTGTCTACTTTGGGAACCAGCTAGCTGCCCTATGAGAAGCAGCATCTCAGCTCCCCACATCTTCAGTGTCATCTTCTCAGATCACAAAGTTGGGGTGTGAGAGAGAGCTGTCTGTCAGGATGCGGCTCACCACGCAGTTCGGGTGACCATGTCTGAGGCACAAAGAGAAGTCAGGACTTCACAGAGGTGGTTGTTCCTCCTGGTCAGCATCACTGATGCGTCACCAGGCAGAAAGGAGGCTGTGAGCAGGTAAGAGGCTTGTGCTACTTCATTTCTCCTCAGAGCAAGTATGACCACGTGGCAAGGGGGGTTTTTCTTCCAGGAGACGTGTCCAAAACAGAGATGGTGGAAAGTTTCTGGTATGCTATGAATTCAACCCCAGGTACTTCTTAATGCTGCTGTGTGGGCCTGGATATAGTCTCCTCAAACTGGACCCAGAGGCTGCCAACCGGAGCCCAAGCAGGCTGATGTGCACCTTTTACAGCAGTAAGCTTCAGTCGTTCACTAAAAGTACTCTGTTAAGTATGACATTGTTCAAGCCTGCAGGAATTTACCATCATCCAGCCAGAGACAAAAACAAACTCTAGGATAATTCAGTGTGCCCAGGGGAATTTGTTGCAGTGCAAAGTTTGAGCAAGCAGATTATGACTAGGAGGAGCCCAGCAGAATTCACTTTACTTTTATCTCGGGTTCCTAGCAATGAAAAGCTACTGAAACATGCTGAAACTATAAGCAAAGCAAAACTGTTGTTTTTCACATTTTGCTGTTGGAATCTGTCACTGTGGAATAGCAAAACACTATGGATGTTATTTACAGCAAGATTTCATAATTTTCTAAAGGGCTAAGGGAAGAAAATCACTCTCATCTTTCTGCATTCGCTTAAGCTATGTGTGTTCTTTCATTTGTTTTAAAGTAGAGGAGCCAGTGTCTAACAGATAAAGTCATCAGCCTCAGTTCTGTTGCGGCTTTATTCACTTCGTTAACAATGTTAATTTGTTTTAGAAAACCAACAGGGACTATTAGATGTGCAGCATTTTCCCTTAAAACCATCCCCTCCCACACATACACACAGAGTTTAAAAGAGTTCAAGATAATAAATATCCAGTGTATTTAAATTTGGCCATGACAGAAAAGGTTTGAGTGCTCAAATGGTGACAATTTTTGTTACCCTAGCTCCTCTGCTGAAATAACAGCTCTGTATTTGGCTCTCTGCTGTCTGCTGAGGTGTGATAAATCAGCCCCATTTTTTGCAATGTTTAGTTTAACTACTTAACTGACAATTGAGGTGGAAGTAGCTGGTGATTAATCGAGTGCATGATGTTATCACTCTGTCCTTGCTTTATCACATCAGCAGCAGCTTGATTTGCTGATTGGTGAAGCTGTGCTGGAGCAGCACAGAGGTGTGAACAGCCGTCTCCAAAATTCAGGCTGTTCCTCTTGTTTTTCTTCTGACTGTCCACACCTTCCCTCAGAAGGGGCATGGTGTGACCACTTCCTGCTGAGCCCTGCCCTTGGACAGGTCTTCCTCTATAGATAAGGCTGGATCAAGATAGCTTTCAGGCATTAAAGATCAGAAGAAAAAATAATACATTTATATAATAGGAATATATTAAACTCATTAGAACCCTCCCTCCTACCAACAGTGACATGCTCCACCCAAAGCTGCTGCTTTCTTCTTTTGTCCACTCTGTCCAAAGAACTTTTACTTCATTTTGAGCTCATCAGAATACAGATACTTTGTAGGAACCGGGTACCTCTAAACCTGACTCCTGCTACTTCAACTGACTGCTGCTCAGCTCTCTTTTCACTGAACAGACACATGAGATGCTCTCTGGGACAGCAGGAGGCATCTAAAGGCCAGAAGGTCTCTGAACCTGTAAGCTGATTACTGTTTATGGGGATTCTGAAAGTGATATTCCTCTCCTCTCCTCTCCTCTCCTCTCCTCTCCTCTCCTCTCCTCTCCTCTCCTCTCCTCT
>NW_024884711.1:31363508-31502586 GCF_019232065.1 Centrocercus urophasianus
CTCCTCTCCTCTCCTCTCCTCTCCTCTCCTCTCCTCTCCTCTCCTCTTTCCCACCACCTATTTTCCTCTTCTAGCTTTTAAATACTGAAACAGAAAATGGGGAGACAGTATCCAGGAAAGCATGCACCCCCTTCCCACCCTCTCTGCACCTCCTCAAACAAAAACAAAAAAACAAAAAAAAACAAAACAAAGAAGTGGGAAGGTCGGATTGTATTTATATCAAATTAGTGAGACTTTTCCAGTAACGTTTGATATTCTAACAGAGCAAAATTGTCACTGTAGCTTCTTGGAAGAAGTCTTATAAATTCCCTAGAAAGCTGCATGCAGCTTTAAGAGTCAGGACTGTCTGTGAGTGCTGCTTTAAAGAGGCAGAAAATATTTTCTTTACTTTCTTTATGGCTTTTACAAACCCTTTGAACAATTATCAGTTTCCACAGTAGATGCTGGCTGATCAGTTAGACATGCTATTTAATGAGTGACTGCTCTAGTTTTAAGGACCATCAGAGACAGCTGTGAGCATGAGCAACACTGGAGCTGTGGTCAGGCTCCAAATGCCTCACCTACCTGTACTGGGGGAAAAAAAAAAGCAACCAGCACACAAAAAAGGCAAAGAAGTCAAGCCATAGCAATTACTGCATGCAAGGAGCAAACATGCTCATTTACTTTAAACAAGCGATGTTGACTGCCTATGCAAATGGCAGTATATAAAAAAGAAAGTGGAGAAAGCATTGAATGTAACATATTTCTAGTGTGACTAAATTAATTATTAGCACCCTCCTTCATTTTTTTCCTGTTAAGAATGGCAAAATTTGATCCCAAAATCTGATCAGCAATAACATAACTCAGTGAGAAGTCAAAATGAAAGCAATGAGCTAAGAAACAAAGCCACATTTGCAGAGTGTTTTCAGCCCAGTCTTCTGCTGGGACGCTCTCAGATGTTCATTTCAGAACTGCTTTCCCAGAAGAAAGCAGCAGCCAAATATTTAAACTCATTAGATATACTCAAATTCTTCAGTGCAGCACGGGGCTGTTTCGTATGCACCAGTCTCCAAACAGCTCCATGTGGATTCCATGTCCACACAAAGGTCATTTGCAGGATTAGACCAAAACATTACAAGAGAGGCAAGAAGAAATCGTCCAAGTTAATTTAATTCTCAAGGCGGTCCTTAAGCCCTCAGCAAAATACATAACAAACTCTGAGCACAGGAACGCAAAGCATTTTTCCCCAAAAAAATCTAAGGACAGGGTTTTGTCTTTTTGATGAGGTTGGAGTGGCCTTTTGTGGTACTCATCTGGGGTTGGACTGTCAGATATCAGGACTGTAGAGTTGCCTGATTTACAGGCCACAGTGCTATACAACTTCTATGAGGTTAATTGACCTTAATAGCTGGGTCTGGATAATATATAAAAGAAACCCAGGAGGAAAAAGCTCCTCCTTAGTATGCTGTACTCCTGTCTGCTTTCCTCCAGACCTGGAGTACCGGCTGCAGGGCCAACCTCTCCATTACCTGGGGTTGTGCCAGGACTCCTCTTTTGGAGACATCGTTATGTGTTAGAGGAATCTTGATGAAAGCCAGAGAAAAACTAAAGATTCACACCAGTCATTTGTCAAACTTCTCTGTTCACTAAGACTTTTTTTGCTATGCTGATATGTTTATTTAATCTGCTTTCCCTTATTTATTGATTTCTTTTACAAAGTAACAGTTGCTACAGCATTGCCAGCCCAATGATTTTCTTAAAATTTAGCAATGTGGCCTTTTGAAATGTGTGATGCCCCCAAAGCACGAAAGAGTTAAAGAAAAATAAACAGATTATTGCAACTTCAAGCATTTCAAAACAGAGGTAAATAACAGCTGTGCACAACTCAAGTCCCCTTCCAACAGTTCCTGCTGTAGCAAAGGGGATGAACCGAGTGGAAACTCTGCAGCAGTCATCTTTTGGCTTTTCCTCCTGCAGGATATTCTGTGATTCCATCTCAGAGGATTGCACTCTCGATAATGAAAAAAAATTGTTTGTACAAGAACAAACATGGGGGCAAAGAGTCAGGTACGCTGCTTGTATTACTGGTAAAGGATGGCCTGTGTGCCGTCTTCTGAGAACAGCTATCTCAGGCAGCTGCTCCTTTAGCTGCACCTGGAGCCAGGAGGTTATTTCACAGCTGGCTGGACTGATGAAGTCCTCCCTGACATGTGAACACAGCTGGACATGGCTTTACATAGTTCCTCAAAGCTAGAAAATGACAAACCACTTTCTTTGCCCCTCTGACCTTTTCTGCTACTCTGGGCTCAAATTGGGCAGAGAGGCAACAGGTCTGGCCAGAGGAAGGCCTGCTGCAGAGAGCTGGGCACTGCGGGATGAGGGGTTCAAAGCATTGCATCCCATACAGAGCATTGCTGGAGCACCTTAATGCTGCCACATGTGGGACCCACTACAGAGCAGACCTGTAGATGACTTGAGGCTGTGTTAGGCTCACATGCCACTCTTCAATAGCCAGCAGATCCAGCTAGACACTAGAAAGCTTGGTTCCTCTCAGGCAGATGTCAAGGCTTTGTTCTTGTGGTCTAGTCTTTTGTAGTTTTTGCTCATTTTATATTCCAAATCTTTTCATCCTCTGCTCATGCAATTTCCATTTCCATGGGATATGTGCAGAATCTAGAAGTTCTTCAGAGTATTGGCTGGAAATGTTTTAATTAAGTGGCTCTCACTCCCTCTCTCCTTCTGGCTCTTAATGAACATACTTGCTTTTGGTTCCAATTCAGAGCAGGAGCACTGCTGAAATGTTGAAAACATTGACAGATTAGTACAGCACATACTGGGTACTCTCTTTGCAAAATTAAACATCTCATTCACCTTTAGTTTAGCGTGCTATTAAAACCCAGAATGGAGTGTTCTTGTGCACAAAGCTGTTCCAACATGGCTCCAAGTGCAAACATATCTCTATGAATCTGGCTGAAGCAAGCCTAATAAAACAAATTTCTAACACTCCAAGACAAGTAAATTTTTCTGCATGCCTGGTGCTCTCTGCTCCAAGTGCACCAGAGACCAAGGGCAGTATCCACGACACCTGATTTCAGCCTCTTATCAATAGTTCGTGGCACTGAGCTCGTTTGCTGAGCTCTCTCAGTAGTCAATGAAAATACAGAAGCTGATGGTTCACACACTCTTTTTAAGAGGAGTTGTATCAGCTTTAGGGTTCTTGTTTCTCCTCACCGACTGTTGGGAGATCTTGGACTTCTGTAGCTGTAATGAGTTATTATCAGCACTTCTTCTTCCTGCCACCTTCATAGTGGGGGAAGTAGAATAAAAACGATGCTTTATCCCTGCATGTAAAACAGCATCCTTCTGATGAGCAGCAGTGGACTGCTGTGCAACTCTGCTACAAATACTAATTACTTCTATATTAAGAAATAAGCGTGACATGTTAACATTAAGGCTTTCATCCAAATGTGTTGGGGAATTTTCTCCTCATAGCATTGCTGTTAGCTGAGCGTTTTAAGTGAGACATTTCAATTACATTAATTAGGTATTTCCTATTTCTTTGGCTTATCACTTCATAAATTGTAATGCTGTTCTGCAGTATGAGAGTGACAGTGTGACTGTTCTAGAGGATTGGCATTATGGGAGCTTTGTTTTTAGTAAGGAAGGCTTTTCATTCTAAACAGAGCACCAGGGCTCGTATTTTGAAGGCTTCTATAAAAGAAAATATTGACTTTCAGTTTAGTTTTATCCATCATGTTACAAAACTTAGCAGTCAGTCTGTTGCAGAGGATGCCAGGGATGGTTGTGACCCTGGAAACAATCTGCCTGATACACGTCACAGTTATTGATATCGAAATTGGACCCATTTGATAGTAATAAAGAATTGAGCAGCAGTGTCCACTGGTGTAAGAAATAATTAGAAAATCCATTGCACAACTGACATACACAAACCCAGAGAAAACTAAAATATTGAGCAGTGATATAACTGACCTCTACAGAGGAGAGGAGTTTAGCATTGTACACTGTGCCAAATGCATTAAAACTGAACTCAAATCTTGTCTTTTCACAGCATATACTCTCACAAGGGCTGTTTCTATTTTGTTGTTGTTGTTCATCAGAGATCTGTTAGGTACGACAGCACATTGGAAAGATTTGCAGTACAGATATTCTCTAAATTATTCTGTGGCAAGGAGTGGATAACAGCTTATCTTCTTCACTGCCGAATAATGTGGTAACTGGAGTTCCATCCCTTCTGTATAACTGAAACTGAGAACCAAAGCCTCCCTACAACAGATTGTTTTCCAATCCTTGTGGCTGTAGGACAGCCTTTGGGTGTGACTTGAACTCATATCAGTGCAGTTACTCTCCTGGTGCTGCCAGCAAAGTCCAAGAACTGCCACATTTATCGCAGTTACGATATTAATTTATGAAGTGCATACAGCTCAGAGTTTTAACAATAATTCTTCCATAGGGATGAGTGTATTGAAAGGTACACCAGATGTTGAAGGTGCTGTTGACTACAGATGTGATTTAAAGGTGAAGAAAAGATGTTATGAAAAAGAAGTGCCAGTGGGGTCAAAAATGCATTTAGTTTTGTGCACACGAGAGAAACTGTGATTCAGAGACCCATCTAAAACAGGCTTTTGGCAGTAAGAAGGGCCAGCTGGAGAAACCATCATATTCCAATGGATGCCAAGGGAACCTGGTAAGGCCTCTGTGGATCACTAGTGACAGGTCCTGCAAAGCTCTCCTAAGCCTCTGCGTATCTCACTGTGGATCCTCCTTTATCTACTTGCTTTGGTGTCAAGAAATAGAGTCCCACACATTCCTGAGAACCAAAATGGCAGCCTCCCACTCACTCCATACTCACATGCTGCCATGACAGGGACTGCTGAGGTGGCCTGCAGTTCCTGAAAGTCTCCACGTGACGGTGGCATGAGGAATGAAGGCCTATCTGAAAGGGGTACTTATCATTATTTCAACAATTATGTATATGAAATAATGAATATAGTATTGAATATGCTTTTTTTCCTGCTCAATTGTAAGAAAACCCTTTTTCATCTTTCTTTGAGATTGGCATCCAAATGCTACTGCGTCTCGGTACCTGCAAAACCCACTTCTGTTTCTGAAGTACACTTTCCTTCTTGATTAGGATTTACAGGAATATAGTCGTGTCGAGGAAGTCACTGAATCACGGCAGGAGATGCTCCAGGCACCTCACCATTTTTGTGTCCCTCCATTGGACTCTCTAGAAGCTTCCCGTCTATCTTGAAACGAGGAACCCAGATTTGGACACAGTACTCCAGATGTGGCCACACCAGGGCAGAGTCCAGGGAGCAGAAAAAGTAGAGGAAAGTCAAGCAAACCAACAAGTCCTCTCACACATTTTTGTACTAGCCTCAGGGCCACCATGCCTCATTACTGCTCTCACAAAACTACTGTGGTGTGGTCACCCCGACAGACCCCCAGAGGTCTTTACAATACCAGTAGCACATTAGATGTTCCATCTACGTCATTTACAAACTTTGGAGCTTTTCATGATTTTCTATTTCTGTGGAGAAATCCCTACAGCTATAGGAGCCGGTTTCTAGCCGTGTGACTGGTCGTACACATAGCCCATAATTACTGAATTGGTATTCAGTGAGCAACGCTTTCAATGTGTGTTTCATCCACTGTGTAGCTAGATGGGAATCCACGGCTCCATCCTTATTTCAGTGTAAAAGCATGCAACTGTTTAGTGCTGAACCAGAAGAATATCTTTTCCTGTTGTACCTCCAAAGTAGTTCTGTTAGGAAGATCTACTTCTAAACTAGCACATAGATGTCACTTAGAGACAGGTTGTAATGGGAAACATTTGGGTTTTGGCTAGATTAGTGCATTTAAATGGATCAATGATGAGATGCAGCTGTAGGGTGGAGGCTCTTTAAAAGCTGCACTGCTCATTGCCAAATATAATGAAATACGAATGACTTCCAGCTAACTTATTGTTGATCTTTATATGAGGGAAATTTTGCAACATGAGCATTTGATACTGCAAAACTGCACCATGGGAAAAAAAAAGATACACAGGAATTATGAAGATAAGACATAAAAGTCATTAAGGGAGGAAACAAAAGCTGAAAATACAGGTAAGGTAAACGTGAAATGAATGGAAACAACCAAAGGTGGGGGGGAAATCAGAAATATTAGAACTCTTTCCAAACAAGGGATGAAAATAATGGAAGGCTGTAACAGGAGTGGTAAGGAAATTGTTAGTAAAAGAATTGCTGCAAGCATTCAGAATTACTGATATAAAGAAGAATCTCTAGGGATGAAGTGTGAAGCTGTACAAATTCAAAGCTAAGAAAGTTGGTAAAAGGTAACTTTTACCAACACAAATAAAATATTTTGCTGTGTTCTACTTTCAGTTCCTGATTTGGATTGTATTACTCATCTAAACTTACACATTCTGATATGTAAGAAAAGGAGACTCAAAACGATTCCACTCGATCTTCTTGTTTCCCAGGTCATTTCATTTTTCCCCCTGTGTATCCACCACAGCCACAATCAGTTTATTTGCTTTGTCTTTGACTGTAAGATGGGAAATTCTCAGGCATCTCGTGGCAATGTAACAAGAGTTCAAAAACTAACTCCTTCTGCCAGCTGACAGAGAACATTCTGCGTGAAATCGCTCAGCCGAAAACAGCACAAAAAAAGACCCTGACCTGTTGTCCTCTTCTGCAAATTGTAGAAAACGGGAACAGTTCTAGAGATAACAGAAGTAGTTTTTATCACATCCTTAAACTTGCAGAAAGCGATACGCAAAATTTTAGTCACAAGAAATCCTCAAGATGTGACCCCATTTGGGTTCAGCTTTCTTCAGTTCTTCAGTCCAACAGTAAAGCACTGCAGCAGACTTCAGTTAGGAAATACAACTGTGTGCAAACGAAAAGAGAAACTGTGGACTAACCACTCCTAATTGGATAACCTGTAGGTTTACATAACAAAGGGTTTGAATAGTGTAAATGGACAAGAAGGTCATTTGTAGCTTCTCTGACTCCTCTCATCACCTTCATTGCTTTTCCAAGTTTCTACACAACTATATACAAGCTGTTCTGTTGTTGTAGTTATTTGTTGGTTTTTTTTCCCCAAAAAAGTTGGCGTAGATGGATTAGGGACTGTTTTCTTGGTCTGCTGTTCTTGAGAACTGGAAACTTGAATAATACATGGATAATAATATACTCCTGGGGCCAAATCCTACCTTCATTGACTGCACATGGATCTGGTCTGTCTTTCACGTGAACCATGACAGCAGACCTTTTCTAGCAAGCAGTTCTAGAGACGTTTGTAGGCTATGAGAGTTGCTGTTACTGCAAGGCTGTATTAAACTTTCACATTTTTAATTGCTTCAGTTGTGCCATCTAGGGGATCTCAGCCCAGCAGGGTGCATGGTAGAGGAAGTAGTGAGGAGTCAGTGCAACACAAAGGAGATTTTTGGCAGAAAACTCTTATGATGGACCCTCACAGGTCTGCACTATGGGGAGGACCTGGGTCCATGGGGGCATCGCTAGGAACACCAGCAACCTAAAGCTGTAGCACTCATATGGCACAAAAAAAATCAGTCACATCAGCATTTCAGCCTGACTGTGAGGAGGAGAACACAGCGCAGCTGTGGGGTTGGCAGCCTTCTGTGAACAGACCCTAAACAAGGCAGGATATTTGAATTCAGAATAAGAGAAACTGAGACCAAAACAGCCTTTCAAAACCACCTAGTTCATCCCTATCCAGTTCCATCTGGGTTGTTCCCAGCCCTGTTTTTCAGTGATTTATCTGGTCTATTTTTAAATGACTCAAGAGATGGAGTTTCTACCGCTTCCCATGGGAAATTGGTCCATGGTCTGATAGACACAGCCAGGATGTTTTCCTGATGTTCAGCCTTCAGTGGTTTTGCTTTGTTCGGTTTAATCTCATTACTCACAGTAATTCCCCATTGGTCGGTGCCGAACACTCAGCCCCTCTCCTTTGTGCTTACACCTTCACAGTTGGATACGGTTGTCTTTAGAAAAATCCAGTAGGCTTGATTCTATATTATTCACTTTTTCAAATGCAGAGACAAATAAAAAATGTGAGCAAAGGATAGGATAAATTACTCTTAGAGGTTGCTTTGAAGATTTAATCTACTTCTATTCAGAAAACTCGGCTGAGACCCGCTCAGGTCTTCTAAGGTACGATGACTGGTGACCCCACATCCCACCACCTCCTTCTTACCTGTGCCAGAAGTATGGGAACACATTACATGAGGTGGGAGTAACTGATGTGGAAAAGCAACACCAGTTATCTATAATAAGGGACAAAGACTTGCAGGAAAATGTGTTCAGTGGAGTGGTGTCAAGAAAAGATTACCAAAAATATCTCCATGTGGGTGCTGCTTTAACTCAGCTTAGGAAATACCAGACAGTAACACTGTAATTAATGCCAGAGAGACAAATCAAAATTTTAGCTCAAAAAGAATATGGCAAATCTGGAGTAGAAAGACTGGTGAATCATAAGCATGGGGAAAGCTGTTGAAATGCTATTTGTGGTGAGATTCTTCAGGGACCAAGTACAGAGAGGAAAGGTGACTGAAAACAGCTATTTCTTGAGTGTTCAGAAAATGCTGGAAAGAGAACAAAGATCCTGTAATACTTTGTAAGAAAGTTTAAAGGTGTAGAAGCTGAAATAGAACTGTGGAAGTGAAATGAAAGCACGAAGAGTAACCTGATCAAATCTCTTGGAAGTAGGAGACAGATCAGAGGAGGGAGCAGTAGTATGAGCTAGAAGGAAATCAATAGAGGCTTTTGTGAGGCCCTTAAGAGATAACTGGCTTCCGGAAGCTTGGGTTGCAGTGCAGCATCAATAGAACAGGCTGTTCCTTGTTAGCCTTACTCATAAGAAGGCTGCTGAGAGAGATGAGATGAACTATTCCTCTCCTTCTCTCACAAGCTCCTGTCTTTAAAATACCGGAGTTTTAGAAGTAACAGTTTAAAATTAAAATGAAAGATACATCTTACCTCCAGTTTTGAGTTTTGGGGGAGTCGTGAGCTAGGGATGCTGCAGCAGAAGGGACAAAAGCCAAATCAAGGAAGACAGAGGTCCGAAGTGAAGAAAGCACTGCAAACAATGATTGTAGATATGCTGCCCAAGGAGCAGATCACAGCAAGGAGAGAGCACCTGGGTGGGCAGCTGAGATCGGGGCAGGTAGGAGGGACTCAATTATCCTTGGGAAGCCTTGCTCCTTGCACCTGTAAACATGCATTTTTTTCTTTCACAGGGAATCCATCAAGGAGACAGCAACTGAACAATATATCATGGATAACAACTAATTTTGTAGTGCTGACTTTATCAAGAGCTGCTCAAACAGCATGTGCACAAGCTCCAGGTGCTTGCCACTTGAACACAACTGTAATGTAAAAACATTCAGATATTATGTGGGACAAAAACCAGTTGTTATGGGCTCAGGCATGTCTGTTCCCAGGAAACTGCATTGCATTCCCGCCCATCTGGACTGCAGTGAGGTGCAAAAGAAGATACTCTGGCATATCTTTGTGACCTAAGTGTAAAGTTATTGTTGTTATGTGACGTGCTAGTGGTAGAAATTGGATGAACTTGTCTGGAGACAGCAGAACCTTCTTTCCACTCACTCAATTCAGATAACACCAAAGAGATAGACCCTGGCCAGAGACATCCAAATCAAGAGATAAATTTTAAACCACACAAGATATTTAGATTTGATTTTTAGATGTTTAATTCAAATGTCCTCTCTTGCTATGGATGACCTTTTGCAATGATTGTTTAAAAATTAGTTTTCTATGATTTCTTGGCTTTTTTTCCCCCTCACTTTTTTTTTTTTATTGCAGTGTGATTTTTCAGTCTTTTCCTTCTTCTTGTCTTCCCCTATTTCTTATATCTCTTTTTCTTCTGTCAGTTTTTCCCTACTTATTTCTCTATTCTTTCATTAGTCTTTCCTTCCCACACCATCCATAGACAGGTGGCATTCCCCATAAGCTCATGTTCCATTCTTACTCATTTTCCAGATCTGCAGTTATTGCCCAGTCCTTTAGTTCCTAGAAGTGAAGTGCACAAAGAGAGGAATGCAGATGTGTGTTGGACCCAAGCTTATTTCTTAAATATTTCCAAGACAGATTCTGCCTTTCAGTGGGTCATTAAATGAATTTGGCCATGTTGTACACTCATACCTTGGCCGCTGTCTGAATAACCAAGTCAAGAAGATTCATAGTAACTGTGTACTCATTACTAACCTGCTGACAGCCACAGTAAAAACATGTCATATTATAACCAGCATGGCTTGTGACACTATGAACTGTGTGGACAGATCTTAAGGTTTTAATATGGTACCATTACACATTTTGACTTTCTACAACACAGGACAACATGAAGTGCCTGGTGGCCTGGTCTGGCTGGCCTCCGCTCAAGCTCTCAGGAATGAAAAAAGACTGGGCAATGGCAATTTAGAACTCTTTTGAACTTTTTGAAAAGATACAGAGTTCTGCTGAGGGGATTAGGAATTATCAGGGTACATAGTTTTTATGTTATCTGTAAAGCAACACTATGAAAATAAAAATATTGTGCAGGCCAAAATCTAGCGATCTGTGTTAATTCTGCATTTTGTACTGACTCCACCTAAGCCATTTGTCTAGATATTGTTGGCTAGGCAGTAGTGGTATGGTATGCAACTTCACTTAATTGTCCATTTTCAGGATCAGCCTTTGGCTCAACAAGGTAAGAGAAAAGTCAAAATGGAAAGCAAGAACCTGTGATTCACAAGATGTCACAATCTTTGGTTTCTTGACTGAAATTTCTGAAATGAGAACCACCTGCTCCTGGTAGTAAGGAAGCATCAATGACTGGAAAGTCCAATGCCAATTTCAGTAAAGTTCAAATAGAGAAGAGGGAAAAATAAAGCTACAATTACAAAATTCTGCCAGAAGCTTCAGCTGGGAGACTGGAAAGAAAGCACAGCAGATCCTTTAGAGTCCGACAGTCTTACAGAAGACAGCTAATTCCAGTGAAATAAAGGCAAAACAGAATCACAAATGCTACAAAAGGCAAAGCAGGACAATAAAAGAAATGCAGCAAGGTAGACAGGAGGTGGTATGACAAAGAGGCAGCAAGCAGAGTACGCTCCAGCTGCTGAGCAGGGAGGCAAGAAGGTGAACTCCAGGGCAACTGCACAGTCCTACAATGAGATCCTCACCTCAGAGTGCTGCCATTAAATAGGACTCTGCCATCTGCAGTGCCTCCACTGGGTTTGAAAAGCCATTGGCACCAGGCCCTACAGCAGCTTGCTTTCAACTGTTGCGCTTCTTTACTTAGTGTGAGGGTGAAGCTGACTCATATCTCTAACATCAGGGCTGTAACCTTTCAGTTTTTGAATCAAAAGGTGAGGCTGACTACATGCCCACATCATACATTTATGCCATGAGTGCCAGCTTAGAAATGTCTGCAAAGGGTCAGCTTGTAACACGCTTATCTGAAGTACTGCTGTACAATTAACAAATGTGCAGTCAGAAGAGTGACATGGTTAGGATGGTATTTTACAGGCTTATAGTTAGAAAGATCATTGTGATAGAAAGAGACAATGAAAAATGAAATTTCACTTGTGTCCTAGGCTCACAGTAGAAAACTCCAAAAGGAGGGATCTCCAGAAAGAAATCTTTCCTGAGTGGCAGTCAGCCCTTAAATGGGGGCTAGGAGAGGTGCAGCCAGGCTCTACCCCTTCTGGTCACGCAGCTGAATCACCTTCACCTGTGCTCCCATGGCTGACCCAGTGCTTGCCCCAGGTGATCAATCAGAGGTTCAGGCTGTGACTCAACAGTTCCCATACAAGTGCTTTACCCTTGGATGTCATCACGCTCAGCCATCCGTGCCGTTGGACGTACCTCCACTTTCTTCTCAAGAGCAACTTAAAAATATGAACAATGAAGGAAAGATGGTGTCCAGAAAGAACAAGAGGACAGCACATGACCCCAAGCAACACAGAATATCTGGGTGGGAGGTGCTGAACACACACAACTGCTACTTTCAACTGTAGTTGTAAAGGAACTGAAAGAAATCCGAATTAATGTCACGAGAGCTCAGAGCGAATGGCTTGGCACAAGCCCGGCCTGTGGTTAGTTTAATCATCTATCCGGCTCACCCCTGGTAAATCAGGGTCAGGAAACAATGAGAGGGCTGGGGACTGTTTGCGCTGTTGTTTGCTGACTGCCTGTTTAAAGGAATGTTGGAGGAATGTGCCAAGAATCTGGCCTGGTCAGGGAAAACGTTCTCGTTTTTGAAAGACTGACAGACCTTTACAAAAAAACAGGCAAGAGCCGACGTGTCAGTGAAGAGCGCCGAAGCCAGCTCAGCTTCTCGAAGTTTCTCCAGCTACTAGAAATATTGGAACCAGCAGGAGAAGCGGCTTCACAGAAGGCCAGGCTTGTGGCACTGGGCATGGCCCCTGTTGGTGCTGCGGCTCAGGGAGCTGCTGGCAGCAAACTTCATGCTGTGAGGCACCTGCACACTGAGCGGTGAGTGGCCTGTGCTGCATTGCTGCCTGCTTCCACGTCACCACCCTCACCTGGGCCAGAGTGGAGATGAGGCCCTGTGTCTGTTTATCGCTAAGGGCTCACAGAATGAGAGAAATTCTAGAGCTAGCTGTTCTTGCTTTAAGGCTGACTTACTGCACCCTAAAACGTCACTGGAGTGAGAAAGAATAACCTCCTGGTGGCTGAAATAACTCAGTGTTCTGATGGGAGCATCGCAGTGCACTGTCAGAGATGCACATGGAAAGAAAAAGTGAGTGAATGTGCTGTGGAAAGCATGAAGGAAGGCAAAAAGAAATTTGACTGGGGTTAGTAGTCCAGGTGCTGCCTTTCTAACGTACTGCTCTGTAATGCACTGAGCCTCTAAAAGGAGAAAGCCAAAGCAGTGGGTTCCCTTAGCCACTGTTTCCAGCATCAATAAAGCTGAGCTGAAGAGAGAGATGGGGCAGGGATCCTGTGAGTGACTGAAAAAAGCTGAATGCAGGAGAATCATAGAATCAGAAAATCGTAGAATGGCTTGAGTTGGAAGGGACCTCAAGGATCATCAAGATCCAATTAGCAGGGTTGCCAGTTGCTAAATCAAGTCCTAGACCAGGCTGCCCAGAGCCCAGTTCAACCTGGCCTTAAACGCTTCCAGGGACAGAGATCCACAGCCTCTCTGGGCAGCCTGTTCCAGCACCTCATCACTCTCTCAGGAGTTTTGGTAGAGTTCTGGAAAACAGTGAGAAAATGGGAAAGAGAAAAATACATTTTAGCTGAAACTTCATTAAAAACAGGAATAAAAATACTGGGTTTTGTTCTAGGCCATTTTTCTATGTCCATATTTCTATTAACAATTATACATAATTAAGAACATTTTGCCTTTCACAGAACAATTAACGCACAGGGAAACATGCCCAATTGTGTATTTTGAAGCTAACTCTTAAAGTGAGTTTATTGTGATTATTTTTATATAACTCGGAACAGTGAAGGAAAATTCACAGGACTTGATTTCAACTTAGATGAGCCTATAGACTGTAAGCATTTGCTTCCCTGCAGTGAGTCACTTGAAGACTTTTGAAAATATGATGGAGGGGCTTTTTGCAAAGCGTGTCAAGGCAGAGGAGAATTTCCCCCCTTCCCTCCCAAAGCCCCAAACTCTCCAACAATAATTTGTAAGTTTGGAGCTCCTTATCTGTTATTAGCTATGCTACAGATAAATACAGCGCCGGGACTACAGGACGCTGCATTTCCATATGCATCAACACATCTGAGGGAGTGAAAGCAGCAGCTCCTTTCACCAGCAGCGAGAGGACACTGGCCAGGCCCTGCTGCTCCTGTGCTTAAGTGCCTCAGTGCTGTAATTTTGGCAAAACCTAAACATGGAAATTACCTACATACCTGATTTTCAAAATCCTTCACACTCACCTAATTATCTACACTGAGCCATGGGCTGGCACAGGCTGTAGTCAGGAGTTTGGGGCCTGTAAAGCAGCACCCGGCCTCAGGAGGCAGATTAAGAGAAGAGGTTGGGGACACAAGCGGGAGCAGCCAAGGACGAGAAGAGCTGGTGCTGGCAAGAAGCTCAGAGGAGGCAGCACTGGCACTCGTGCAGCAGCTTCTCAGAGGAAGGGCAGGGATGCTTCAAGAAGTTAACTCAATGACTTTCTTTTAAATTTAGAGCATATTCTCAGTGAAAAGCTAACTCCTACGTCTTTACAGTTTTAAACTGTGATCCCATCTGTTCTAAAGTTGAGCGCTGAGCTGGGAAAATACCAGGAGACCTCAGCATGAGGCTGGGGATGAAGCTGGTGGTGGGGCTGCCATCTCCTCTCTGCCACCATGTCCTCCAGAGGTGATTCTGAGGAGTCCTGGCCAGTTGTGCATTTGATGAACTTTACTGAGAATCAAATAACTGCATTTCCATTCTATTTGGTAGTGTATGAAATTCAACTGAAAATTTAAATTCTTGGAGTTAGCAACAATACAGGCATTTCTACCTTTAGGCCGATGCCATTATTCTGGCATGCTGCAGGAATGACATTCACATGGAAAATTGCTATATTTTCATACTATTTTCATACGTACACCTGTACTACACTAACTAAAAACTAGTCTGATAACTTGCTGAGACTTCTAGGGGTGTAACCAGGGGATGTGAGCACTTGTATTCAGTCTGTATGTCTGTGGAGGAACTGGGCCATGTTATTATTTTGCTACCCAAATACACAGAACAGGTGTTCCTTGTTCTTGAGGAGCTTACACACAATTTTCACAACCTATTTTTACTTTATAAAACACTTTTGTTCTCCTGCATACAACAATTTAAATGTCTCATGCTGAGGCTTAGACAGCATAAACACAGTTTGAGGAATGGAAAATAACATCAGCAACGCTGCGCCCGTCCGAAGAATTCAGATCATCCTGAGGTAGTGCCATGATGTACCTTGACTTCCTTCTTCCCTTTTGCACAGGAAATGTGTTCTTGTAGTTGACTCTTTTTCTATAAATAAGTGGGACATAGTCAGGAAAACACTCACCAGCTTCAGACTCCACTTTGCGACTTATGTGGGGACAATATCAAAATATTTTGATGCGTATTTCGGCTAGGCTGCTGCAAGATATGGTGGAGGCTTGACAGAATCAACTGCATGCCAGACCTGACCTGGATAAACCCTCTTCTATTCTTGGATGATACTGGAGCCAGAAATACGACAGCGAAGCAGGATGTTGGTTGTGCAAATTTGCGTGGCCATGGGCAGATTCCTCCCCAGCTCACAGGCAGCTGCAGCCAGGATGCTACAGGGCCCTAGGAAAATACAGAAGGCCTTGGCAAAGCTGGTGACACATGGGACTCTCTCTGTGCTTTGCAAACCACTTAGCTTCTCTATTTTTATACTTTTGGACACAAATCAGAAGTCTTTCTCCCCCAAAACTATCTCCTTCTTTTCTTAAATATCTCTCATAGAAGATATCTGTAACTGCCTGCTGGTGGTATTTCAGCTGTTCTTGGGGTGTGTTTTCCCTAAGGATGACAAACTCATCCATATTTGTGGCACATTCCAATTCTGCATTCACCAGATCATCCTTCACTTTTACTCCCAGCACCTGCTGAGCTCATAAACTCAGAAAAAAATTTCTGCCCTATATAGACTAGGAGAAAATGGGAGAGATGGAAGTAAAAGATGTAGGGAATAGGGTAAAGCCTGAGATGGAAAGACTCTGAAGCCTTAGAAAGTAAGAGAGACTGTGAGCAACCACACTGGGATCTAGTCAGATGAACTAACATAGATGCATAATTTGTTTGATTAAAGGCAAAGAGAGATTCAGATTTACTTTACATAGCTGACTCTGTCTCATACATAGCTTAGGCAAAACAGTATTTGGAAGCTTAAATTGGCTGTTTGTAGTTAAATGCTTGAAAGCAGTTAATAGCATCCTGTTATTATGTACAATGCCTTCAGGAGGAAGAAAAGCAATTTTGGTTTATTACGGTTTTCTTTCCTATATGGCACAAATGGGCCCAGGATCAAACTGTCTCTCAGCAGAAACCTTCCTTGTCCACACTCATTCAGCAGGTCATATTTAACCATTTTCAGTATCCTTCCTGTATGCTCACTAGTGGACTCATTCCAATTAATGTTCTACAGTTAAAGCTTGCAAGGACACCTCATTTTTTAACCTCTCTTACTCTGCTGCTCTGCTACTGCTGAATACAACTCTGTCTCTGGCCTGCCTTTGGTGCCATGAAAGCTGTCTGCTTTTTGTCTCTGTCTGTGACTGTTTAGGCTGAGCTATGTCTTCCAAAATTCAAATTTTGAGCACTCTCACCTGATTCCAAATTTCCTAAGAAAAAGCAGAAACACTACTCCAGTAATCCTCATGAAAACCCAAACAAATAAATCAATTAAACACTTGTATGACTCAGAAAGACAAAGAGATATTGATTCCCAAATCAAAGAATGACACAATTGTACTTGCCTCTCCTTTTCATTCTGGTACCTCCCGTTTTCATCCCAGGTTGCGTGTTTTCTCATTCTATCCAGATTGGGAAACAAACATATTTTCAAAGGAACAAAACCTGAAGGATGTGGGTAGGCACCTAACCAAACAAGTGAAATCCCATAATTTCTTGGATACTTACGAACTTTCAAAAATCCAGCCCTGAACAACACAGAACCAGGGCTTATCTTTCCTGGAAACAAACAAACAAACAAACAACTGTCCGTGAGTGACATTAAAGTGACAAGGATTTGGTTACGATGCACCAGGATAAAGGAGAGAATACCATGTGACAAAAGATGTACCTAATGAAACTAGAGAAAAACAACCTGATGAAAAAAGGTAAATACTCGTAACAATTTAAGAAAATGAAATAGCTAAGAAAAAACATTTCAGGATATCACTGATTTCTTCCATTGCTCCCATAACATCTTTGATGTTTGTGGATGTTTTTCTACGCAATTTCAATAGCTGTAAATGTGTAGAACTGACCTTCCAGCAAGTGTTGTCCCTTGTCAAGCCTTATGACTTAACAGCTCTGGCAAATGCGGGGAGCTTTACTAATGGTAGGACCAGAGGGTTTTGCAACAAGTGATTTAATCTAATGAAACGCTGTGTCATGATTAGAAATGAAATTTTCTTGTCATTATCAGAGGTCCAATCATGCAGGTCTAAAAGAGTACTGGATCACAATAATAAAGTCACTTTTGTTTCTTTCTGCAGTGGAAAAAGAAGGGAAAACTGTCAGGACACTCCCGAAGCAAACTAAAGGTCAGTCTTTGAATGGTATCCAAACCTTTTTCTCCCTTAGTATTACAAATAAATTGCTGTACTGCAGGCTCCAGCTGTTTGCCAGTAGTTCACTCCTCTGTGCAGAAGCAGAAGGAACGAAGCATGACAGCAAAGTACTGCACTAATTGAGTCGAAGTTTTTGCCAATTTGGAATTTGTGTTGTGTTCCAAAAAAACCCGTGGTAACAGCGAAAAGTGCACGTGTGGATACGTGTGCTCATGTGAGAACACAAAGGAACCAACCAGTGGTTTCTGGGCAGAAAGAAGGATGGTGTCAGCTCATAATTCCTGGCAGAGGAATGTGCAAATTTCTCTCTCCAGTCTAAGGAGGAAAATAAATTAAAATACCCTTCATAGAATGCTTAGACATTGCATTCATCTCAGCTCCTATAGGTAGACAATCAGAATTTCTGGAAAACATTTGAAAAGGTAAAAGAAGGAAAGACATTCCTAAATCGATGGCTTCACAAAAGGGAAAGCAGGCTTCTATCGCTTGTTGTGATACTCTGTGCTTTTGAGATTCTCATCTAATTTTTAACTGAAACTGAAAATTAAAGTGTTCCAGGGAGCTAGAGTCAATCGCAGGCTTCTTGTCTATCAAGTCTGATTACAACAGAGGCTTTCAGTGCTCTTTTATCTGGATACAGTGGAAATGCAAACATATGGAGAGAAGCTGATTAGGTCTTTTTCAGTCTAAAGAAATACTAAAATTTTAAACTCCAGTATTTTTATTCCAATGAACGTTATTCTCACTACAGAGCAGTAGAGATGATTCCTGTCAGAAGTACATATCCAAGTTAAGCATTTTATTGCGCGCAAAGAGTGATGATTTGACTCCTTCCCAGGCCAGAAGCTGTTCTGAATACGGCATACACAATTTGTTTGTTTGTTTTAGCAAACACCTGAATGTCACATAGAAATGTAATTACAAAAACAAAAAGCTTCTAAGATTAACACAGTATGTTCAGGAAATGCATCACCAATAGTAAGCAATCAAAAAATCCCAGGCACATTTACTACTTTGTTCAACTACAAATACAAGCATGCAGCAGCATGCTTGGAAAAGAAATAATTACGTACATACCAGTCAGGTTATTTAAAATTCTTTTACTTTCAGATATTTTGGAACTGGACCAGATACAAGCATGACTGAATTGAATGAAATCTAAAACCTGAAGACTGCTAAACATTTACGGCAGCTTTAAACTAAATAACTGCCTCTGTTCATTTGTATTCAGTAGGTAGGGAAAGGATGCTGGTGTTAAGAGCGCATGAGAAGAAAAACTGAGACGAAAATGGATGCCTGCCAAATACATGAACACAATGTCCAGAAAAATAACTGATGGTAAAGAACATCCTCTCTTCTTCAGCAACAGATGTTACTGAACTGATTTAAAAAAAATACATTGCTTTGTGGGTCATCGAGTGCAACTGCAACTGAAAAAATGCTTAGTGGCCTTTCAGTTCAGGAGCACTGTGACACATGCAATCAACACTGTTATTAAGCCATGAAACAGACATGGGAAAAAGTAAGGGTTGTTTTTTGTTTGTTTGTTTGTTTTAAATTATCTGAACAGAATGGAAAAACTAAACTCAACATTATTGAGACATATTTGCATAATGACCCACTGCCTGGACGGGCTTTGTTCTGTAAGGGTACAAGATTCAAATATGATGTTAGAAGTATAAAACACCTCTTATTCACAGTATAATTGCACATGTAAATTCACTACTGAAATTCATATAGTGCTTTCTCACTGTGTTTAAAATACGATGGCAGGAGAAAATAAGTTTAACTTGAATAAACATTCCAATTTCTTCTTATATTTTCTATAATTAAGTTCTTTTTTGTTGGTTACATAGATTTTAACAACCTGAATCTTCCAAAGAAACAATTTTGACAAAGTCTGAATGAAGTGCATCTACATATTTTCACACTAATTTCATGCTAATTCACCTGTTACATTCTTTTGTTGTTGTTGCTGTTGGCTGATCATAGCCGCAAGGGGAATTGGGCTGCACTTTTTTGAGATGAGAAGATAAAAGGACAAAGTCTCAGGGATCTCCCACATTAGGCTTAAGCATGTCAGCCTGCACCACCTGTCAGTGCTACTGAATCCATGGAAAACAGAAACATCAAGTAAAACTTTCATACTCTCATAGAAGGAAAAAAGATGAAACTTCTTTCAACACCTTTCACCAGAGGTGTGGGCCTCTCTGAAGCAGAACGTTATTCTGTAAAGGAAAGCTTTTCAACATAAATCTTTAAAAATATAGGCTAAAAGAGTAAAGAAAAAAGGACTTCAACATTAATCTAGCAATTGCAGTAATTCTTTGATCTCACTTCATGTCATTAACATCATGGATTTTATCCAAATAGAAGTAGATTATGAGTGACAGGATACATTCATAAGGTACATTTAGATTAACAATTAAATGCATGTTTTGGAAGAGCTTTTTGGGATACGCAAAATATGCTAAAGCGGGAAAACAAACAACTGTGCATTGTAACAAGAGTTCTTACAGTATCTGTGTTAACTTAAAAGAAACCCACGCTGATAAGAATATACCTCTTGCAGTTCAGAGTAAAGCTGTTGGTACAGAGCTGCTTACATTTGCTTCCCTCAGGAAGTTATTGAGCACTGCTGTATACAGCACAGAACTAAATGTTTCAACTAAATACAGCATGTAAACTAACAGACTTCTTCCAACACAATGTACGAGGGAAAGAAGGAATCTCCAGAGTCTACAGCATTTACAGGTTAACTTATTGCCCCTGTTCTCCTGCACATTTTTTCCTTTCTGACACTAGCTTTCAGCACTGTCAGATCTGTATTCCTTAAAGAAGACATACAGTCACAGCAAGTCTCAACTCAGACATGCCATGACAATCAATTTGGCATTAAGTTATTGTTTAACATTAAACTTTTGTGCTTGATGAGGTTTAATTAAGAAAATACACACAGAACACTATGCTAATTTTTTCACTTGCTTGTGTACTACAGAAGTCGAAGGATACTATACAGAAATGGAAGCCTGCCTGGTGTTTTCTCTTGGTTAAAATTCAGCACATTTAACTGATAAGATCTATGCTACATCACCTACTAGAAGCAAGACAACTTACAAGCTCAGATCAACAGTGTCTTGCAAAGGTCCATTTTGTACCAGCACTCTAATTCAGTGCATTCTGAGAGTTACAATTTCCATTTGGAAGAGGCAGTGAGGACTATCTGAAGTCATACAGCATACAACTTCAGCTGAAACTTCTGAACCGTGGAACTAAATAAAAATAATGTTTTCAGTTTGGTAGCAGCATATCCAGCCAAAATCACACGGACGCTGAAGTTCCTAAAATTCTCTATAATAAACTTAATGCACATAATGACATTTCTGAACAATTTTTGCAACACATTATGAACACATAATGTGAAGTACATTAATTGTAATGGATGGAATGATGGACTGCACAAACAAGATGCATTCACAGTGAGCTGAGACAAATCATTAGTAAAAAGAAATTATACCATAATTTTAGTACTTAAAACATGTAGTAACTTTCAATGTCTACTTCAGATTTTAGATAGGAACACTCACTTCTGTATATATTCATCAGTACCTCAAGAGTAAATCCCTCATTACACTGAATTAATAGAAACAGAAGTCAGTTGAACTTCCTTGTGGGAGATGCTTGAAGGAGTGCAGTCAAATTTCTTCTTCTCTGAGCTTACAGATCTTCTGATGAGGGTGTAACTGCTTCAGACTCTGTATTTTGCTTTTCCACGGTCATTGATAACACATATGTGCTGAAAAAAAATTAAACACTGATTACAACAGCATAGTTAATTACATTATTAATCATTAATGCATTGTTCAGAAATAATTCTGTCTGGCCAACCCAGTAATCTTGCTATTATCCTTCCTCTCCAGAGACCTGAAATTGAATTCTGATTTCACTTTCTACTTACTGCAATTTCTGGCACTCACAATTGCCAGCATCCAGCTCCACCCCTGGAAGTAACATAGGAAGCAATGACAGGCTAGTGAAGTTTGCATCATTATCTAACTGAGAAAAGGAACATAACAGTAAAATGCCCAAGTTGTCTAAAGTCGCTGTATTTCAGTTGTTACTGCTGTCACTGCATTTACTGGGAGTGAAGGAACTGTGAAGTTCTAGGTGCACAGAAGATAGAAGCATGGCAGAAGTGAAAACTTCTGCTCTTAGTGGCTAAGAGGCGGGAAGGAACCATCCACAGTGCTGAGCAGCGACTCCTCTGGATTATCTGAGCTTTTGCAAGGAGTTCTACACTCACTGGGAGGATCCAGCCATGGCTTTAGACCCCAGGAATAAGGTAAATTACAGTCTCTAAAACTCCGTAAAACAGTGTTTTCTTTTTAAAAAAAAGAAACTTACGTTCAGATCTCTGAAGTACTCGTTGTAGTCTAAGGCATAACCTACCACAAATAAATCTGGAATTTCAAATCCATAATCTGTATTGAGATAAATAACAAACAGCATCAGTACTAGATAGGTGGCTTCTATATAGCCCTTAAATACATCTGTTGGTTTCCTGACCAGAAAGCTACGGATAGGCAAAGTCAGTTCAGGTTATGTTACTTTTGACTAAGACACCAAGGTCAACAAGCAGCCCATCATGCTCACAGACTGTTTGTGACGGGCTTGTGAACAGTCAGTGGAGACCAGGAGAGCTGTTTACAATTACCAGTGGTACAACAGACACATTGTTTAAGGAAACCAAAATCAGAGCCAAAAAATTCTGCTCTCCAGAAGGGGCAGCTCCATTGGTATATGCATGCGATGACAACTGTCCAGAAGCACATAAATGACAAAAAAAGAGTATAACTTTAATTCAAAAGTTGCTCACAGAACTACTCAGAGAGTTGTGTATTTTCTTCTGAGGGTAGGCAAAACTATTATGCATATCATCCTACCAAAACGTGTCACATGCTTCTTAAAGCCCAATCTTACAAAGACTCATGCCCATGCCTAACCAAGTAACTGCATGCAGTGCGGATGAATCATACAACTCACACACTTCAAACCAATCTTAGACATGCACCTGTATGAGTGTGAAGTTCTGTGCAGTATCAGCACTATAGAAAATGAGTTAGACTCTCTCTGAGTTGCCTGCTATGTAACCAGAGAACAGAACCTTATGAAGACACCTTGGAATCACAGATCCAATATGTGAGGAAATGACATAGCACTGTTAGTGATTTAAAGGGTGACCTGATGCTTTATAAAATTCATCACAGTAAAAGTAAACAAGAAAATGGAAAAAACCTGTTGTAGCCACATACCTGATACTACATCATTTTTTCTATGAAATCTAAAATGACAGTAGCTTGGTACAGCTTCATTTAGGGCTCTGATTAAGCATAGTACAGGTACCAAAATTGGAGAGAAAAGTGGTGCTGCTATGAGAAAGCTTAAAAAGCCCATTTTATCTTTTTCTTTTTTTTTTGGGGGGGGGGGGGAAGGGTGAATATTATGTTACTGTATCAGTGTTTACCCTTTAAACAATAATACTTCTCAAAAATATATTTTTAAATGTTACTGTGCTATAACTACACACAACTTACAAGTAATGAGGTCACTAAGAAAAAGCTTTTGTGTTCCAGTGAATTCCAGCAGCTCCTCTAAAGAAAAGTTAATAAAGAAGGAAAAGGAAGAAATGGACTTTCTCTTCCACATAGCTTGTCAGGGACAGGAGAGAAAGCAATCACCTTTCATGGGTAACACTTAACCCCTTCATAACTTCCTTATGAAATCTGTACTCTGCAGAAAACATCAAATAAGGCTGGGATTAAACCATAGTTACACAGATCTTTCAGTTGCATCCCATACTCCCCCTGCCAACTGATATCTTACAACACTTCTAGCAGTCCACCTAATGACAGAATAACAGTAACTTCTTGAACTGGGATATAAAGAAGTTCACAACAACACTTACAGTCTGGTCTGTACCTATCAGGCCAAGATGTTCTTTTCACCAACAAACTGTAAAAAACAAAAAAGTCTAGATATTCACCAGAATAAAAAAACTGTTTTCTCTGTCAAAAAATAAATAAATAAATGAATGAATAAATAAAAATCAACCCACAGCTTCTGAGCCACATGAATCACTGTTTGTTACCTTTCTGCTACTTCTTTGACAATAATCTAATGATAGGGAAGAGATGGGTGTGTTTCCCTTCAAAGTCTATCAATGCCAGTCTTGAAATGGCTGGAGAGGAACGAATGGGGCTGAATGTCACTGCAGAACAATATAATGGCATTTCCTCTCCTGTCCTCCACCCTCCCCTTGGTGACTCAGGCAGCTTCTCTGCAGAGCTCCCCATGTGATAAGGCAGCACAGCTTTAAAGCAGGATCTTGGAACAGGAATCCCACTGAGAAATATGTTGGGCTGGACTAATTAATTAATAAGTTTTGTGATCATTTTACTCACCTTGCCACTTTAATCATTTTTGGATTATATTTTTCTATATGATTAAGCAGAACCTTCATAGTCCTTCCAGTCCCAACAATATCCTTGTAAAACATGAAAAATACAAGAAGTTAAAACAAAGGAAAGCTGAAAAGAGGAAATCTGGACAATGACTGAGCAGTTCCACATTCTTATTTTGTAGAAATTATACTATTATACACTCTAGAAGCAATCACTTTCTACTCACAAAATAAAGAATGAAAGGTCTCCCCATTTCCTTCTAGTACTTGGGATCTTAAAAGGGACTAGGGATGACTTTACTGGGCAGTGCAAGTATACAGGGATCAGAACTTTCAAATTATGATCAAGAATAGCAAATGTCAATACCTCTCCATCTCAGGGCTAGATCTGCTCTATTTGTTTTTTTCTTAGCCCAGTACAAATGAGTATTTTCCAGATCTGCTGTGCTCAACCTAATCTGAAGGAGATCAGTACATACCTGGCTACACAACTGAACACACATGGGGAGCAGCTGTTGATGCTGAACTCATTGAGTGTGTATTTTTCATTAGCAAAACCTTATATTTGCTCCCCAACTATCTACAAACATAAATAGAATTTGCTGCAGACATTTTTCAAGTTTAAAGCAGTTAGCACTGACAAGGAGGGGGCTTGTAGCAGTTACTCAGGTAACCATCCATCTCTGTGGCTCATGACTTTTTCCCTTTGCTATGGAAAGACATTCCAGCATCTATTTGTTTTCTTCGTTACACCATCCAGCCTACTTCTCACACAAACAGACTGGGCCTGAAATGTCAGTCAGATCTTGGATGCTCTTGAAGCATCCCAGTCAATTTTCTGACATTTTAACACAGAATCACCTACATTATTAATTAAGAAAGATTTTGCAGCACCACTGAAGTGACACGTTTTCTTCCTCTAGAACTGAATGCTGTTGATCTACATCAGCAACATATCTATGATGGATCTTCCCAGGGAACACTCCAGGTTGCAGTGCTAATGAACAGGAGCCATGGAGACTTGAGAGAATGACTGACATTCCCATGCAGCGTGTGAACAACCCTGAAGTTGTAAAGCATATGTAGGGCTGTGTTGCCATTTCAAAGTCATGCAACAGGGAAATTCAGTGCACAATTGCAATTGATTCGTAGTCTTCCAAGGTACAGAACAACCTGCAGAACAGGAGATTATGAAGCTCTGAAAACAACAAATCAAGTGACATAGAAACACAAACTCCTGGCTATCACAAAGCAGAGTCCAAATTAGAGTGGTGGCAATGTAGTTTGATCTCTTTGCAGTTGCAAAAAGACTGAGAGGTTATTAAGTAAAGCAACTCCCTCTTCACCAGTTCCCAGTCAAACATTCTTAATACAGCCACGTTTTAGAGGTTAAGTGCACAACAAAGACTTCACTAGGTGACTTTCTCCAAGTACAGTATGACAGAAATACAGCCAACTTACCTCAACAATTAAAACATTCTGGAAAAAAGAAAAGAAAAAAAAGTTACACAGTATTCACAAACCAAGTGAAAGAAATGTTTGAAAAAGTGATAGGCCCATGTGCACATGTACAGCTGGGTAGGACACCGCTTCCTGTTTCATTTCTGGTCATAGCCAGGGACTATGAGTTTATTCAGCTTTGTCTGGATTATCCCCCTTGTATGAGAATGGATGTAGCTCTGGAGAACACCAGAAGTGGAAGAAATACAAATGGGATGAACTCCACTTCCTTGCAGTGTGTCCAGCAGTGTACTACAGTGTAACCAATAGTTTACTAAAATGTACCTAATGTTAATACTAGGCTGCAGCAACTATATTCTTACTCTAAAATTCTTCTCTCCCCACACCTCCAGAAATCTCAAAGTGAAGGATTACAAGGCGAGTTCTATGTCTCACTCTCAGGCTGCAAAGTACCATCTCCAACTACTGCTGCCCAAATCAGTAGCGTTATTTGAAGAGAAATGGTCCAAGACATGTCAAGCCTTATCACAGTGTGATCACAAAGGCTCAGCTTTTTGCTGACATGGCTCATAACTGTCCCAGGAATCACAGTATTTAAGGCTACTTCTGTTCTCCTATTAAAAGTAATAATAATAAGAAATAAGAACCTACTTACTGGAGGACGTTATTGTATACATGTTGAAAGGGATAGTGTACTCTCTTAAAGTTTTGCATAAGATCAGCTTTCTGAGATGGAACTTAGAGTAACAGAAGCCAAGTTTTTGTGCAATATCTATCTACCCATGTATTCATCTTGCATGTATATGATCACTGCACATCCTGCAAAACCTTGAGACAAATAGTTTCATATCCATGCAGTTGTTCACCAGACAAGCATACATTCCCTCTCTTGCAAGTTTGTTGGTTTTGCTACATAGGTAGTATGGAGACTGTCTAACTTTCCTTTCAATCACACAGTCCCAAATCTGAGAGCTCTGAGAAAGACTCAAACACCATGGAGATGAAGCTTTTGCAAGGTCTGTATTTATAAACAGAGTGGCTTTGACATCTCATTAATAGGTATATATATATATTTTTAATCTGCATAATAGAACTGATCAATATAGATCACACACACATACACACACACACATATATGTCCAGGTTGCAGTCCCTCCTAATAATTACAGTGCTTGGCAGGGAACTGTGGCATGCTTCATGCACACAACCACTGCAGAAATGTGTTTCCACACACTGTATAATCCCTAGATGCTTCTGAAATGGCAAAACATTTGGTAAAGGTGTGGAGGGAACTCCCAGCAGTAGTTGAGTCAGTGTCAGCGATGGAGGTATCACTCAAGAAAGCCACTAATTTAGACTGAGCTCTGATGGAATGCATGTTAATCTCAGAGAGTGGCTCCTTTTTGGTGTTTCCAAAACAGGTTTCACTGGTCGTTATCCTGCTTGGCACTCCTGACTTTCAACCTCCCAGCTGCTGACAAAAACAGCTCTGGGTCTGAAAGACCTAAACCTGTGGAGGTAAGAATTCAAAGGCCTCTCAATTAACAGAAGACTAAAGATGTCGTACCTCTAAAAACTTTTGCCATCCATCTGGTCCAAATCCCCTGCAACAGGGACACTTACACTCGATCAGGTGCTCAGAGCCCCATCCAGCCTGACCTTGTGTGTTTCCAGGAACAGGGCATCCACCACCTCTCTGGGCAACCTGTGCCAGTTTTCACTACCGTTACTGTAAAAAACATTTTTCTTATATCTTGTAAAGAGGCTCACCTGTTAATGTCAGTCTGACACTCTGAATTACTCTGCCAGTTTACTATGTTTCTTGGTCTATTGACAAGAACTTTACACCCAAAGGAAAAGCAGAGATCTTCTAGTGACAAGACCTATCCAGCAGGTACGGCAAGAGATGTGAAACACCAAATCTAGCATGGCAGAGACTGCATTAGTGGTCTGTCCAGGGTTCTGTAGAGGCTGATTCCTCTCCAGTTGAAGAGTAGGGCAGGGTAGGGGCTTCGTCAATCAAGGCCCAACCCTACAGTTTCCCAGCAAGATAAACAGGACAGCCCTGAGGCAGACTTAACAAACAGTCTAGGTTATCAGGTCAGTTCATGGTAAGGAGGCAGGTCTGAGGCTAAGCTCAGATGTTAGTCCACAAATCGGGATCAAATCCAGTGAGAGTAACCAGGGCTGAACACAACCTGCTGATTGCCAGAGCATTCACAGTGACGAGACAGATCCAAGGTTAATCTGGGAAGTCAGTCTGTGAGTCAGGGTCCCGAGTGACAGAGTTTGTTGGTAAGGCACAGGAATGGCTGGAGCTGAATATCCGTACTCACACAGAACAGATTGGTCATGGATTGAAAACGCAGGGTTGAGCATAACTGGGATCACCATGTTCACAGGTGTGGATAGTGGCCCTGGTTGAGACTGTTCAGGATCACTAAGGTCTAATAAGAACACTCGGGACTAAAAGATTGAGAGAAAATCATAGTCCTGGGATGTTTCATCTATAGACAAAGATGTGTTTCTTTTTTTCCTACAGTAGCTAGCTTCAGTTATCCTATCATGAACAGCAACATAGATACTCTTGCTTACTTGCAAGCAGAAATCATAAATGAAGGGAAAGCAGCCTCTCTGACCACGGAACTGAGATTAAACCAATAGGGAGGAACTAACCTTGCTAGTTAACTAATGAGAAGAAATAATCATAGGTATTAATAGAAAGCAGGGCTGAGGAGATCTTGAAAAATCATTTAGATATCTTTTGGTCCAGAGAATCAACTTAAGCTATTCCTCACAGATAATCCAATTTTCCTCTTCTTCAACATGATGATTTCAGATTTGGGATAACCAGGTAATATGTCTCAGTGCCTCAATTTCTAAGAGAAAAAATACGGTAGAAAACTTCTGTTGCTATTTGGCTTGAACTTGTTTTGCTGTGGACACAGAAAAAAAAATAAATTTCTTTCCTCCACATTTGAAGTAGATAAATTTCCTGTTTCCTCTTCTTCAGATTAAACAGTTCCTATTTATTTGTTTTCTCACAAGTTGCATTTCCTATATTCCTGAACATTCTTTTGTTCTCCTCTGGAACCCATTCAGCTGGTCAGAATTCTTCTCCAGCTGTGGTGCCCCAAGCCAGAGAGAAGCCTTTCCCAGTCTCAAGAAGAATAAAAGAGCCACTCTCCATATCTTTTAAATTATCCTACCTTCTATAAATTCCATACAGTGGTTACCACTTCTGTAAAGTTATGCTGCTGTCTCATGTTCCACTTGTGATCCACCTATTGTCTCCAGCACAGAACTGTTGCTTAGTCAGTCCTTGCCCACATGCAGTTATGCAAAAGATTCTGTATAAACATGGAAGTTAGTATTCATCTTGTCTGTTGTTGCACGTCATTCTTTGTGTCAAATTCTTAAAATAATTTCTTAAACTCATAATCCTATATTATAGTATTTTTCCAGGTAGTATCATTAGCATTAAATGCTAATTTCATCTTTAAGTAATGAATTAAATATTGTGGTTATTGAAGAACATGTTTTAATGCACCCAGTCTGTCAGTGAAGTACAATGGGTTCTTGAGAACATCTTTCCAACCAGTTATACATCCACCTAATAGAAATTTAATTTAGTCCACATTTTGCTATCACAGATGACTCATGAGAAGGAAGGAAAATGAATGCGGAATCAGACATGCCTGAAAGGTTTGTCTGGCCACTACACTAATAGCCACCTGCACAAGACTTCAACAGAGGGGTAAGATCTCGTATTGATTAATTACCTTGAGAAGCAATGATACTGGTGGACTCTCAATTTCTCCAACCAGTGTTCTGTTATTCCTACCACTTCCTCTTCAGATTCAGTGAGCCCAAGAGTTGTACATTACATACACTGAGAGATTTGTTTCTTTGAAAGTCCCTTTAATCAGGCAGCTGTCTAGCTAAGGAAACACAGATATTCTGGTTTGTATTGTATATACTCTCATTATTGCCAAAACATGATTGAGTATTTTCTATGCTTTGGAGACACCCTTTACGTAAGAACTTTGTAGTGGATAAGCCACTATAAAATATTTAGATATGAAAACACGTATTAGTAAGCAGGCATCCTGATAGTCAAGAATGATAACACTAATCCCTGTTTTGATTAGTCAGGCTTACTGTGACTAAAGTCATCATATTTAACTTTTGCTTGTGAATGAGAGCATTCAAAGTAGTTTGCCATCCTCCAGCACCAGAAATCATCTCCATGAAAATAACATGATGTGCTGGGACACAGACTGTATTGCTACCTATCCTCTACCTTTCTACCACTGAAGTGGGCAACTGCTTGGAGGGCTCCAGGAAAGGGATGTCACTGCAAAGTAGCAAAGAAACAAACTTCCAAGGAGTGTTTTGACACACAGTATCTGAAAGCAGGTAGTGGTGATATACAACTACAGTTGGTTGAAACGGATTTGCTTTTTTCTTGAGCAGATGGATGGGAGAAGATAAAAGAAGAATGAAGTGGATAGAACACATTAGTACACTAACAGTAATGTCATCAGCATCCTAAATGGAAAACTGGCTGCATCCAGCATCCCTTGGGAAAGGTAACAGATATGAGCAAGTCTTTATTCAGCTTCACCATGAAATCCACCCACAAGCTGGGGAGTAAGAGACTGGTAGAATTCATCAGCTTGTGATGTTACTGCAGCAACTGACAGCTGGACACATGATGTGACAATACAGGATGCCAAAGAAAAGGTCTTTATCCAAGCATATGTAAATGTTTGAGGCTCCTATACCACAGAGATCAAGACTGTTTTGTCCCTTCAGATACAGCTGTGGTGGCTGCAGAGGAGAAAACCACATGAAAAGTAATCTGGCCTTCTGGCATGCATTTGATATTTTTTATCTATTTTTGGAGCTTGAAGAACAGGAAATAGGAATATTTACTGACACAGTGACTAGATTGAAAATGGCTGAATTTCTGAGCCATTCTCACCAATCCAAGCTGTGGAAGTATGTCCATAAATCTAATAGTGATTCCAACATATCTTATAGTGAGACAAAGAGAGAACATTCAATTTCTAAAATATATCCTGGAAATACTTCTCATAGTCCAAATAAAGAAGGGGCAGTGGCTCAACTCTAAGAGACCGAAACACCTTTCCACTGACTCCTTACAAAAGTTCCAGTAGCTTTCATTGCTCATGGATCAGAGGAATGGTTGGGAGCTGACAGGTAGGGGTGACTGTGATTTGTCCTGTGATCACAGCTTTCTCTACCAGGTAGTAGGCTGGTGCAATACGTGTCCTAACTGTGTTTTATAAATGCAAGAGAAAGTTTCTGCAAAGCTTAAAATTCTCCATTTTTGAGTGTCCAGGATGCACACAATTTCAGACTCTGCACATAGATATTTGCATTGAGCAGAAACAATATTCACAACATGAACCGTTTTGAACTGAATTCACACGAAGATAAAAATTTGCTCTTGTATCCTTCTTTACATGGTAATAAACATTGGTTGTCACAAAAAAAAAAAGAAGTTTTTGATGGTATTACTGTTATATATAATGAAGAAGCAATCATTTCTGTATTTCGTATTTATCTTATACGTAGTTCCTGTATTCAATAGGAATTTCTTGTCTCAAAAAGACATAATTTCACTTCTATTATAAAATGCCATGCATTTGTGCATTTAAAAATTAAAATGGAAATCTGCAAAAACTGAGAAACAGTCTTCTGTAATCTACTGCCTTTCAGTGCCACATGAGCTACTACACAGCTTGAAAGTAGGCTGGTATTGTAAGACACGTAAGGAAAATCCTGACTTGTGATAAGCTGAAAAACACTCCAGCCCTGAGTCAATACATTTCTATTGTTTACCTTCCCACAGGTCAATAACAAATGGAACAATGTCAGCTAACAAGACTAAGCAGAGTAATGAGATCATGTATAAATCCTGCCTGATAGTAATAAGTTCAATGGAAATTACTTTTTTTCTTCCTGGAAAATAATGACATTTTTTCCCCTAGATTTTGACTTTACATTCCACTTATAAGCTTTATTTTCAAGGAAAAAAAAAAATAAAAAAATCCTATGCTTTGAAATAATTACTTAATAAGTGTTTGAGGGAAAACTTGTCTTTGTACTCATATCAAATGTAATATTTTGTAAGTGAAAACACAGTTATAAATTTAGAAAGAGAGAGCATTTCCTGAAAAGCAGAAACTCTACTGAAATAATCAAATAAACAACAATACTTAAAGCAATAGTACAGCTAACAGGACAAACACAGTCCTTGCAAGTATAGCAAGGAAATCAGGTAGGTATTCTCCTTAAATGTCTCAGTGTAAAATCAATAGAATACCACGTATATACATTTTAAAAAATAAAAGCTGTTAAAAAACAAAAAGAACTGAAAAATGAGAAAAGTAAAATTACTTCAAACCTGGAAAAAACCACCTTACAGTGAAGCAGGGTTTGTAGCAGGAAGTAATAGCTTTTATTTAATTAACAGCCCAGTTCCCAGCAGGAGAACATTTTTCACAAAGGAACTTTGACCTCTCAGCCCACAACCTCAAAGAGACCACAAAATACCTTCAACAGCTGAGCCTGGGAACAAAAATTCACAACTGCTGTATGCAGTAGAAATCACGGACTCGATGAAATATGGAGTTTATGGCACATTATAATCTTCCATCGCAGCTGACCTCCAACTCATTTATCAATGTTCCACAGCTGATAACTTGCTCTTATTTTAGCTCAGAGGAATTCTTAACATTTTTATCTGCCTCTTTGGTCGTAGGGCAGGTGATTGTGTAGGGCAATTACCCTTTTCTCCCAAACTGTCTAACTTATTGCATGTTAGGTTAAAATTCATAATTATTGCTAATCTGTACTTAGCTTGAAGTTTGCTGATTCTATTCAGACTAACAGAAGGATCTGCGTACTTGAAATGTTTTTTCTTCCAACTATAACCACTGGTCTAATATGAATTTCCAGTTGTTAATTCTACCTTAAATCCTTGCCACTACTTCACAACAGGCTCCCAATGGATTACTTTATCTAAAAGAAGCTTAAGTAATGACTGGACGATGGGTAAACATGCAACACGTAGCAATATAAATTTGATAACGTTAGGCAGCTCAATTTAGTAAGCAAAAGGATAAAAAAGGCAACAGTCAACAAAAATGTGGTCAGCAAAAAAGCTGACCAAATTCAAATGGGAAAATTAGGTTCGCATTTCAGCAGTGATGACAGTTAACTGTTAGTAAAATACTCGTGAAGTTTGGGGGCTTCTCCATCAAGGTGTTAAAGCTGGACTTCAAAATAGATGGTAGCTTCAAAGAGAAACTGTAGCTACATTGAAGAAATTGGTGGGTGGGACCCTTCAATCTAAATTATCCAGTGGCTCAAACAAGAACATAACAGTACTTTTGGATCTTTAAAAGAAAACAAAAATAAATAAAGAAAAAAAAAAAAAAAGAAAAATGGACAATAATGTAGCCAGATTTGTGGAATTTTAAGGCAGTAATTCAAAAGAGCTGCTGTAGGTTTTGTAAAGCCCATAGAAGGTAACCAGACAGCAAGCTCAAAAGAAGGAACAACAACTTTTCCTACACATCTTATATGTGAAACTCTTTGCTGCAGGGTCCTGTAGGACTGTTAGAGGCATACCTGGAATTACTAGAAGACTAGACAGATGGAATAGCAATTCTAGCACTGGATCTACTCAGAATGATAGCCTGGATGTAACTTTGATTTAGAAAGTCTATGTACCAGCTGTGTTTCACATATCCTTTCCTAGGAAGATTCCAGTTAAGTGCTGCTGAAGATATAAAACGAGCCCAAACAGACCTTTCATCTTATATACTATGGCAGTAATGGTCTTATGTGTGTTACAATCTATGACGAACAGAGCAAGTTCTGTGTAAAGTAAGAGAAGAAATAAGAGACATGAGTCATAAGAGAGAAATTGCATTATGCTCCAGTAGCGTATTCCCATATGACAAGTGGGGCAGGAAAATGGTGGACAGTGGGTATATTTATTTAGGTGAGGTGTATTAGAGATTTGCTATGACATATCTTGCTAAAAAGAAGTGCAGACTACTGAATGGTGGACACCTTCCTCTGAGTGAAACCTTGTCTTAATATGAGCTGATCAGTTCTTCCAGGAGAGCATTACAATAGTGATGAAATGCTTAAACTAATGCAATGAAGCACATAGAGAATAAAAGATATTGGCCTTCATTATTTCTCTTGATCTTATCTTCTGATCTTCTCCAAAAATGCCAAAACCACTGGCTGTCAAAATGATATGTTTAGCATGACTAAGGGAAACAGTCTTCCAAAAATAACATAAAGATTGATCCATGTTACAGACAGCTGGAACATTCATGGACTCCATAATTATATCATACTAACTAGGTTGCTAGGTTTTTTTTAATTAGAAGTTCTTGGTAACTTAACAAATAAGAAAAATTAGTTTTGTTCATGCTCTCTGTTAAATACAAATAGTGATAATTACATAATTATATTGGTGTAATTTTGAAAATAAATTTATTATCCCAACTAAATGAATACGTGCTTCTAAAATTGTAAGTTTGTGATTTTGTCTAACGTGCCTCATTTGCATGGATTCAAGTTGACATGGTGTAGGAACTTTTTTGACGGTTAAAGGACGGATTACATTTGGAATGAAATGCAGAATAACCTCTGCCAGTGGAGGCTTTGGACTCTGTACCCAGCTCCAAAACTCTTGGATTAATTCTCTCTGATCTCCGTAATTCCCAAAGTTTTGGATATCAGATTAAAATTATAATTCCATTTCTCTCCAACAAAGACACAAACCTGAAGTAACGTACAGTATACTAAGAAAAAAAAACCCCACAATTACAAATAAAGGATGACAATGATAATTCACAACACTGGTCCAGCTGGATCTACTAAAATTTCTATGTTTCAAAATTTATTTTCTATAAATTCCACAACACTTCTAGTGTGAAGAATCATTAGTATATTATAAAGTATGATTACAGTATTAATACTAAACAGCATTATATTATTAGTGTTTTTACCCAATCTATATAAACTTTCATTGCCACCTCACTTTGAAACAGCACCTCTAGTTTTCTGTGCAGTAATTACCTCCTGTTTTCAAAATGTATCCATCTTTACAAATACTCATGATAATTTTTACCCACATGAACATTTTAACTATAGAGCAATTGAAAGCTAAGCATTTGCCTAACTATGAAATTAACTACTGAGAAATTTTACGTTCATCACTTTCAACATTAAAGGAGATGTAGTGAAATTACATTTTATCTGCATAGAAATGAACAGTTACAAAGCATTAGAGTCTTAAGTATCAGGACTCATTTTCCAAGTACCTTCACTGATAGTTCTTATCACTGAAATCTTAATTTTTGCTTCTGTGACCTTCTTCACATAAGAATGTCAAATTGTGGATTACTTCTTTTAGTAGTTTGGGTCTCTGTGTTAACTCTCCTTCTCTGTCTGAATACCTCTCTTTTTCATTATTTGGATCATTATACATTTTTTTTCTGGTCTTTTAATATTTTCAAAACAAGAGCATATTCTATAGAGATACAGAGGAGAAATTCTTCCTTCCAAAGAGCTTTTACCCTTAACTGCTATTTTTTTAAATTTTCTTTTTAAAAAAAAGTTTAACTGTCTTTAAGCTTTCTAAGAAAAAAAGCATTGTTACAGCATAGCATGTTCATAATTATACTCGATTTTTAACTTTTT
Organism: Centrocercus urophasianus; assembly: GCF_019232065.1. Lineage (NCBI taxonomy): Eukaryota > Metazoa > Chordata > Aves > Galliformes > Phasianidae > Centrocercus > Centrocercus urophasianus. The sequence continues at coordinate 31,398,510 of NW_024884711.1, forward strand.
TTTCCACACAAAGAAATGATTCAGCTTTTCACTAAGATTTTTGGGTAGTCATAGTTCAAGGTATTATTACTTAATGAAGAACAATTTAAGATCTGAATCTCAGAATCTTTTCTGTATTTTTCTGCTAGAAGTTATTTATGGCCTCTAGTCTTACAAAAAGTTAATGGAACTTACAGGCACTCTCAGAAACACTTTCCATGATTATTAAGTGAATATGATTTAACCTGCCATATTAATTTTTCAATATAATTACAATTTTCTATAATAAGTATTCCAAGAAGTCAGAAGCATTTAGCTGACTTAGAAGCAGGAAAGTTGAATTCCACCCATAAGCCTTCCACTAATTCATCCAGTGTCTTTAAAGCCAGCAGTTTTAAAAGCCAGAAGCTAAACTAAGGTACTAAAACACACTTCAGGAAAAGATTTACACTGACTGTAGGAGGCTCTGAATCAGTCCACAAATGATTGATTAGCAAAACATGCTAAATACTTCCACTAATTGCTTAAGTCAACAACAGATGGAAGAATTGGCATCAGTGGACATAAGGCTACTCCTTCGTATATCCAACGTTAGACGCACAAGTCCAAGCATTTGAGCTCAAGCCTTGTTCAAATCTGCAATCAGAAAAACAGGTCTTAAGGAAACCCCATCTTCATGTCTTATAGTGACAGTGCAATTCAGTTGTTCACTCATCAGCAGAGACAACCACACATACAACCTCTGTACATGCCCTTTCAGCAAGTCAGACCATGTTCTGTTTCATCCCATCCCATTCTCCTTTCCAGCCTCTCTGCACCCAGCTTCTAACAAAGGGCTTCATCCCTAATCGGTAACCACTGTGGTTCCCAAATCAGCGCATCCACACTTATCCAGGATCCTGTCTCTTTTCCCAACACAATCCCAAACATTACTGCTTTTTGGCCTTCTCCTTCTAGCTTCTCAATAGCCACATCTTTTGTCCCTGCTCCAAACCTGGGAGCAGGGGGTAGTGCCAATAAGAAAAGGTCACCAGGATTTTCAATATGAGGAAACACTGTACTTCATTTTTGGCAGGAGCAGAACTACTTGGGCTACATTTTTCCTTCTCACTCACACATATATGTACACAAAAGATCCAATACAAAAAGTAATATTTTGCCCCAGAGAATTCAAATTATGCTAGACTGTGTCTGGAAAAGATATAAACAGCTGAAACTAGGGTTTGTCTCACCAGGGTCTCATCAAGAAAAATTGGCATTTGAAGATGAGAAAGGGGCTGGCCAAGAAGATAAGAAAGGGCTTGGACTACCTGGGAAGGAGAAATTATAGGTGCACTGACAGTTCTCCTGTGAAGTAGAGAAACATATGTAAAACCATTGTAGAAGAACAGGTTACTCCAGCAACTGGATATTAGAGAGCAGCAAATGAATTACTATTTCACAAGAACATGATGAACGCTTTCAGGATAATTTGCAAAAAACACCCACCCATCAGAATTTAGAAGTGTAAACTGAGGACATGCGTATCACTGAGATATTTGGAGAATACTAGCATTTTTTAATGAAGTTCTAGCTGCATCCAGATCTATTTAATACTAAAGAAATATTCAACATTTACTTTTTCTATTCTTTTTCGTGTGCGACAGTACAACAAAGCATATGAGATAGCTAGTGCTAGCTACATTTGACTGCTTTGAAGAAGATATTTAGTGCCAACTAATACAAAAGTAACTGCATGTACAGTACGAATAACAAAACTTGTATTATGTTGCCTTAATGCATAAGTAAAGAATCCATTTCTGACCATTTTCCACACAGACCATTTGCCTAATGAAATCAGCCTTCCTTCCTCTTCAAAGCACTGCTTTGTATCATCATGGTTGGATGAAAATAGCCTTTTCACTGGCTCAAACCACTCCATTTCATTACCACAGTGTACAATCATAGTGCAAAGCAAATTCAGTCATACAGACCACCTGATGTTGAAATAAAAAAATCCCATTTGATTAGCTGAGTGAAAGGTACTACTGCTGCACTTTGTACAGCAGGCAAAATTATCTTAAACCCCTCATATGCTGAAATTGACAGGGATACTCAAACTGCACTTTGCTTGCATGCACCCACCAAGAGTAGAAAATACAAGGCTCAGAACACAAATAAGCCCTGGGGAGGCATTCCAGCACAGATTTTGCCCGCAGTATCAGTGACGGTATACATGGAACTATTTGGCAAATCCCTACACTATTGGGATGAAGGGGCCATTTCTGACCTTTGGAGGCATCTGCAATCTGAATGCAATGGCATTACAGTAATTCAGTGGAGATGAATATATTTCTTTGATTGCAGTATTAGTATCTGTCTTGAAAATGACAGTTCATGTGCAAAATTACACAGCTTTTCTCAACCACTTGTAGTGGATGGATTTACTTTCTGAATTTTAAAATTAACAAACCTTTCCAGTCAGCTTTGAAAGATCATCTCCTCCCATTATCTGCATATCTTGCATAGACTGATCATTCTGAAAGAAAAAAGACAAAACTTTGAAACTGGATGTAGCAGTATAAAATAGAAGTATAAAAATATTAACAGTATTTTTATCTTTCACAGTCTTGGATACTGGATATTTGGATACTCAAATAATTATTAGCACTGATTTATGACAGAAAGACATTAATTCCTGTGGCTTCTACTATCTCCTGATTGTATTAACACTAAGATCAAGCTTCAGGATTCACTCAACTAGATAATATTGTTTTTTTGTTTTTTTTAATAAGTGATGTTCCCTTGGTTGCTCTTCCTTAGCATGAAAAGTGTAACGTATTTGTCCCTTCCAAAACATGAGAACAGGCACAACTCAGCATCTGACAAAACACTTGTAAGTACATTCTTTTTGCAGAAGAGTTTTTATAAACACAGACAAAATGTACCTTTGTCTGTCACTCACACTCAGCTATGAAAGAAGAAATTCATTCACGCTTTTTCCTGGAAAATGTTTTGTAATTATCATTTTCTATGCAGAAAAGTTACAGCATAGATGTGTATGGCCATACAGTTTCAAGAGTTTATTTCTTCTTTTTCCACTAACATGAACATAAAATCCATGAGATCAATTCAGTAAACCAAAATACTGTCAATCACTCAGAATGACCTTATTCCAGCAGAATAGCATGCTTCGATTTTCCTGCTAGGAAAGGCATCTACAATAAATAAATAAATAAATAAATAAAAATTTAAAAAAAAAACAACAACCTTCAGTAAAACTACTTCTTTAGATATATTTGCTTTACAGACATTTGCAACTGATGTTAGTTCTGGTGGAAAATTCTCAGACAAGCTCTAGTTTAAACTGACTAACAGCAGCACACAATGTAAATGAGGGAGGAAATTAAAAAATACGTAGACACAGCAAGTCTGTATGACTTCCCTAAAGAAAGCAACAGCAAAATTAAGTATAATTAATATGGTTTTTTTTGAGAAATTGGTGCATGTGCTACTCTAATCTCCCTACTCACAAGAGATAGGGCTGGTCCACCTTTATTAGTAGCTGCAGTGCTACATGACCCTGCAGTTCACTAATAACCAATAAGCTTTGCCATTACGAACAACTGCTGAAAATGTAACTTGAGAATACATTTGCTTTTTTTTTTTTTTTCATAAATAAACCCAATGCTCTGAAGTCAAACTTTTCAAAAATAACCAGTGAGACAGCAGCAGGAGCTCTGAGGTAGGTGAGGATTTCCTGGTGGACTGCAGGGTTAGCAGCAGGGTGGCATGGTTCCAGCCACATGCCTCTGCACTTCTCCTGTGCAGATGGGAGCTGCACCTGCTGGTGCTCCCAGCCCAGGCAGAGCCCCAGGGCTTTTAAAAGTGCCACAGCAGCCACTTGGTCACCAGTAATGCTACAACCCCAGCAGCCATGCATGGTCTCAGCAGCCTTCCTACGTAACTGTAAGCAATGCTTGCAGCATGGCCCAGAGGAGAATTTGTCCAGGTTTGCGTACTGGAGACCCACCAGAAGAATTCACTTTTGCTCCAATTCCACTCCCTTAAAAAAATCCCGTAGCACAGCTTTGCACATCCATAGCAGTCATTGCCTTAAGAAGACAGAATGTAGCCCTGTCTTCACTTTTTCTGCAGCAGATATAGGAGCTCTAGATGTTTTCCATGCTGCTCTGATTCATTTCCTGGGAAACAGAGCTAGAGCTGGAATGAGAGTTACATCCATATGTCTTCTAATATAAATTCCAACATTTCTCTTATTTTTGCAAGAGTAACAGAAAAAATAACAAAGCAACTGATTCCTCATAAGATTATTTTAAAACTAAGTAATAAGTAGAGGCAGGGAACATTTAAGCCTTAAATGCATAGGCCTTTTGTTGTAGAGCAGGCCAGGTCATTCTTCAAAAGTCAGGAACATATTCAGGTCAAAAGTAGTATTGGACTATAAGAAGAGGATTCTAATATCTATCACGGAGTGTGTAACCAAGGCAGTGACAAAACAGTTTTTCATTTCCAAATGAGAAAGGCTAGAATTTCAGTAACAACCAACACACAGCAGTTGAAAGGGGCAGTTGGCTCTTGGTTGCTAGCTGAAAAAGAAAGAAGAAAAAAGAAAAAAAAAGAAAAAAGAAAAAAAGGAAAAAGAAAAAAAAAGAACAGTGAGGTATAGCAATTAATGAATTTGTTTATTTTTAATTTAAAAAAAAAAAAATCTCTTTCAGCAGTCTTCACAGCAACACTGTTTCCTCTGCATTTGGTATTTCTGGCTTCAGCTGAAAGGGAGATGCTTAAATAGCAACTTTATTACTGGTGAGCTGTTAAGCAAACACAAAAGCCATTGAGAGCCAGGGGATCAGAGCATCCCCTAGGCTGGGTATTTACACACTGGTGGCTGTAGCATAACCGCACACCATTGGAAAAATCCTTGTGTTCTGACTGGAGAATGATTGCTGTCAGAGGACAGGGCAGAGTGTTACTGTGTCTAAACACCGTAAGAAATGCATCTCGGAATGCTCCCTACAAGGTGCTTTCAAGAAATATGGAATAATGTCTAGCATCACAGGGTAGTTATTCTATTAGGAAAAAAAAAAAAAGTTTCATTGACTTCCATGCCATTTAGAACCATCTCTAAATTTATCAATTAATTCACAAAGTGAAATACATACCTGCCAAATAGCAGGTCTCAGTAACACAATGTCACATTAGAGTAATTGCAACATTCATACAGAGAATGTGCACACTACGGTTGCCATAGGAACCTCACAGTGCTTTTTCCTGAGTTCTCAGTTTATAATCTCAAAATAACACTGTACTAAATGTTAAGTATAAAGCACAATAAATGTCAGGGGAAAAAAAAAAAAAGGAGATCTGATTCATTCGGTACCTCTTGTAGCCCAATTCAGAACAGTTTGTTTAATTTTCACACTCTCAAGTCATTCAGTGCTCCTCTTTCCCTTTGGGAGACATTCCATATTTTCACACAACTGATACAATTGAGTCTACAGGGCTTCTAATAAATGCAAAGACATGAATTAAAGTTTACTTTCAGTATCCCAAAGTTCCTTTCTAACATATTTAACTGCTATCAACAACATTTTTGCTGTTAAATGCCTGAGACTAAATATAACATTCCAGATAGACATCTGAAAACCACACTGTGGTTTTGTTTGTGCAGCAAACAGTGCGTTGCCCTTGTTCCCAACAAATCACAGTGCATTTTGTGCTATCCCTACATCTCCTTGCATGCTTTATTTCTCTTTATTCCGTATTTAATAAATTTGCATTTTTTCTGGAAAAACTTCAATGGAGTTGTTCTACTTGCTGTGTTATGTTTTCTCACCTGTTCACATCTTTGTTTTCTGATTTTATTTCCTGCACATCTTGTCATTATGTATCCTCACACCCTGTGAATACTTAATGAGTGAAAGCTAGAATGCTGCAATTTCCACCACCATTTTTTGCAGCAAGCAAGATAAAACTTTGACTTTCTATGTTGATTGAAGGTATAGATATTTAAATTCCATCTATACTAAGTCATGTCTTTTGAACTGGGCGAGGCACAGAATTATTACATCTCACTTACATCTCCTGAGATCAGCAGTTGGATACAGTTCAAGTTACAAGTGAAATGAGTTGGGTGGTCTCAGGAAAATTTATTATAAACAACATTGCTCATCTGAAAATTGCACCAAACTGTGAACATCTGTTACTCTGCAAAAGAAACAGAATCTGGAGTACATTAATATTGGGCTCAGTGAAACAAAGACTTTTTAACAAAAAAAAAAAAAAAGAAAAAAAAAGTAGTTCTAACAGTTTACAGTTTAAATGCATAATCAAATTACAAAATGACACCAAGGCATTATCACACAGAACACATACAGTCACTATAGTTTGCACAGCTCATATGCAGCTTCTTGGGAAGAAATGTGATTACTTTTTTCCATCTAAAATTCATTGGAGAAACAAAGGAACGTGACAATCAGAGCAGCTCACCAATGGGCTTGTCCTACACATCCCCTAAGCAGAGCAGAGTTCAGTCCATACATTCACATAGGCCTCCCCACTAAGCTTGTCATTAACAGCACATGATGCACGCTACTGCTAAGCTCACAGGGTCATCCATCACCTTCAGTAAAGATAGAATTACCCTGTCCCTAATTTAGGCATCTGAAAGTCAAAATCTATGAAACTCATCTTGGGCTCCCATCGTAATTACTGGAGGAAGCCAGATAGATCAAGGAAACCCTCTATTTCACCTCATGGGCAATCTACAGCAAATAATTCACACCTTGATGTCTAATTGTCAGACATCTGAAGTTAGGTGAAATTAATCCCAGCTCAGTAAACTGAGATCAATATTTTCATCCCATAAACCTCACTGAGCATTCAGAAAAAAATTATTTTCAATCACATTTACTGCAGGCATATAAGAAGCAATGATCTTGACTACTTTCCACTACTAACATTCTGAACTCTCCACTTTGGATCTCTCACACAAACAATTAATGCAATTCCCTTGGTACTAACAGGATAATTTGCTCGTGTGTTTATTCAAAAGTTTCATTTTAACCACAGCAAAGTATATTTGAGGAGAGATATTAAAAGGTACAACCAGTCTAGGACTTCTCTTTGCATGTAAAAAAAAAAATTAGCAACCAAACTAGTCTTTGCAATTTTTTTTTTTCAAAAATATTATCTAGGATGATTAATAGGACTCTACAATCTAGATTTCCAAGATTATAAATATAAATTTACCCATAGTGTTTACCCACTGAATATCAAAAACAGTTGGATTTCATTTGTGTGGGGTTCATTATCTGGAATAACAGAGTCTTAAAATGTCTCAATACAACAATAACTTGTGTTTGATACCAGAGAAAGGATAGCAGCTGGGCTGGATGTGTAGTAGTTCCTCTAAAGGCAATTGGAATAGCTACATTTTGATTGGCACTGAGGGAACAAGGTAGATGGCACTGAAGTCAAAGGGGAGATGACATTTGCCAGGGTAATGAATGATGATTATATGAACAAAATTCTTGGTACAAAAACTGATATTTTGAAACCTCACACGGACACAACTGACTTATGAAATAGAATTTCAGAGGCATGGCTGCGTGGAAGGCAACTGCTTAAACAGACCGCTGAAACTGAAATGGAAAATGACAGAAAACCCAAGCAGAACTATATATTTTGGCATAAAATTAACATATATTACAGATACGTTTTACAGTTAAGAAAAAAAATAGCACTCAGATGAGAACAGAAGCAAATATGACAAGAGTTTACTTCCTAGTTCACATCCATCAAAACTGAAGCCACAGAAGCAATGCCTCTCACATAACTTTAAATAGAAAATTATTACTTCTATGTGACTGAACTGAAGCTAACTGATTCATAAGAGAGCCAGACTTTCTCCATTCAGCAAATAGCAAGGTAGAAACTAATTGTAGGTATTCACAGAATGTAGCTTGATATATCTGCAATTATGAATATTTCTGCTTTGGAATTATGTACTGTTCAATAATTATATCATCTTTTGCTACATGACCATGCTGTATCATTTCTGTCACAAACATAATAATTAACATGAATTTTTTGATGTTCCAGTTCGGATGCAGACATCCTAGCATAGAACTTGCTTGCTTTGCAGGCTGCCTCTGAGAAGTGTACAACGTGTTGGTCTGAGAAGTGTCAGTATGATATCCACATCATCTATCAACATATTTTGACTACTGAGTAAAGTCAAGCATTTAAACATATTAAGTACAAGCTATTAAATTATCTTCAATATATCATCACAAATAAGAAGATCAGTGGAGTCATTATACACAAAGTACCATACTTAAAAGCAACATACACTTGAAATGATACTATTTTGGGTTTCTTTCTCTGAAGAATAACAGCTATGAACAAAGGACCTCAAGTGCGTAGGTCAAAACATGAACTGTTTTCATGGTAGGAAACTAGGAGGACCATCTAATTAGCAACATTCAGAGAACAGCTAGTAAGTCCTGCTAAGCAGAAGGTTGTGCAAATGAATGGGAGTGATATGGATCATTCCTGGTAAAGACTGGAAAGCATGCCTTCCCTTACCAAGAATCAAACGTGCACTGAAAGGTAGACTGCAACCTCCGGGGCACACCCGTATTCAAAACAATCCAGTGCCAAGTCACTGATAGATTTGTAGGAGCTGCCTTAAGTACCTTATAAACATAAAAAGGATGATGAACCAACTAGAATTACAGTAAACTGGCATACAATCACTGCTAGGCACCATTTGTTACACAGGAACAGTAAAGGTACATTTATATTTGAAGCACTGACAGCTTTGTACATCTCCATAAGCCTTGAAGTTGAGGCCACAAAGCCTTCCTGACCTGCTTGTTAACTATACCACTAACAGTGCTGCACTGTCTCCTGTCTTACTGCCAGCATAACCTGAGATAGATAAACCCATACAAGTACAGATTTATAACCCGAGCTTCTGTTACTACAGCGTAAGACATACCTTTACATCTCTATGCTCCCATCTACAGTATGACTAATTTCACTTATTTCTCATTCTTTTTCCTCCGTGTTTTTATTCCTAAACAAAAAGCTCTATCACACAGATTTGGAAAAGCTTCAAATTTAGGCCTGTCTATCCAGTTCCAGGGAAGTCCAGAGCTCTGCAGTGAGAAAATAGGCTGTGGACAGAGAAACATAAACAATGAACTTGCTTGCAGCAAGGAACTGCTCCTCACTAGCTGATGCAGTAGCACATGCATAAGATTCTTCCTTTCTATAAAAGCAAGGTAGATCCTTCAGCTTAACTTTCAGGATAACAGTAACTTATTAAACTTAAGAAATTGGACTGTTTATAATCATTTGCTCACACATTCAGTAATTTCTTATATACCAGGACTCCTATAGGTATTTTATGTTTTTAATCCAAAGAAGTAAGGTATCTTGAAACAAGCATGATTTAGTACGTACTAAAAATTAATCTCTCATAGGAAAGGCTTCCATGGAGATCCTCTGATATCTACTAAAGCACAAACTGCCACTGGAGCTTTTCACCTCCTGGTCAAGGCATTTGGAATTGATCCTTCTTGTGTGTACTCTCAGACATTAGCAGAGATGGAACTGACATACTAAGTAAATACAGATTACACCTGTAAATAAGAACATATTTGCTGGAGACAAATACTAAAAGTTGTAAATTCTTTACAGTATGGTTTTGTGGGTGGGTTTTTATTTATACATATATAGATTTTTTATGCTGGATGCATGTGTTCAATGCCATATTTCCATATATTACTAAGTTCTGTAGATGTACAAAATTAAAAATATTCAAGTATTTTCAAATAAAAAAAACAGTTCTAAACATCAAATCTAAAACTTACAGGAAAAAGAAGAATTCAGGAACCATGCTTGCCAGAACTGCCTTAATCCTTCTCAGGCACTCATTTAGGTCTGCCAAGTGGTATTACAGCCCACATGCAAGCCGACAGTCACAGCATGGCCGACTGGGGCTTCTTTTCTTCCTCAGTTCTCAGTAGACTGCCAGGAGCTAAAGACTGCAGGGAGACCTCTTGTTGCTGTGCCAAGGCAATGCAGACATAGAGGATATCAAGCAGGTTGTGGTCCACTATATTATCGTCAGCAAAAAGAAGATCACTGTTGGTTTAAGTCTATACTAAGTTGAGTATCTATCTTATACCTAATTACTGTTTATCATTACATACACGAGCATCACAGCAGCAGGACTAGGAGTCACATTTCCTAGTATTAGTATGCCAGCTGGGACAGTACCAGATCCACAGGTACTGTCTTACCCTGTGTTTCTAATTCTACTGAAAAGTAGCACAGAAAAGTAAACTAACAGCGAAAAAAAGTACAGCAAGTTTGTAGTTCTGTACTAAAAACATTGAGAGCTTCTGATAGGACGGGAGAAAACAGGTTTATCTAGACTATGCACGAAGTACCAACCTCCTGACCCTGACCGTCAGCAGCTTCTAGGATTTGATGACAAAAGGAAGCTAGGAGAAAAACCTTCAAACCTGTCACATTGCAATGGGCTGAAACAACAGACAGACTAGTTTAAGCAAATTCTCAAGAAATAAAAAAATCAAATGTTTCATCCCTCCTAGCAATCTGAAGCCTAGTGTACAACTGACTATCACAATTACTACAGCTCTGTAGTGCACTCTTTCATACCACTGCATTTAGTCCCTTAGCTAGTGACAACTTGGAAACTTCAGACAATACAAAACCTTTGTCAGTTTTCTTGAAAAGTTATTTTCTAGTATTTCTTCTCCATTTAAATATTCAAACTTATGTTTATCAAAGGAAGAGGGAAACCAATTTTGTATTTGTCACACTACTAAGCATTGAAGTAACACAGCACTTTTTGTTATCATTATATTCCTTCACAGTAACCCTTTTGTTTTATGCCTTACAGCATCCCTGAGGTGTGGCACATCACACATGCTATGATCTGTTTTAAGAAACAGCATTTAAGAGATGCCAGTAGAACAGAGTCATAGAATTCCTTGAGAAAATTAGAACCCTCAGGCATCTTTTAATTAATTTTGCCCCATTTCAGATCTTAAAAAAAACCACACACTAAATAGTATTATTAGCATCCAAATAAATGAATCAAGGTGGTACTTTGCCAATGCATAAACATGGCAAGGTACTTTCAATCTTGCCAGATCTCATTTGTACAGCAGGATTAGCGACCATTGTGTTCTGGACCTTTCATATAGGGAAAAGTCTATCTCCCTGATACTGCAAAGCAGCCTGAAAATATGGTCTCTCCTACTGATGATAGACAGTATTGCTGCAGATGTCATTTAGCAGTACCTTGCTACATTTTTGGCAGAATACAGAACAAAATATTTTACTAAGACTTAATTTCAATTTTTTTAGGCTTTGTAGCAAACCACTGCTTTACAACAAATACTGCATCCAGGGGAACTTCAGAATCTAATTCTTCAAAAAGACAACCTCTTGAATGATCTTAAATGATACCCCTTGGTGCTTTGGATCTGTTCTCAAATCGAACAGTTTAAAAAACATTCACAGTCTCAAATGTCAAGATGTTCCAGAAGGCTGGATTGCTGAAATATACCAAAGATTCAGGCTCATGAAGAAAATATATTAAAAAAGTTAAGAAAAATGAACTTCAGATTTAAAACTTCATTTTTTCACAGTAGCTGTACCCTCTGTGACATGGTGTAATCTAAAACTTTTTTTTTTTTTTTTTTTTTCCAATTTGGGAAACATTTTTCAAAAGAAAAACATGACAGCTTATTAGAAAAACACTGCCCTTGAGGGAGACAAATTCCTCCAGAAAGATTAGAGAAAATCTCTCAAGGAGTTTGCATTACATCTGAAGTCCAGCAGAACAGAGTATCGATCCCATATTATCTGAAAAGTATGTGCGTATATGTATTTTTTCAGTTAGAATTCCACAGCTAAAAAACACAAAGCAATACAAATGAAGGCAACAGCTAAGCAGGGAACAATGACTAAAAATGAAGTTTCTTGAGAAGGAAGGCAGCTGCTAGCGTTAATGTGTCTCAAAAATTCCTTAAAATAGTATTTTGATAGTGCTGGAGAGCTCAGCACAACCTTGCCTTCACAGCCACATCTGTTCCCATTCTGTCCCCATGGCAATCAGGCTGCTTCCTACTCAGCTCTCCCCCGGCTGATCTGTTTGGTTTGCCCAAATCTTTTATATGTGAATCACTCAAACACTTACTCATACTTTAAAAAAAATCCCTAAGAATTCAGATGGTGTTAACATATTTAAGTGGTGTGTAGGTGTATTATCTGATGCAAAAAGTTACAGAGATCACCTTTCTATGAGCAAGTTTTACATTATAGATGAACTTGATAAATTGCCTTTATGATAGGTTTATAATGATCTTTGTTGAACTACGCCACAAATCAGTGCCTTAGATTATTACTAACACTTTGACCTGTAAGCAGCATCCAACAGGAAATGCTGTATGTTTTAATTAAAATCACTCAGAAACATTTTATTGCTTCTTACATTCAAGACAGCCTTGAGCAAGTGATGACTTTAAGCCCTCATATCTCAAAGCTCTGCAATCAGATTGAATGGAGCTGTGGATGCCTAGGAGAGCATCCACCTCCAGATCATGACACTGAGTCTTCGGATCACATTTTATTACGAATAGTAGGGCTTTTTCCATCTGGCCTTGGAGCACCAGGAAATGTAGGCTGGCTCTCTAAAAGCGATTAAGGTTGATTCTTGATAAAGGAGAGGTGGGGTCTGAGGCTCCATCTCCAGTATGGAGGATTCACAGGCTATGGACAGACCCATGCCTCCAGCTGGAGCGGTGCTGGCTATGCAACTTACTGCTCACCAGCTGTCCCAGCTGCTTGTAACTCCCTCTGGCAGGGGCTGCTGGGAGGCTGAGATGCTTGTGTGCAGCTGGTTCATTAGAAATGGACCTAGCTGGCTGGAGCAGTTTGGATGGGAAGCCCCTGGAAACCACTCTCACATGGGCTGAACTGTGCTCAGAACAAACCGAGCTGGCAAATGTGACTGGCACGAGGACACCACACCCAATGAAGAATAACAGGAGGCTGTCACTGCTCAAGTCAGTGCAGATGCAGTCAGGAAAAAAAAGGCCCATTTCCAGAGTCTTAGCTTATACAACAAACTAAGAACTATCCATACCTGGTGTGACACAGATGCATCTGGCATGAGCTTTTCTCAAAGTTGTCATCCTGTCACACTGCTAACACCAGTCACATTTTAACCAACTGGGCTGACATTCCTCGCATGATTTTTTTGTAATTATTCAGCCAGTTGCAAGAATGAGCTTTTGGAACAATTTCCACTACTAACACTTGTTCAGTTATTTCTCTGAAAAGACTGAGTGTCTCTGAGGCTGACACTTTGCAGTAAGACACTACTGCAACTCAAAGCAGTTTTTGTTTCCCTCAGGAAAATCTTTCTGTTTTTAAACAAATCTTAACACTGGGAAAATGAACATTTGGACACAGATTGGAGGAGTTTCGAGGGCTGTGAATTCTAGCACTTTAAACATTCTCTCTGCACAAAATACGATCTGTTTCCACTGTTCCTCATCTTATTAACAACTTCAGGTCTCATCGAGTTTCAGAAAATGATGAAATCCACCAGAAATCCCGAGACAGGTTTAGTGCCCGCTTAAGACTTGGTAGTATCTTCAGCTTGGATCTCTACAGGGCCTTTTACTCATTAGTTTTCACAAATCTGAACATTTCACAGAGCTTTTAGTCAAAAAGATTCTACTACTTGAGGATCCGAATATAATTTTATCTGTGGAAAAGTACATCAAGACAAGATCCCTCTGCTAATGCTTGCAATAGAATTCTAGTCCCAAGAATCCCATGTTTTGCTCGCCCATATGGCAGACATCTATTTGGCAGCACTGTCTATCCTCACTAGAACACATTTCCCAGCACAACTACAACTTAAGGTCCATATCAGGAACACTGGTAGCTTCTGTGGACTAAAGACTTTTGTTGCCAGTTATCTTTTCAAAGATATAATGTTGCAAATTTTTAATCTCTGTACAGGTGTTCAGTTTCAACAGGGCTGATCACCAGCTGCTCTCCTGAAAAAGGTTTAGAAAATTAATATTTTTTTAAGTGTTGTACACGTACAACCGTTTACCCATCGAGTTGATCTGCTGCAGATAATATGGAGTTCAATCCTCTGGAAGTATTGCAAGATTTGGCCTTAAAGTTCAAAGGAATTCATTCTATCAGGTAGGTTCTAATTTCTAATTCTTCCGTGGCTACTTAACATCAAGGAAGATGAAATGATCATCAGCCAAATTGTGCTAATGAAGCAAAATCAAGGGAATTCAGAACTTACCCAAGAGAAAGCCTGTAACTAACTGCAAGAGCCGATGTGGGTTCCCTTTCATCTCAGAACACACGTTTTTCTCAGGAGATCATAAGCTGTGTTATGACAGCAGGTAGGTATGGAGATAAACAGTCATCATAACACTGCTGAGGAGTTTGGGGATTGGTTGCAAATCATTAAATCCAAACAATGCACTTAGTTGTTTCTTTTCTGTTGCTGCAGTAGTAAAATCACTAAGAAGTTACTTGCTTGTAAGTTGATCACAACATTTTAAGATCTAAATGTAAAGTTCACACTTAAAAAATAAGTTCTGTACAATAAAATTATCTTGAATAGGAATAGGTGATCATGCAAAGAACGGATGTACAGTGCACACAGAGGTTACAGTCTGATGTCTCACGCTGCTGTGTTTTTCAAAATCTAAGTATTTAATAATGGCATATGAAAAGTAAAGCTGTGTGGCAGAAAAATAAACTATTTTACTACATTTACTAACTAGCTTTCAGCTTACTCATTAAAAAATCCCAGTCTCCTTACTCCTACAGTAGAGCGGTTTAGCAAAACTATTTACTGAAATGGCCTCATATGGACAAAAACATTCAGATTTCTACTAAACAATGATTATTTTGTTGCTTGTTTTCAGAATTTTGCAGCAGGAATGGGCCCGTTTATGCCAAGATTAATAACCAACAGTTGTAAATATATTTCAAACAACTGGAGGCTGAAGAGGAAACAGATCATATCAATGGATTTGTTTGTGAACCGGCTTGAATGCAACCATTGTTCATGGATTACAATTCAAGGCCATTTTTCTCTATTAGTTATGTTCTGGAAACTATAAATAATGTACTAATTTTAAAGGACTGCATGAATTGGCTCAGTCCACAGAATCTTCTACAAGTTCCCTCCAAACTAGCAAACAACGATCCTTTGAAGTTCATTCATATTTTTTCAGGATGATTTTCAACAAAATCTTCCTGCTACTAGAAGATGGAAAATGCACTTCTAGAATCCACAGGCACTGCATAGAAAACAGATCAATATTCTGCAATAATCTCTGCTTGACATGGAATCTGTAACTATGATATATCATCTGACTGTCACAATACATCTACTATCCTCTTTCAGAAGTGCACTATGCACGTTCAAGGTAACAGAGATGATTGGTCTGCTGTCATGTTAGACCACACGGGTTTACCCCAAGAAATCACAGAAGTCTATAAGAAAATGATCAATCTCACTCCTAGTTTAGCTCAATATCCTTTTCATGGGAAAAGCTATGCCATCGAGATTCACTCATCCTGCTCCAGAACATGAAGTTTACTATCATACTAATTTAGTATCACATAATAATTCTAAGAATGAAATAGACAGCTAGGGAAAACAATATGGGAGAAAAAAAATTCAGAAGAACAAGTGCACATAAAGGGCACACTGGTCTGCCTTGGATGATATTTGCAAGCCCATCTTCCTTCTCTACTGCTTTTTATTCTTGACTTCAACTTTTCATGTATCTGAACACTTTTTAAAATTTTCGTATGAAATGCAGAGCTCTGACTCCCTGTGCAGGAGTGATTACTTGGGAAGAAAATTCAGTACAGTGAAACTGAATCACAGAATCAGAGAATGGCCTGGGTTGGAAGGGCTCCAAGGCTCATCAAGTTCCAACCACCCTGTCACAGGCTGGGCCACCAACCTCCAGATCTGGCACTAGAGCAGGTTGCTCAGGGCCCCATCCAACCTGGATGTTCCAGGAGCATCGACAACTTCTCACGGCAGCCTGTACCAGCACCTCACCACTCTCTCTGTAAAGAACTTCTCCTTGATATGCAGCCTAAATCTTCCCTCCCTCAACTTAAAACCATTTCCTGTGTCCTATCGCTGTCTACCCTTGCAGAAGGTTGATTCCCCTTCTTTTTATAATCCCCTTCTAAATACTGGAAGGCTGCAATCTGGTCTCCTCACAGGCTTCTTTTCTCCAGGCTGAACAAACCCATCTCCCTCAGCCTGTACTCATAGGGGAGGTGCTCCAACCAGATCATGGCTCTCCTCTGGACCCTCTCCAACAGCTCTGCATTATTCTTGTACTGGGGGCTCCAGACCTGAACACCCTTCTTCTGATGGAGCCCAGGATACCATTGGCCTTCTGAGCTGCAAGAGCACACTGCTGGCTCATGTTAAGTTTTTCATCCACCAGGACCCCCAGGTCCTTCTCCACAAAGCTACTCTCAAGGAGTTCTTCTGTACATGTATCTGGGATTACTCCCACCCAAGAGCAAAACCTTGCATTTTGCTTTGTTGAACCTCATTAGAATCACACAGGTCTACCTCTCAAGTTTGTCCAGGTCCCTCTGGATAGCATCCTTTCTTTCTAACGTGTCAATGGCACCACTCAGATTAGATTGTAGTCTCCCACTCTAAAGTCTCTATTCATAACTTATGCTATATTCAAATCCAGTCTCTTTGAATTTGATATCTAAGATGTTCCCAGATTCTATCAGTATTTCCATTGTTTTCCCTTAAAACTTTGCATGCAGCTTATCCATACCTGCATCATATTTCAGGAGAGGACTACTTTAGTATTTCTTTGTCTACCCACTGGACATATTGGTTCTCAAACCTTCAATTCCTGTAACTGAATGCACAGGTTGCAGCCTTGTCTGAAAGCATATTTTTACTTCCTATAGAAACTGAACTGTATTTTTCCATTTCCTTAGCTCACCGGAATGCTAAAATGATGCAGTATGGATAGCTAGGAAGTTTATATATGTGCACAGAAACTTAAAAGCCCAGATGTAGGTCAATAAAGAAAAAAATAGGTGTATTTTGTATCTGTAGGTGCAGAAATATACCACTTACAAAGAAATAATTACATCAGTCTACCTCAGATCTTAAGAACATAAACAGTATTTTTAAATACAGTTTCTTATGTTGGACTTCCGAAAATAACTATAAAATAATGAATTAACAGTGTTTTCCCATATTACTTTTATATAAACAAAAGTCAGTAAACTGACATGCCAATGAGATCCTGAAACAAGGCAATACTTGCATAACATGGGAATTTTTCTCATAAAAATAATCAGTCTTATGTACATATTTCAATACCTCCCAAATCAAATAAAACCATTCTGATTCTATAAGTACAAGCAGCCACTCATATTGCCAATACCCAGAGAACTTAAATGTAATGTTTTTTAAAAAATCAATTCATTTGCATGAAGAAGTTTAATGATATTGTCACTGATGCCAACATCTGATTTTTGGTCACAATTGCAGCCCATTTGCACTACACAGTTAAATCAGGAACTCCCCAGTTTAAAGTATGACCTCTAAAAGTTGACTAACCTTTCAGTATTGAAGCTGGAATGAGACAATTCAAAAATCCCATGAATTTGAGCTGAAGTTAGTTGTTGGTTTTAAACAGCTGGAGGGGAGGGAAAGGATACATATCTGAAAGAAGTACATTGAGAGCAGCAGGATTCCCTTTTGAGAGAAATAGAGAGCAGTTAGTAAAAGGAAGCAGAATAAATCGTATGAAAAGAACTATGTTTGTAAAATGAAAGAGGAATGAAAACAGAAAAAAATGAGTCAATATAATAAGTCTTTATAGAGAGCAGAACAGAAAAGGCAAAAGGAAGGAAATTAGCAGAACTGGTAGTGCTTCAAAACTTCACATAGTCTTACTCATAAAACTGTAATTATTAGAATCATGTTGAAGTGTAAATCATTGTGGGTATGCTGTTACAGAATAAACTGACATGAAGGCTTTGGTAGTCTCATATAAAGCTGGGAGGCAGAGTCATTCAAACTCATAACAGCTCCAATGTTCTGACCAGAGCTGTGTTGCACAGGGCTATGATCTGAAATTTCAGAGAAACTCCCCTTACCTGTAACTGAACTGGACACAGCTGTAGTTCAAAACGCAAAGGACAGCAGGCAGTGGTACTTTTGTCAGCATTACAACTACAGATCGCTCACTGAATGAACCCACAAACATTAACGTCATTTTGAATTTACACCCCAGTATTGCTCAGCTTCTCAAGACAAGGCAGACATCAAGCACTGCTCCAAGGACAGTTCTGTTCCAATCAAGAATAGTTTCAGTCTGACATCTGATGGGAAGCTTTTATGATAAATATTTATTTTCTAGAAATTAGATGCAATCAGTAGTTCTGGTGAAGGAGTTAACTTCCTGCTGAAGCACCCAAAATATCCAGCCATCAAATGCTAAGATAATCCAGAACTTAGCCTTGATGATTGCATCCTGTATGCCCAAATTTGTATTGCAGTTTCAGCTTTATATAGCATGCTGTTACTTTATTTCTTAAGTAATTATGTGAAGATTTCCAAACTTTTGTGGTATATGTCTCATGTCACCTAAGGATTATGGGTTAGCATTGCTAATAAGAGTTGACTTGTCACCCAGAAGAGATATATTAAAACTGTGGTATCTTCACACTGGATAAGAGAAAACTCAGTAGGAAAGCCATTGGCATTACCTATAATGTTAAAAAAAACCCACAAAACAGTTTGAATAATTGCATTATTCTCTAAGCAGTACTACTGAATTGCTGTCATTGCCATGCTGAAGAAAAATCTTTAATTTCTACATACCTTTGTATGAGACTAATCTAGTATTCTGATTTATTAATTAGCTCTATAATACTGGTAAATAACTGGAAACTGTATTGTACAGTCTTTGAATTGCACATGTCCTTCACACACCTTACTAGTTCTTGAAACAGAAGCCCTAGGACCAAGCTCTAACCAAATGGAGACAAAAGGCACTCATAATCTTCTCTCCTATGATGGAAAAAAAAGGTTGTATTTGCAAAAATTAGGAAAAGCATATGGTTGTTGAGAGCAGAGCAAAATGCTCACCAATCAGCCTGTCTGTGGAAAGGACACACAGATACTGTGGAAGCTCCTGAACTCAGCAAGTTCCATTTCAAAGAGAAATCATCCCATGCATTCGGTGTACTTCCTCAGACATTTCTAGGACAACTTCTAGAAATGCTCCCTCACTATGGGTGTGAACAAGAAGTACGATGTGGAATATAAATATGTACAGCTTATGCAAACAGAAATTGTAATCACACACTCCAAAAAGATGCAGGCCATCTCATTATCATTGCCCCATAGAAACAAATGAATCATTACTGCAGAACTTCTTCAGAAGATAACAGGAGGACTTTGAGCCTGCCTCAGCACTGCATTTGGTTCAACATCTTATTTAATTTTCTTATAAAGCACTATCATCATCTAGTGGTATATTTTGCTTCCATGTAACCTGCATGTTTTCAGGAACAAAGCACTTCATTTACTTAGCACTGAATATGGCAGAGATTTATTTCCTTGAAGTTGTGCCAAACTGTGGAGGGATACAAGGAATGTAAAGAGAAATAACAACAAAACTGTTGAGGATTTCAAGAACAAACAACATGTAGACATTCCACAAGATGAGAACTTCAATAATTTTATGTCCAAAAGTGATGACAGGCTAAATAAAAAATACAGCTTGAGGATGCTTCATACTATCACTCACACTATTCAGAAAGTGTACAAGGTTGTGAACAAATATTTTGGGGAAAAAAAAAATCACAGAAAAATATTTTGAAACAAAAAGATTTTTCAAAGCTTTTTTCTTATAATTAAAAAAGTACCACAATTGTGAGAGTCCACTATTTATTATGAACACACAACTGGATGTTCACTTACGTGGTAACTTTTCAGTCTAACAAAATCGACTTTCATGGAGATGAATCTTTCTGAATTTCTGCTGAGATTTTTGATGTGCTCCACAAGGTCAGCACAGAACTTGTAACCACCTTTGAGAACACAGAGAACCACAATATCATTGTCTCCAATGTCTTGCATAATATCCTTAGCCAGTCGTTCTGTCCTGGGGCAAAAAAAAAAAAAAGAAAAAAAGATGAAATAATGTTAGGTGTGCGTTCCCTAAGTTTTATGGTATGCTTTCTTATGGTTACAAGGAAATAGAATCATAAAAATATTGCATGGCCCACAGTCTGCTTCAGCACCTCGACTTGGTTTGAGTGGGATTGAACAACAGGCAGATATGCAGGCTGGATGCAAGACGCAAAGCACGTGAATCAAGCTGGATATGTTTAAATTTATTAATCTCCTAATTATATAAAACGAGTAGCACATCTCACTGTGTGAGATGAGTGCTTGTGCTTTCACAAGCACTTCAGAGACTTCAGAGTAATAGGTGAAACACTGCATTCCGTTTCGTTGTGGAGGAAACTTCAATATAAATTATTTCTGTGAAACGACATACCTGATTATTTTATTTGCTACCTGAGAACACTAAATCAAATGAAAGAGAGGGAGGAGAATTATTAAAAAATATTTCAAACTGACAGGCTTTGGAGAATGCTACAGTTTTAGTACAGTTTTAATAAGAATATAAGCAAGTACTATAAAGACATATCTCATCAATAAAAATTTTATGTAGAGTGCAATGTAAGTGCCTTGTTCTCGGTCACACACATGAGAATAATCAAGGTTATGTCCTGATTAACCTGCAGTTGCAGGCAGGGTCTTCTCTTCAGTTATTCTGCATTGCAAACACAATGTGGCAGATTGAAACCAAAAGACACATTTCTGCCACTAGTACAGAACAGAACTAGTACAGAATTTTTCAAGATGAAAACAATAAACTTGAATGTTCATCTCAAATAGTTTTCATTTCTAAAGAACAAGGTAGAGAGTATTTTAGATCTAAAACAAATACCTGGTCACTGCTAGAGGTAAAACTCAGATCAACAGAAAACTGAAAATGCCATTTAATGTTCTGAGCAAGAACAACTCAGTGCATTTTTTTCTGTAGAAGCTTTTTTTCTGGAAAGTTTTTTGATAAGTCTCTGGATTAGATTAGTAGATTCAATAAGAATACATTTCTTGGCAATACGTAATTTATCAATAGATAAATCCCATAATTTATCCTGCATCTTTCATGATCATATTTTTTTCTCTACCTGCAATAGAAATGTGTTTGCCCCTATATGTATATATACATTGAACCTGAGTGAAATCTACACACATGCATGTACCAGCGAAGAACAGACACTAAACTGAAGCTAACAGACTAGTTATGAGCCAACATGACATGTTTTCACATCTTTGTAATGCTCAAGAAAATTCTGTAAAGCAATTATTCATATTTTTAGATTCAGAAAACAGACGTATTGTGAGATTATCTTGTTAGATCTTAAACATGTAATTCTTTTTATTGAAGTACAGACCAAGATTAGTAAAAGTTTTTCACTTATTTTTTCATTAAAAAAGTCTTTTGTCATCTCTTATCAAGTCCGAGAGTTATGGGGAAAACCTTTTATTCAGAAGAACCATTTTTCTGATGATATTTATTTATATTATTTCTTAGATTGTCTTAGGAAATGAAATTTACAAAAATTCCAAAGACCTGTTAGTATTTTAAATGAGTATGAACTCCAGAGCAGACAAAAATGTACTCAGTAAAAAGATGCCAGTTTTTAAACCTACATACAGAGAAACAAGAAAATTTTCTCAAGTGCTGAGCCTTCTTCCTACAAGAAAATTTTGCATGGTCACAATATATTCAATTCTGTTTCCTTGTCCATCAGAACAGAATGAGCCTTTTCTGGAAGAGTACAAAAATACAGTGGAATTCATTTTGCTGGAGTACAAAAACACCAAACACCACTGTTACTTCAGACAAATTTATAGTGAATCCCATGAGAAATAAAGGAGTAACATATTTATTTAAAAAGATGAATCAAGAGTCAGTTGGCCTTACACAAAAAAAGACAAAGAAGTCAACACAATGGTAGCTGAAAAGGTGATGAAAGAAAGCTTGTGTTTGAAACAAATATAGGAGTTATTACTCTTCCTTAAGATGAATGTTTACAACCTTCTTTCAAGGAGTTCCAACAATTTTAATACTTGCAACTGGCTGTTTAAATGCGGAAGGTAGAAAGCTGCAGATTAAAAATATCCCATGAAATCCATTCAGACCTGGTTGGACTAGATGATCTTATCAGTCTTTTCCAATCCAAATGATTCCATGATTCTATGCTCCCAGTACTTTCTTAAAAATTATCATTTTTCATTTTGTAATTTTTGAAAAGATTTTTAACAGCATATCAAATTAACAACTGAGTATCAACACTGAGTTGGACTACCACAAATATCAAAGCAACTTAGCTGCATGCACTGAGAGCATACAGGAACTATTACTAGGAGGTATGATGGTTGATGAAGCCTAGGCAGGCTGGCTCTCTACACAGCTTAAATGACAGAAGTCAATGGTGCAGTCTGGAACAATCGGGTTAGTCTACATTAATGATTTCTATCAGGGAATTCTCAAAGTTGTACTCAATTAAAGATTTTTTTCTCTCTTTTTATGTAAAAAACATACTACAGGGTGCAAGAGAAACATTCAAGTATTACTATGTGCAGAACTTTGTATTTGTCCTTCCTGTGTCGGTTCATCCCTCCTGTACACTGGCACTTCAGCACCAGTGTCTCTATACGATCACATTCTCTTTTTTGTGGGAATCCTGTACCATTCAGTGTCCAAAGCAGAAGCTAGGTGAAACAAATTACACAATGAGTTGCAAGAGACAGCAAGTCTATCATTTCTTAACTGTCAAGCAGTATTTTTACATCCCAAATTAAACAAATAAATGTATAATACAACATATTAGGACAAATGTTATATATACACTGCCTGCAGATAACACGGATAACAAAAAAGAATTCTAATACTGACCAAAGTATTTATTTAATAACAAAAAAAGCCACACATACCTGTCAACAATAATGCCATGCGGAATAAGCACGTATTCCAAATCTCCATAGTAGTGCTGTGGATAAGTGAACAAATCCAGACTGTATCCAGGCCAATCATCTGAAATCTGAGTATTAAATAATACTGTTAGGAATACCCAATGGTGTTTGACAGTACATAACTGATTTAAACTCATTCGTTTAATACACTGGACTGAAATAACAGAATGACACACACTCTTCCATATATGCTGACACATAAAAAATAAGCTTCAAAATTATGTAATCAGAAATTATTATTTCATTTTTTCTACTCATTACTTTGCTTTTGTGTACCTCAGAAATTAAGTGTTAGTGTGGTTTTTGTTTTGTTTTGTTTTTCCAAAGAACATGGGAAAATTCACTTGAGTTACAGTTAGATATAGAGGGGAAATAATACTGAACTAGAGCAAGTCTAAGTTTCTTACTACTTGCGAACCGGAAATACAAATGTAAGATTTCCAGAAAGAAAGGACTCTGCAAAGGCAGATTCAGACAGTGGGCTTGGAAGGTATAAAATCATAAATTAAAAGCATGAATTCTGCTTTAGAGGTAGTGTAAAGCCACATATTCTATAGACAGAGCAGTACATATAGTAAATTATGTGCTTCATGGACTGTATTCATAAAAATCAGTGAAAGACTGTCTTGCCAAAAGCAAGGTTCCTAATTCAAGTAAGTCATCAAAGATAAACTTTTACCAAGAGTTCATGTGTCACCTCAATATCAGCTAGTCTGTAAACTCACACATTTACAGCAAAAAGTATTTTAAGATTTAATACACATTAGCTTCATAACTGTCAGAGTACAACAACTATGAGAATACAATGGTAGTAGAGATTATATAAGGCAAAAATCAGCCAGGCAAAGTTATCAGTAGATTCCTAAGAGAAACAAGATGCTACAACTCCTCGCCAACAATTTTCACAATACAATTCTGCATGAAAAACAAGACCTGCAAGTTAAAAGTCTTTCTTGGAATCATAATTAAATTTTGCTTCAGTATTGGTACATAGATTCCAGTCTGTACAGATACGTGTAGAGACTGGGAGAAGAACCCATAGAGAGCAGCTCAGAGGAGAAGGACTTGGGGATTCTGGTGGATGGGATGAAAAGCCAGATATGAGCCAGCAGTGTGGAAGGCCAACAGTATCCTGGACGACATCAAAAGAGGGGTGGCCATTAGGGTGAGGGAAGTGACTGTCCCCCTCTACTCTGCTCTTCTGAGGCCCCATCAGTAGTACAGCAACCAGGTCAGGGACTCCAAGCACAAGAAAGATCTGAAACTGTTAGAGAGGTCCAGAGGAGGGCCATGAAGATGATCAGAGTGCTGAAGCGCCTCTCCTATGAAGAAAGACTGAGGGAGTTAGGCTTGTTCAACTCGAAGAAGAGAAGGCTCAGGGAAACTGTACAGTGGCCATCCAGTACATAAAGGGAGCTTATAAGAAGGATGGAAACTGAAAATTTACATGGACAGGTAGTGATAGGACAAGGGGGATTGGTTTTAAACAAAAAGAGGGGGGATTTAGATTAGATATTAGGAAGATATTCTTCACTCAGAGGGCAGTGAGGCACTGGAACGCCCAGAATGCCCAGAGGAGCTGCGGATGCCCCATCCCTGAGGTGCTCAAGGCTGAGTTGGATGGAGCCCTGGACAGTAGGATCTGGTGGATGTCAATCTTGCCCACGGCAGGGAGTTGGAAGTAGAAGGGGTTCAAGGTCCCTTCCAACCCAAGCCATTCTATGATTCAGAATAAAGTGATACCTAACAGATTTTCTTCACAGTCACATTCCTCGAGTAACTTATTGTCTTTCTCCTTGATCATGTGAACATTAGTCAGCAGGAAAAATGCTGAGAGACTTGCCTTTGAGAAATGCACCTCTGCATGGCATTTCAACTAAACATGACTTCTAAATGCCAGTCTCTGAAACTAACCTCTACTTACAATTTCATCCAGTAGAGCAACAAACCATGACACTAAGATACCTAGGCTAACATGGCATACTTGTTTCTGAGCTGTTCCTCCACATCTGTAATCTTGTTGAAGTTACCTGCAGTGCTGTGTAGTGCTGCATGGTAACAGTGCTACATCTCACAGATTTTTGGTTGGTTGGGTTCTATTCCACATCCGTGGACAACTACAGACACCCATACCATCAGGTGTTCTTAGCTCTGCACAATAGTTTCTGTATTAAAAAATAATAATAATAATAATAATAAAACAACAAACCAAACCAAACCAAAAAGCTTTGTTGGCAACTAGTATGCATGCGCATAAAGAGCATGACTCAGAGATCACTGGAATCAATGAAAGCTTTTCCTGACTTACACATGCCTTGAGACTACACATAGGAAAAAAGTTATTTAGTTATGTTCCTCGTTTCCACAGAAACAGCAGAGTATAAATATACTCCTCAGCAAGAATTTTAATGAGGCAAATCTTGCTTCACAAACATTGCCGCTGAAGGCCTGGGAAGCCTATTTTCCTGTCTTCCTTCTCAGGGCATAGAGGTGGCTGACACTTATTTAAATATTTTGTAGCAATGAACTGTCTGACACAGTCCTGCGCAGAAGCACGTTAACATGAAAGGAAACAATTTCATGTAGTGATTTGAATTACGTAAGAGCTATAAGCTCTCACAAAAAAATTCCAATACGAATTCTTTAAGTCAGTATCACTTCTTTACACATCTTTCTCATCAAATTATATGTTTCTAAACATGGTGCACATCACACGAAACGAATTGAAACTGCTTTAGAATTCATACAAATAGACATCTCTTACTCAAGTTAGAAACTATCCTTTCTGAAACAGCATCAGTATGAGACCTTTATGCTTTTATCTATCCTTCCAGTTCTCAGGAATAAAAAACTAGAATAAAGAAGTTCTTATTTACAAGTGTCCACTGGCTTTTGGCAAATAAAATTAAATTCATAGGTACTTTCTAATTAATTGCTTTGTAATATAAGTCCATTCCATAGTCTACTTTCTTTTAGACTGACATTTCCCAACAATATGCCTTAGAAAATCTGATTTATCCCAAAGCTAATCAGAGTGTTATGCTGTAGGACAATTTTCAGGTAGCTGCCAATTTTGATGAGCATTTTGCTTGTGAACTGTGTGATTACTCTCAGTAGCAAAAAAAAAAAAAAAAAAAGTAAATCTCAAATTAAATTCAACTTCCATTCCATAGAATCTCAGCCTCATTAAGGTTGGAAAAGACCACTGAGATTATCTAGTCTAACCATCAAACCATCTCCACCATGCACACTGAGCCACGTCCCTCAGTGCCACATCTACACAGTTCTTGAACACCACCAGGGACAGTGACTCCACCACCTTCCTGGGCAGCCTGTGCCAATGCACTATCACTGTTTCTGAGAATAAATTTTTCCTAACATCCAACCTGAACCTCCCCTGGCACAGCTTGAGGCTATTCCCTCTCATCTTATCTCTGTTACTTGGGAGAAGAGGCCAACCCCCACCTCAGCACAGCCTCCTTTCAGGCAGTTGTAGAGAGCTACAAGGTCTCCCCTGAGCCTCTCCAGATCAAACAACCCATATCCCTCAGCCACTCCCCATAAGGCTTGTGCCCCAGATCCCTCACTAGCTGTGTTGCCCTTCTCTGGACACATTGGGGACTTAATATCTTTCCTATGGTAAGAAGCCCAAAACCAAATACAGTGCTCAAAGTGCAACGAGTATTTCTGGCTTTAATCCTTGAAAAACCTAAGGAAAATTTTTGATTGTTTTGACCAGATAAATAAACATAGATACTAATTATATTGGTACACAAATGTGTTTAAAAAAACCCACAGTGAAAGAAGCAGCTATTTCTTAAGTTCATGTTCAGCATGTTCAAGCAGCGCAGGAGAAATTTCTTGGTGAGTCTTCACAAAGCTGATCGAATGTACACAAATAAGAATACAAAAACACATGGCAAGATCTGAAAGACTTCCTTTGAGACAGAAAAGAGAAAACGGAGAAATCCTACTGAACTACCTTCGGAGGAACACTGCTGGCTTTGTTGTCCAACCAAGTGGGCACACAAGGGGCTTAGCACAGCTCTTCCCTTAAAGTAACAAAAGCCTGGGTTCCGCTTTGGTACGAAATGAGACAGCTGAGCACCAAGCAAAATCCGTGTTTTGTAAATGCAAATCCTTCTCCCGGTAGTTTTTGGAAGGGTACCAAGCAAAAGACACAAAGTCAGTGCAGCGAGGAACATACATCTCTGCCGTAGCACTCTCTCGCACATTACGACAGGCACTGACCATGGCAGAGACTACCGGGAGAAGGCAGCGGCCGCAGCTCAGCCCAGGCGCAGCGGCGGTCAGGGCGTGAGCGCCGAGCCGCCGCTGCGGGAACATGAGAGCGTTCCAAGTGGGGTGCCAGCGATACCGCGCAACTCGGTGTCTGTTTTATAGGATAAATTCACTTGCGCCATGGAACAACGAGCACATTCCTTCACTTCTGCGTCATTCATTCATTCCCACAGCGCTTAAGCGCCTTTCTGAGGTGCTCGCTTCCTCCCGCCACACAAGGGCGCGGAGCAACGTGACGGTGCTTCCCCACGGGCCCGCACCGCGCCAAGGCAGCCCGGCATCGCGGCGGGGGCCGGAGCGGCTCTATGGACACCTCGAGCTCCATTAATCAATACGTTCTGTCAAAGCCACGGCACGGAGCGGGTCTCGGAGCCGGGGCAGGGCCGGGAGCAAAGCAGGGGACCGGCCGAGCCGAGCGCAGAGCGGGCGGGAAGGAAGGAAGGGGCGGCGGGGAAGCGGGAGGGGTCCCGAGCGGCCGGGCCGGGCCGGGCACCGCTTGCATTTACCACAACGCCGCGGCCTCTGCCTCCCCGCGCCGCCGCGCCGCTCCCGCCGTGCCCGGCCATCTTCCTCCGAGCCCGCCCGAGGGGCTGCGGCGGGGCGGAGTCGAGCAGGGCCGGGCCGTCCGGTGCCCCCGGCCTCCGGCGGGAGGTGGGCGGCAGAGGGAACGGCTGGGAGCCAGGCTGAGGGGCGAGCCCCGGTGTAGGCCGCGGAACTGGGGGTGTGCGTCCCGATCAGCGGCTTTCGGAGAGGAAGTACCGTGATGCACGCGTTAAAATGTGTGCCGTTCCGAGAGAGGAAACGGCGGCGCGTGCAGAGCTTTGTCTATAAAAGGCGGTTGGATATGGAAGGCGCCTGGAACTGTCTGAAGCTTGAGAAGGGCAGCGCTGCCGGCAGGCTGGGCAGGAGCGAGGCACCGTGCTGGAGATGTGAGTGCAGCCCCATAAGGGGCCCGGGCCGAAGGAGCGAGGTGGATAAGATTAAAGCGGTGTGGCTTAAACGGACGGTTTAACAGGTTTGCACTTACACTCTAGAGAAGGAGAAAAACGAACAACCAAAAAAAAACCCTGTCAGGGATTTTACTTTCCATTTTTGCTGACTTCTGAGCTGATGCTCTCCCCCAGCACCGCAATGGTGTTGGAGTAAGCAGCATCTTCAGGAGCTGGACTCGATGATCATTACAGGCCCATTCCTATTCAGGATATTCCATGATTCTCACTGCCTTCAGCCCACTGCAGCCTTTTCCATGCTGTGTGTTTTCATTAGACGGGAAGCAGAACAGGAGCCACCCTCCTGCCTTCCCTCCTCTGCTTCTCTAAAATTGTATAATGCTGTCCTTTCACAATCTTAGAGATGAGAAACATCTTGCATCCTTGAGGTTGCTCTGAGCACTGCACACCTTTAAGTTTCTTTTTGCATCCCATCATGTGGGGAAAATCCTAACAGTCCCTTCACCCATTGCAGGTAGATACAGGGGTTTTTTTGTTTGTTTGGTTGGTTTGGGTTTTTTTGAAAGTATTTTATATTCCTAAAAGTGAGATTTGGTTATATTTTTACAGAATTTATCTGTTAAATATAGAGCCCATAGAATTCTGCCACTCCTACACTAGAAACTATTAAAGGAAGAAAAAGTTGGTTTTAGGGACCTGGGCATAATGAAATATGTTTACTTTTACCTGAGCAGCTATTACCGACCAAGCAGGAAGACATTTTAGTTTGCACACTGCTTTCTGTAATACAGTCCAAAAGATTCAGAGGCCCCAAGTCATAACATATGGACCCTGACAACTGGATGCATCAGGCAAACCAGGAGCCTGGTATCCAACATGGGTTGCTTTTTAGGTGCATATTACTTCACTCCCACTTGCATTAGAAGTGATAGGACAAGTAATAGTTTAGGAATCTGGTGTTAAGAATATTTTAATGAATTAATCTACAATTACAGTCTGGATAAGTACTACAATAAAAGACCTTATTATAGATGCTTCGGTTCTTACTTGAAGTCAAACCTGTGTGTTTCTTAGTGGGTTAAGAATCTACTCTTAACTATTGCTACAACTGACAACATGTGTCCAAGAACAGAGGTTCGTGTTTACAAAGTGACACAGGCCAACTCCAGAATGTGTCCATCTTGGAAGTGATCCCTACACACCAACACTGAATCATCCTGCAAAAAGGTGGTCCACAGTGCATTAAAATAAATTTCAAAAAAGTTAGTGAATTTGATAAAGAGCATATAAAGATGTGCACAAGCCCACATACATAGATTAAATAAAGTTATTTTCATAAAATATATAGGAGATCTTCATAATGGGCAAAATCCCTAAATACTTCTGTATTTTGATTGCATATCAACATTTCATAGATCTATTCAGAAATAAAGTCTAATTTTTCATCTAAACTCTGTGCCCACAAGCACTTTTCAAGACCTGAAGATTCTTCTCGCTTGGAGGTGGGCAAGAATCCCTTTGCCATCAAGCAAATGCAATCTGATTTAGTTCATATCACATTACAGACAAAGCTGCTGTCGAACAAAGATCACAGTCCTAGGATGTATCATTTTGAAGCTAGTTAGATTGCACTTGGGATTACAAATTATTTTTGCCATTGCTGAATTCCTACTGGTTACTTCTACCACTTGGACTAGTTGGGCTACTATGGCAGAGTTTTCTGTCTTTTATTAAACCATGTTCTCAACCTGTCCACAGGAATACAAAAGATTGTTCTGACTGTATTACAGACAGAACCCCACAGACAGAAGTTGAAAAATTTGGAAAAGATTATGAACAAGATACCAAAAAATGAATTCCTCTGGCATTGTGTAGAAAAACATAAGCAGGAAACATTTGTTCTTCCCGTCAAGGTTGGATGACTGCATTTTGTCAAGTCTTCTGGTACACTTCTCTTCGAAGAGTTTTACTCTTGGGATCACTTCAGAAGTGTAATGAAGTGTCACGTCTTGCTAATAACAATAAATAAGAATACGGAAATGAAAAACTAGACAAAATTAGCTGGGTCATAGTTGGGAAGGGTAGTGCTGCTATCAACAACTGCCAATACAATCCACCACGCTGCTCTTTCAGCATGTATCTTGATCTGTTAGCAAGAAATGTAATACAGGTTTTTTTTAGTCTTGTTGCAAATGTGACAAATTCATGGTTCTGTAAACCCATAGAATTAATAGTAGAATTAATAAGGTTCTTTGTGCATGACAGCAATTAATCTGCTAAGAATGCTGCTATTGAGGTATATATACTTATTGTTTATATTGTTTTTCTACAGAATTAACTGATGTAGAATGAATTAATTTACAGTAGATTTTCAAATTAGTGCCAAAATACAACACTTTAAAGCATGGTATTAGGGTCTTAACTGCTGAAGAACTTTCCTACTATGTTTTTTCAGCTTGTTTGTTTATAAACTAAAAATAGGAGGAAAAGAGTAAACACTTTAAGACATACAACCATGGGAAATGATCAAAGGGGAAAAGAACAAAGAAAATAGGTTAGAACAGTGAACTCATACTAACAAGTAGGTCTGGACACATAGCCAAAAATCATAAAGCAGCAGACGGAAAAAGTGACACCCAAAGAAACAAAACAGAGTTTGGAACATATATACAAATCCCTTGTGAACAGTATTTATATCTTGAGCCTTCACAGAACTAACTTTATAATTTCAGTTACACATCCTTTCCTCTCTTATTCTGTTACTGATGAAGGCAGCACAAGTATCCACCCTTCCACAACTATAACATAAAGAAATACTGAAAATAGGAGGCTGGCAAAAACAAGAAAACAGTCTAAGACAAACATTATCATAGGGTTATCTGTTAGCCTTAGAAGCTCCATTATGTATTCCCCTCCCAAGAAGCCATAATAAACATTTGACAACACAATTTAATATGTAAACACCAAAAATAAACAAGAAAAGCATGAAAATCCAGAATATTTCAAGAGTTATAGGTTACCTAGGTAGAAGCTTGCCAATTAGAGGATGAAGATGTCTTATTTCTGGTTCTGCCTGTTGCTGCAGTTGTTATGGGAATAGCAGTACTGTAAACAATCTTATGAAGCATAAACTGGCATTTGCTATTTGTTGTTATAAGTGATCACCACCACCACTGCCACCCCAATTATTTACCTTTTAGGTAAAATGCTCACTGAAGACAACATTAAGTTTAGCAGACACATTGCTTCAGGGTATGCTGAAAACAATTCAGAACTGCTTTCATATCCAGCTTTAATGTATTCCAGAATTCCGAGTTCTTCTGCATTACCTGAGGCAGTTATGAGTCCACAGGGGGACTGCTGAAGACCTGGAGGGCAGCAAAAACTATTTGCCAGATTGTTAGTAATGTCTGTGAGAATGTGAAGCGGCATTTCAAACTACCCCCTGCATCCAAGTGCCTAGCAAATCACAGCAGCCTACAGCAGCATGGATGCTATACTTCCCTTTATGACTACTGTGCTATAGCAGCTAATGGAGTGGTGCTACAAATTTCTGTGTTCGAATTCAGTAGAATTAACATCTTTGGTAACTGGAAAATTCACCTCTATAGCAGCATCTAAGATCCACAAATGGAACTCAGAGCACTTAGCCAGTACTGAGTCTACAAGACTGATGTTGCCTCTGAATAATTTGAATAATTTTTATACCATTAAAATGCTTAAAAGCTGA
This sequence comes from Centrocercus urophasianus, assembly GCF_019232065.1. NCBI lineage: Eukaryota > Metazoa > Chordata > Aves > Galliformes > Phasianidae > Centrocercus > Centrocercus urophasianus. Next base: position 31,430,701 of record NW_024884711.1, read on the forward strand.
CAGTCAGATGTTAGTCTGTTTTTTAATGACCTTTAAATCTGCATTAGGTACAGCATGACAGAATTTGCGACTGACTTTGATTTGGTCCGTGATAAACATCTTTAATACAAAACTACATTTTTGTTTGTTATTAATCTCACTGTGCCAGACTAGAGCAACTAGATCTTCACTCTGTAATTTCCTGGCTCCTGAAGATACTCATCCTGCTCTTCAGGTTCATGTTATTTATACAGAGTTCTTTATAGCTGGAATAAACGCAAACAAAAATTTCCTTTTGTCATTTAATACTAGAATAAACTTTATTTCCTTCATAATATTATGCAAATATTTCCCCTAACCAGCTATTGAGAAGTATTGACGTTTGCATGATAAAAGGTTATTTTCAAGAAAAGCTGTTCACATCATATCCTGTGACAAATTCATCGTGCACAGCTATGAGAACTAGTCAGTTGTAAATACATAGTGGGTCACACCCAACGTATTGAATTTAACTGTTAGAGTTTGTTCTCCTTTTAAAAGAGGATACTCACATGGCTTTCTCTTTACCATCCGCCCCTCCTGCCCCCCCCCCAAGAAACTACAGCAAATTTGAGAAAAATCTGCAAAACAGATTTTATAGTGTATTAAACAAGTAAACAAATAACAGTGTAAAGATTTTTTTTTTCCAAAATAGCTCAGTCTTCTTTGATGTAATTTTGTAGACTTCACAGCTTGCTTAGAATAAACAGTGCAGTAACAGTAATAAAAGTATACTGAAAAAAAGAATCTGGACCAGCACCTCTCCTGTAGCACAGGCATGCTAAATGTGCATGGCCAGCCAACCACCACTCTTCAGCTGCTCCGAATGACCCACACCCTAAGAGCACTGGAATGCTGCACTGGACCATTTGCTCATTTTATGGTCTGTGTACAAGACAGACCAAAGAGCAAAGTGATTGCTTCTTTACTCTGCAGTACCTACAGCCACATGTTGAACACGACTTATTTTTTCCTCTGAAGAGAAAATTATTGTATTTCTTCCTGAGCTTTAGTATGGCTCTCAAAGCAATATTCAGAACAGTTCTAGAGGTACTTATTCATCCTTACATCCTTACAGCTCTGTGAATTAAAGGGTTGAGTCACCAGAATTTTCCATATGGGGACTCACACTTTGCGTATGGGCTCAAATTGCAAAATGAGAAATGCTACATTAAGGGCTACCAGTGAAAAAGCCAGGTATAAGACATTTACCATTGCATTTCAAAGACAGCTTATGACAAATATATGACTAAATCATATTGCATCAGGGAATAAGTTAAGTGACTTAATTTTCTCTTCCTACAAGTGTTATTTTCCAATTGCTGAAACAAACGAGATGAGTGTTCAGAGAGAACAGATTCTTTCGGTAAACAATTTGAATCTGTTCCCTCAATTGCCTGGTCTTGATTCACCCCCAGATGATCATATTTATTTTTTGTACAAGCACCAAGGAACTCTGTTTACGGATGAAAGTTCTACTGTGCCAGACACCATGCAAAGAGAGAAAAAGGTGATCCAAACCACAAGTAATTTACAATCTAAGCAAAATAGAAGAACAAATAATTACAGAGTGCTGGGGTGTTCAAGGAAACTGCACAGGTCAGCACAATAAATTCTAATCTCAAATTTACAAGCAGCCCAGCTGTTAAATTCTTAGTAGGCATCCCTGGAAAGGAACCTTTAAGAAAGGATTTGAAGACAAAGGTACTCCAGCATTTGTGCAAATTTCTCTGTGCTGTGGAGTCATTGTGGAGGAAGGCATGAGATAAGAATTAACAACACAGGTTAGTACTGTGATCAAACAGAAGTGCATTCCCTTAGCAGCATCAAAGATAGCCAAAATGAATGCAATCTACCATTTGGCTATGTTCACTCACATACAAACAGGTGTTAGAGATACAGTCTAGAAAAAAAATATATTAGGTGCGTTTTTTATAACTTGGTGAAAAAGCAGTCGTATTTACCTCAGCACCATTTGAACAGCAAAGAAAAGATAACACAAACAAGAAACTCAACTCACCATGTGTTCATACCATAATGCCAGTGCTTAGCCTGGAGGATGAAAACTTTGAATTTACTCACAGTGTTTACATAACATTATGAAACAAAAAGGAGCTGGAGCAAGATCAAGGCAGAATGAAATAAAAATACAACCTGGGAATTCAGCAGCTGAGCATAAATGACTACCTCTGGTATCCACTCACAGGGAGCAATGGCCACTCTTACTGAGTTTGGTCAGGCTTAACACCCCTCTAGTTATCAGACTCCAGACTCAGCAGCTGGCTTCCCTGACTATGGGAAATGTCAGGGAACCTTAATAGTAGGTTTTCCCATCAGTCCCTCCTATAATTATATTCTTAATACTATAAGCATCATAAAACTGAGGATGAAAGCACAGCCAAGGAACAGCATTTATCTAGGCCTCCATTAACCTGCATATAGGTGAAGTCTTTTTTCTGAATGATGACTTCATTAGTGCTGTTGGTGTTTACTCTGAAACATATGCCAGTGAAAGGACTACATTTTAGCTGTGTGGCAGAACAATTACAACTGTTTGTGATGCCAATTTTTTACAAAAAAAATACACAGAAGGCCAGCATGTGCCTTCCTAATAAAACACAACCAAAAACCACAAACCAAACCCCAAAATTAAGCAAGACACATACAGAGACTTAGGAAAATGAAATTATTGAGGAATTTCACCCTCACTATTTAATGAGAGGAATACAGTTACTCTTCTGCAAGGAAGGTTTTGATGAGCTACCTTCAGACTTAGTGTCCGAGCACGCATACAGATCCTGAGAAGACGCTTTCAGCCACATGGAGCCCATATGCTTTCACCAGTTCTGTCACTTGCTCGAGGCAGCTCTATCAGAGCCTTGCAATCAGGAACTCCCTGTGTTTGTGATGATGCCATATCTGATTCCTTACTTCCTGAATATAAATAGTTTCATTCTGAAGAACAGCCAGTCAGATATTCATCATAATTCCATGTTGCTATATTTAAGAAAATAGATGCACAGTTTGTCATGCTTAACTTTCAACAGGAAATATTTTCAGTTTGTGGCACCAGAGCTTCTACTTGACCAATACAGAATTCATATCTTCTTTAGAGTGTCTCTTATGATGGCTATCCAAGGCAGTATTGGTCATTTAAAAATAGCTGGCTGAAAAAATTACGATTACATATCAAAAGTAATTTGATTATTTTCTTTCTTATGATTTAATTGCTTATCAGTAAGTGAGTAATGAAATTAGAGAATGTTTCAGCTGGTAATACTGCTTATAGCCTGTGAACAGAACTCCCATAATGGTGGCTGGTTTTGAAAATGAAGTTTTAACTGTATTATAGAAAGTGTCAAGTCCCACAGCACCTGTACTTAGTTCCATTATACTGATAGCCTACAATAAATAATCCTGCTGAAATTTAACTTCCACATTTGCAAAAATATATTGAATTTCTGAAGTCTAAACCCTATCCAGTCAGGACTAGTGTAATTCTACAGCCCATCTCCAGAAATTATGAAATTATTTCCACCTGAAAATTTAGAAAAGCCAAATGTAGAAAAAAATTACAGTAAAATGAACAAACACAAAAATCCAAACTATTCTAAACTCAGTTTTTTGTAGGAAAGCATTCAATCAATCCCGAGTTTGTTTTACTTTCCCATCAATTCTTTTTCACTTGCATACAAACTGGTCACAGTTAGATAGGAAGGTTATCACTGGCAATAGTAATTTTGAACTGCATATTTATTACACACAATTTCTTAGTTACATTAAATTACACATTGCTTAGCTGCCCAGAAAAAACCTCCAGCTTGTGTCGCCATAATGGCCAGAATGCCATAAAGTAAAGATGAAGGAGGTTTGAAACTTCGGCTGAAGAAGACTAATTGAACTATAAGTAAAAACAAAGTAACAAAAGGCACTGTAATGTTATGTTGAAATGCTAAGAAATGTGTGAAATGACGTGTTTCTATATAATAGGTTTTTGTTTTATTTTATTTTAAACTAAGAAGACAGTTAAAAATGTTTTATAACTGAATAACATTATAACTTCCATTAGCAATAGAAATTCTGCTCTCAGGTCTGCACACTAACTTGCTTTTCCTCTCTTTTGGGATATGCAAACTCCAACTCTGCATTTTAAGATAGCACTGATGATAAAGAAAAGACCCAAATCCAGATCTTCAGCCTAGTTCAGTCAAACAGCCTACTTAAAACTGAGAATGATGCAGTGGGAATGCATGCTGTTTTGAAGTCAAAACTAACAGTCATGTTTGGTTGTACAGCATTTTTTAAGAAAGGCGCCCTGTACTTCATTAGCAGATAAAGTGGCATGTTATTAAGTGATTAGAGTGGTGCTCTTGAACTATACTGTATAAAATCACGAGTAAGCAGTAAATGAAATTCATATTTATGAAAAGAGTTTTATCCCACATTTTTTGTTTTTCAAAAGTAAACATTATTGCTTTCCTGTAAGTGAGAAACAACAAAATAGACATCTGTCTCTCAAGCTCCCCTAGCGTATGCCAAAGACAAGCTTAAGATGCACAAGAAATGTAACCTAGAATCACCATTAAATCTTCAAAGCCCTTTCCAGACAGGCTTAAAATTTGGCTTTTAGAAGTTCAATTGAAATTCTTGACTTCATCCTGTGCTGATGTCACTTATAAAGATCTCACAACAGCTGCTGCTGGAAATAATTGATATAAGATAGAAAAAGTGTGTCTGGAAGCAAAGGTTAACCAGTAGGAAAGAATAGCATTTTTCCTTTTCATGGAAACAGATGCAGTACACTATGCAATCCTGTACCATTTCTATCTACACAACTCAGGTGCTTGTATATTGTTTTCATTCTAACGTTACACATACAGTAGCAATTAAAGCACAATTTTCTACTTGAGTTGTAGATTTAATACAGTATTATCACATTATTTTTACATAAACAAAACGTTGAGTGGAAACCAGACTGTTTAGAAATATAATCGTTCAAGCATTTAAGAAAAATGCAACAGCTCTTTATTAACCAGAGCAGAAGCCACCCCACTCCAAATGTTTACCAAGGTGTCTTCAGCAGACAATTATTCCACCTAGTTTGGGCTGTGTAAGGAAAGAAGTGCCCCAAACATACAGTATACATACAATACAGAACAGTATTTTTTTATGCCTGATGTTTAGAGGCATTTTAGTTGTCAATAAAAATTACAAAAAATAATAGATTAAATTCATGTTCATATAAAGTTATATTAAGTTTATTTGAAAAAAATGAGTTGTACAGTTGAGAAATAGAGAAGCTGTTACAAATAACTAAGAAGCTGCATATTTCTATTACTTGAATATTTCCTTCTGAATAATTTCAACTTCTTTTGAGCTTTGGGTTTTTTTTCTTGGATGGACAAGGGTAGAGAAAGAGAAAAGGAGGAAAGAGGCAATGTCTGAAAAACAGTCCTTACTCATTTGCAATGTAGATAACTTTGTGCTTCTCAATTACATCTATGTCATGCTCCAGTTGCTTCATCTGTGATTCCAGCTTTCCTTTATACAGCTGCTTGGGTATAGTGTCTATTTCTACTGAAAGACACTGAAATTCGTTATACACTTCCTCCCACTTCTTTTTCAGCCCCTAGTGCATTGCAAGAAAAGGAAACACATGAGAAAAATTCATTAAAAATTATATGCACATAAATCACTTTACTTTCGGTAAAATTGCCCTTGATTAAGTGCATCTACTATGTATAATCTACTAAGTTGTAGAAAGTGTATCAGTGTGATTAACACAGTGATCAACAGTCAACTCCACAGCCTATCAGTAACTCGAGGAACATTACATTTCATTTCCAATCCTCAGCATCTTCAAGAAAAACTGCACCAAGTTAATAGATTCCTTATTAAGAAGGAATCTACAGGCAGTTAATGCTGACTGCTCGGTTGTATCTGATTCCAGCATGCTTACTGAGGAACCACTAGGATTCATAAAAACTGCCTCAAAACTCATCACTCAGTTGACTGCTTTTTTCAAAAAGGCAACAGGAATTATTTTACAAACCTCACTACAGAAACCCCTTCTGCCATAAACAGCAACCTGACTACTGCGGATACCCCCACACCATACGTGGTGCAACTGACCTTAAGAAATCACAAGAATACCAATATTTGAAACTCAAGCCCAAATTAAAATGCAAGTCTCACTCAGTTTATACCACCAGCAGCACCATTTCCAGTAACAGAGACCCTTCTAGCTAAAAACCATTTCAACAGATACACTGATTTCATGGCACACTGTGATTTCCAAATTCATGTCTTTCTTCTCCACTATTATTGTTCATCTTTTCCACCATATTGGCTAACCTGGCCTTACTGAATTTACATTTAGAAGAATTACTCTTAGACCTGGCTTTGAAGATTGTTGCTTCTATTTCAGAGTTTCAAGGATTCTCATGCCTATAAACTTGTCTGATTTGGTCCACTGTGTGAGCAGATTTAAAAGAAAAGAATAACTTCTTCTTGCAAATGTTGAGTAAACAGAACATACATTTTAATACGAATTAATATATTATTGATTCAAAGTAGCATATTTGTTGCACAGAAATTCACAGTTTTTGTATATTTTTATTCAGCATCTTCTGCTGCCCACAAAGCTTCTTCCAATCTTCATATACAAATATCCACATAAATTTAAAAATCCTATCTCAACACAGGCAACTAAGAGCAGCATACAAGCCTACTTATTGACTGTCATACAAAGTTACTTGTCTTTGTAATCCAAGTCTGTAAAGTACTTAAATGAAGTTCAGAGTCCACCAGGCATAAGGTACTATTTACAAATAGACAGCCATGAAAAAAAAATACAGTTTTTCCGAAATTTTCAAAGAAGAGTCATGAATAACTTTCTTTTTAAGTAATTCTTCTTTGCATTAGTGAAAGCTGGTTTGGAAATCATTGAAAAGACCTTAGAACACCCACTCATCAAAACGTACTCTATCCTTGCAGAGTAGAGAGATGGGAAGCAGATCATCGTTCCCTGTACAAAAGTCACCCTCACAGTTCCTTCCACAGCAATGCAATATGCTGACCACTACTGCTCTGGGCTAGATGACAAACTGAATACCTCACTCTATATAAGGAATGCTAATATGTGCTGGATCAGTGAGAAATATGACTGCGTTTATCACCATTTATTTCATTCTCAAAAATCCTAACCAAAGTAAGCATAATGGAGAGAGGGTTCAAAAATGTTGTTGCAAATGATGTCCACTTATTTTTGTAAGCTCATGAGCTTTAATTTTGTTCTCAGACATCTACTGCCACGTATTCCTTCAGATCAGATAATGCACTTGTTCAATATCTATGTCAATTACTTTAAAAGACAGGATTTCCCACAAGTCCTCAGCTGAGCGCCGAGTAGGAGTCACATACTCTGGGGACATTAATTCCTCCTGACAACAGAACTGATATAAGTAATCTGACCCAAGAATGAGCAAGCATTTTTGAAAAAATCAGAAGAAACTGGTGAGTTAACAAAAATAATCTTTTGTTTTTTAATTAAAAAAGATTTCTGCTCAATGTTGTATCTGAAAAATATGGAACATGATCAAACAAAATTAGACTTGTGAGCAGCAAAACTCACATGCCTCCTGTCAGATATATTTTTGCTGCACAGTTCATTCGTTGCATCACCAGCTTGTCTCACACCTTCCCTGCCATCTTCATCTTCAACTTTGCTGTTATACTTTTTCTATTGCTATCAATACAATACTCTCACTTCTCTCCCATACTCCTCCCTACGCATCTACTGCCTGTTACATAAAAGACACCACTGTGGCTACTGTTTTGGATTTTGCTAATTAATCAATTAATCTCTGTGAGTCAGATGTTCATCATCTGCTCACTTGCTTCAAATGGACAGACTAAAAAACATATCACAGGAACATAAACCTAATTTTCATAGGAAGTTTGCCTAAAAAGTAGTCATGATGAATACCAGTTTAAGAACTGGACATAATTTTTAAAATGTTTCTTCCCACTTTTTCTCTTTTCTACTTTTCTACTTCTTTTTACAGTATTATTTCATTTTAGAAAGACTTGTGCACTAAAAACTTTCTGAAAGATAGTATCCTAGACAGTTTGACAAATGGAATTTTCCAGTCATAGCTCTACAAATACATCAGGTTTAGTGCTATTCTCTGTTTTTCCCACATTCAAAGCACGACTTTATGTTCTAGCCAGTGAGGTCACAAGATGAAGACAGAAACTACCAATAAGTGTAACAGTAGCAATGATATTGTACATCAGAAAAAAAAACTGCTATTAAAAAAAAAAACAACAAAACTGGTTTTTTTTTTTTTAATGATTCACAAGTAGAGAGTCAGAACTGTCTCCAGATCCACATCTGTGATTTTTTGCATTTCTTTGAAGCTTTGCTGAAATTCCAAGTCATTAAAGAGGATACGAACCTAACTGAATTGAAAACTGATACCAGCTCCCTTCAGCTTAATTTACAACTGTTCTATAGCTCCATCTAGTGAAGAAGTAGGCACTCATTTGCTTTGCTTAAAAATCTAATACGCTTTTATCATTTATTTGGACTTACATTGCCTTATTAATCTTATGCACATATTACTAATTACACTAAATCACAATATGTACCTGCAGTAGACATTCTCTCTCTTCATCAGATAGCTGTTTCATGGCTTTTTTCTTGAGATACTCCAAAACATTGTTTTCATATTCTTTCTGAGCTTTCTTCATTTCTTCTCTTCTCTGGGTTACATATTTTGGTGTAACACCATAATCCTATAACGACAAGGAAAGTGTCCTAATGTGCTTTTAAGAAGAAAACAAATACATACCTGTCACATATAATGCAACACATTTAGAAAGACAGTCTGAAAAGGAATTTTGTGCCACTGAAGAATAGAATCTTAAATTACCATGCTCTTGGAAGCATGAAATGTGATCCTCTTCGTATTCTTATGAAAATATATAAACAATTTCCCTCAAATTTTTGTCGCAACTTCAGAAGAGAATTCAGAAGCCAAAACATTTATACAAACTGATGTTTGAGTGAAAAGTCTGAAATTTGTTCATGACAGCAGGCTACTTAAAATTTTCTCACATGGCATTAAGTTCTACTGTCCACATTCCTTGGATACTGTCATTGAAAGGTCTTCCTGTATTCTGATTTCTGCTAAAACATTGCATGCCAAAGATATGGCACAATGTGAACTGGAGAGGAATGACAGACTATCTCATAATGGCTACAGCAGATCTGTGTTTCTGAGAGGAAAAATCTTTTCTGGATATCACAGACACACTTGGGGAACACACAGAATATACCTTCTTTCAAACAAATGCTAGATGATTCACAAATTTTTCAGTGTTGAGTAGTGCTCTTGATTATGTTAGCCGTGCAGAGGTTCCGCAAGGACTGCTGCTTCATTTTTCTGCATCTTCCCTGTGACAAGCTGTGTCACACATCATGTCTCTTTTTGCACAACTTGGCTATGAATGAACTGCTGTTGTCCTTCACAATTTACTATCCTTACCTATGTACTTGCCATACTGATCTGTGTTCCTTCATTAAACTGTAAACTTTTATTACCACACTTCTGTTAAAATACCTTTTAGAAGGTTAGCAGGGCTGTTCACTAAAATGTCCTCACCCACTTTGCTCAATGGATCCCATCTCTCCATTAGCACCTTGGAAAGACTGTTACATGAGCAGAAATTGAAGAAACCGGCTCTGTGTGTCCTTATTGGATACTCCAAGAGATCCCAATGCAGAACACAACACATTTGTTATTGGTTTAGCAGCAACATTCTGCCACATTTTTGCTGAGAGCATAAGCAAGTGAATACAGAGCAAAGGAAAGGCAGTACTCTACTGCCAGTGATTTCTCCTTCATCAGTTTCATAGGCCTACCATAAGCAGCAGTGATATTAAAACATCTAAAAAAAAAAAAAAAAATCTTAAACATTCAATAGGAGAAAGAGAGAATCTAAAACAGGCATCACTACTAGTACTTTCATTATAATTTAATAAAACTTACCTTTTTCTTAATATATTTTGGAACAAGTCCTGAAGTTTCAAGCAAGTATTTGTCTCCCTGTCTTCTATCAACATAAATATGTTGAGGCTTTTTAGGCAATCCTGTGATAGCAGCAACTGCATTTGTTTTTATAAAATTCTTTTTACTCTCAATTCCCATAACTGGGCGATCTGTCCTCCGTGGTACTGATAATGCAGGCAGTTTCCTACTCTCCTGTTCTTTTTTTCCTGTGAATTGAGCATGTAAACATTCTCAGCAATAACTCTATAGAGCTTTGCAGTTTAAAAAGAGAAAAATTATGCACAAAATTATGCACAAAATTACATGAAGTAGAAAGCAGCTGTAACTACACTGAAAGGACTGACTGGGATTGTACTGTAAACTGGGAAAGTACTATAATAAAGACTAATATGCTTGTTGGGAATAATTGAAGCTTAATTAGTTTAGGAAATCCTGTCTTGTTTTGTAGATAAGTTTTCCAAATAATACGCCACTCAATGTACTCCTTAACTGTAGTGGCACAGGACTTATAAGATGTAATGAAAACTGTTTTTATCAGAGGTGCTCACTATCAGGACTCTGAGCTCACTGGTCCTGACCAGCATCATTCTGCGCACCTCATTTCAGCCCAGCCCTGGGCAGTCAGTCCCTAGCTCATCTAGCTCAGGTGTGCCTGCCCCTAGACTCCTGAAGTGTCTTGTAGAATCAGTGGACAGACCTGGCCTGCTGCTTTGTCTTGTCTGATAATCACCAGGCCACTGACTCATTTTCACTCACTCATTTCCATCACTGCTCTGCTTTGCTTTCATGCTTCTGCTGTGGTGAATCTGCTCCTGTTGGTGAGGTCATTTTTAGGTCACCCTTAATTCCTGGCCTCCCTTAAGGAGTGGCACTACTCCTGCTCTTCCATAATATTGCTTCTCACCCTCCTTTCTCCAAAGAATGCAGGAACCCTTCCTTTTTGGTGTAATCTCTCCAACACACCAACAGAAAGTTGCTAGTCCCTGAAGTACTGCCAATTCAGTTGAGTGATGAAAGACAACTCATTTCCCACCATATTTCCCAGCAGACGAACTCCAACTTACATTAATATGTAAGAGTACATTCCTACAACAGCTGGCTTCCTGATGCTGACCCTACAAACCAGTGCTTTTCTGAGTTTGTTTGGAAAGCTTTCCATAATTTAGTACTGTAGAACACAGACTTAAATCTGACTCTCTAAGGACACCATTTTGGAATTTGGTCTTCTCAGTGAGCACTTGCTCACCCTGACCTGCATAACACTGGTGCACAAATGATGTTTTGGGAGCCCCCATTCCGCAGCCAGTAACACAGTTTGATTAAAATGAATGCCAGAAATCAGTAATACAACCAGATGAACCAGTAATACAACCAGACCAGTAGATTAGGAAACATACCTTTTTTTTAAGGAGTTACTTACTAGGTAATCAAACTCTCCAAGAATGACATTATCCTAGACTTTAGGGGGGAAAAAAAGAACAATCTTTCTGCTTTGTCTTTACCATCTACTTTTTAACTAGACAGATCAAACCCAATTTTCAAGATGGCATAGGAATCATTTAAAAAAATGCCATAATCCCACAGATGATAACTGGTTAAGTTCCAAGTGATGAAAGTGCCATGCATTAAAAAGAGGTCAGTAAGCAATGTAAGTTTTCTGATGTAAGTATGAAACTCCATTCAACACAAGTACAAGAATTTTCTGAGTTAAAGATGTAGCTTGTTCTCAAAACCTGTTATGATCTATCACAGCAATGAGATTACCAGTCTGAATAGTAGCTACAATGCGTCACAGCCATTCTGAGGCTATGGTACATCAACTCTAAATGCAAACACACCAGTAGGTGTTATTTTTAATGAAGTCCTGAATTAGCAAGTTGAGATAAAAATATTTTAAATTGTTCTTATGAGAAAAATAGAACAGAGTGCTGAATGCCAAAACATAGTCAGTTTGTAGGAGTTAGCAGAAATTTTGCAATACTTAAAAGTACTTTAAAAAAAAGTATTTAAAAGGAACATCATGGACTGCTCCAAGTTCTTGGTGAATCAACATTCTTATGTTCATCTAAAACATGCGTGCAGCAATTTAACAAGTTCTTGATCTTGAAAGCATTAATGATCAGATGCAATGAAGCATTACATTCCAGTAACTGAATGTTGTTCAGCTTTCCTGAAAAAGAGATGATCTTTGGTAAAAACCACCTACAATACCTACAGGACCTCAGGGACCAAAACTTACCTTAAGGTTCTGATAATTCATATCGCCTGAGGCAGTACATCTCCAAAGGCTCCCGTCATAGCCTGTATTTTCAACACTAAAGTCCTTTGCATGTACCACATATGCTTTGGTGCTGACCCACATGTTCTCTTAGATGGCATTTTTTTAATATGGTACTTTAAGCTCTTCTGTTTTTCTGTTTGTTTGCTTGGTGTGTTTGATTATGGCTGAAGATAGGGTGGTGGAAAAAAACTGGCTCTTTAAAATATTCCAGTTTTCTTATTACTGTGGTATACAGCTCTCCAAAAAACGTTCTACACTTTGGACAATGCTAGTCAATTCAATGCCACAGGATTAAGAGGCAACAGTGAATACTGAAAAGCTTTATGTTGGTGACGATCAAGACAAATATATATATTCACCTAAATAACTTCAAGCATTACAAACAATTAGTTCACTTTTAATATGCCTGCTAATATTATACACTTGATTACTAAAGATCAGTTGCAGGAAAGAATGACATACAAATCTAAATTTTGTAACTGCAAACTGAGGTATCAGAAGGACAGATCATGCTGTCAACACAGCTTCAGTCTTTAAATGGCTGCAGCTGAGAAAGAACACCATGCCTTTCATGTGATCAATGCACACACTCACTTGCTGGTAAAGTGGGTTCCTTGGAGTGTTTCTTCAGAAAGTTTGTTGGAGATGGCACCGCAAGTTTTGCTGGCCCCATAGTTTTCCACTGTGCTTTACTTCGTTCTATTTCAAGCTTCACAGACGGCCTAAATGTCGATATATACCTTTGATGTTAAAAAACAGGCATGAAGAAGTTAAAGGTCAGAAAAGGTCACAACAAAAGACCATGCTATTTCATTTTGTATCTTTCCAAATGCCACCACTCCCATAACCTCCCTGCTAAACTCCAGCTCTGCCTCACACAGACAATCCATGCCCATACCCATGCTCAACCCATACCCATGCCCATACCCAACCCGCACCCAACCATATCCGCAGACTTTAGTGCCTTGCCAGAACCGGTCACAGTGCTTTACATCCCCACGTACCTGGGCGGTTTGACGGGCTTCTCCTCCAGCCGAGGCAGGAGGTTATACACGCTCTCCTGGGCCGCCATCCTCCGTCCGTTCCCGCCTCCCACCCCTCGCCTGAGGCTGCCGCCGGGCCGACCGCGGCCCTCACGCTGCCGCCGTCGCCAAGGAGCCGCGTTGCTAGGCAACAGCGCCACGAGAGGCGGGGCCGCGCCACCTCTTTTCCGCCCCTCCTTTGGCGGGAGGCGACAGCCGGGCGGACAGGACGCGTCGCGCGGCTGCGCAAGCGCGCTTGGCAGAGCTGAAGCCGACGAAGCTGCGGGCGGGCGGTGAGGGCTGCGCGTGCGCAGTGCGGGCGGTGGAGGCGCGCCTGTGGGGTGCGTGCGGTACCTGAGAGCCCCGCCCCGCGTCGCCGGTACGTGGGCGCTGAGGGGCGCCTGTGGGGAGCGGGGCTGGGCCGCGACGGGCCGAGCCGCGGGCCGGGCAAGACAGGGCGAAACAAAGGTTTTGCCGCTGCTACTCCCGAGGGTTGGGGAAGTCTAGGGCTGCGTTGGCCGAGCAGTGGGAGGGGGCGGTGAGCTGCGGCCGGGCTGGCTCCGTGGTGTCCAGCTCAGCCGTGTTTTGCGATCCGTCCGTACCCAACCTCCTGTCCGCGCTTCGGCGCCTTCGAGGTGTCGGGACGGCGCGTTCCCCAGCGGCCGGGCCGGTCAGGGCAGCTCGGGGATCCCTCAGCGGTGCGCTGCGGTTGCGTGGCACGCGGCGGCAGCTCCGCTGTGTCCCGAGATCGGATCGGGGCTTCCTTTTTTGTGTTCGTTCTGTTTTACAGATCTCACGCTCGGAAATGAGCTCGACCCCTTCCTGCAGATGAGCGAGGCTCCTAAAGATATTTGAGTGCCCACTGATGTTCTGGAAAGCTTTAGCAGGTGTCTGGCTGCCGCAGAGTGGGAATCCTTATGGCAGCTCAGATCTGTCCCCAGAACGTTCCTGCCTCCTTCGCTGTACGGTTTTGTCAGCGCTGCAGCTGCTGGTGTAGTTCGAAAGTGATCCTTTCCCCTGCACCAGTTGCAACTGCTGTGGTTGCTCATCTGCTGCTGTGACCTGGCTTTTACACTTGGTAACTGGTAGGACTTCTCACCCTCCTTTAAGGCTTTTGCAGAAACGAGGTGCAGAGGTTGATTTCACACATTTGCCTTCTTTTTTTTAAATACCATCTCTGCATTTTGGGCTGTGGGGTGGTCATGGGAAGGTTGAAATTCTGAGAAAAGGCAAGGGGAGGTTTTTTTTGTGTGTGTGTGTGTATTGGACGCTCTGAAGCATGATAACGATTTGTCTTGATCTACCTTGAGTTCTCCAACAGCCACCACTGACTTGTTTGATCTCTGGATTTTAACCATACATTGTGTCTTTGCAGACTTTGTGTCTACTCTGGTAGCTGAGAGCAATTTTCACTGTAACTCCTGTCATCATTAATCGTTGTTTAAATTGTGTACATCTGCAAGTAGGGGCCTTCAGCCCTCCAAGTGGAAGGTTGACGTGTACTGTCAGAACTTGATTTCATTGGAGGTACAGGTATAAGCTCTGCTTCAGTACAACACCCTCTCACCCCTAAAGCCTGCTGGCACAAGTAGCTGTAGCTGAAGGTGGTTGGTTTGGTGCTCTTACTGGACTGATGAACTGCTAGACATGAAGTCTAATTCACACCATTTTCACAGTAAAGCCCTGCCACCAGAATAAAAATGATTTTAAAAGAGCAGTTCAATAATTGCAAGCTTCTTCTTAGTACATAGTAAAAAGTTTTTTACATAATAAAAAGAAAAGCTTGCAATTATTGAACTGTTCTTTTAAAATCTTCGTATCTTCATTCTTGTAATACTTTATATCGGTGCAAGGTTGGGTGAAACTGTGATAGATTAAACCAAGCAGCTGAATAAAATTCCATGCACATTCTTGCATCAGGTTTACAGAGTTGATTTCAGGCAGCCTCACAGACTGCTTGTAACCGTATGCAAATATGGCAAGTATATAATCAGAGAAGTCTGTGTCTAGTTCCTTCCTTGCCTACAGCACTAATTTTTGAGGGTTTTGTGTTCCTGTGTCCTAGATTCATAAAGCAGTTTGGATGTTCTGTCCTGCAGCTGTGTTGTGTACTAAGTACTGTGCACTGCAAAACGCTTCTGGAGTACAACTAGAGGTGCAGACATGATTTGTATGCCCTTTGTTCGTAAATAAGGTTTGAAACTATTATGCTCAAAAATTAAAATCACTAAAATATTGTCTTCTTTTTTTTTTTTTTTAAATATCTTGAACATATTCATATTTGGAAGCTTAAGTATCACTTTCTGACCCTGTTAACTGTATGTGTATATTCACTTCAGTGCGTTGCCATTACAGAACAACTTTATAATGACACTGAATATTACAAATACTCTTGAAAGATTTTTTTTTTTTTTCCTTTTTAATAGTTGTTGCAGAAAACTTTGTTGCACCTACATATTCCCTTATACTTTAGAAGGATTAGAAAAAACTGTGCAGTATGAAGTGCCCATCTTTACTCTGGTTTATACCTTGTAGTTACAGCATGCTTATCATGTACAGGCTGCAGACACCGAATATAATGATATTTAGGGCACTTGCTTTTAAGCTTATCTCTCCATACAGAAGTAAGCAAAATGGAAAGATCTGAATAATTGGAAACACTTTGATTTTGAAACACAAATAGTAGAAATAGTTTGGTAAAGAAAGCAGAGCATGAAAGAGATCTAGAACACATAGCAGAATCTAGAGTGAGGAGCACCTGAAAGTGAAGATCTCTGTGGTTTGCTCTGAGAAAACTTGGGCCTCCATGTTACTTTTAAAGTTGGAGTGACCTGTGTCTCTAGGATCATTCCATACTACGCATTCTGATGAGGTAGGCCAGGGTCTTAAAGGGCTCCTGTGGTAACTAAACATGGTTTAACCATTGGTAGGTCACTGGAAGGTGTTACAGTACATTTGATTCTCACCAGTCTTATACAACTCTGTGTCATCTTCTGTCCTCTGTAGTGGTAAAGCACTGTTGGTTTCAAAACTGTCTAGAGAAAAAGCTCTGTGAAGGGTTTGGTGACTTACTCTAAAGTGAGTTCCTGTATTTGTTCTGTTGAGTCTGTTATGACTAACACAGGGAAACACTTTGTCACTAAAAAATATTTTTCTGGTCTGAGTAGCTGATAAAGCTGAGAAATATTGCTGCAGTGTGTTGCACCCATCCAGCTGCTAGATGGAATGCTAGCAGCTAGATTGATACAGTTATTAGAAATAGCTGATTGCAGTTTTGGTTAGGTGTTACATTGCCAGGAGGGTGGGAAAAAGAAATACCGCTTGCATTGTTGTCAGCCATCTCTGTCCTGCATGCTGTAACAGCTAAAATAAGTCTTCAAAAAAATGTGATTTTATGTATGTATTTATATATACACATATATATATTAATTTAAAGAATTGATGAGTGATCATATAGTTATATTAATTTCCTAAGGGAAATTCTTTGTTGTTCTTCTTCAAACATTTTCAGACATGAGCAGTGAAGAAATAGGCAAACAAGTATCACTTTGTTATTATTATTTAAAATGAAAAATGACTCTATTTGGATTTTTGTGCAAATTAGAGCTGATTTTTCTCGTCCAGCCTCCCTCCTTTATTGAGATTCTGAGAGTCCTTCACCCTGTGGCCTTGAACATAACAAACAAATTGTGGTTTGCAGCTCCAGTCGTGTTGGCAGTGATTTCTCTAAGCAAACAGAAAAACACATTGAGTGTGTCTTGTTTAATCTGTGTTGAGAATGCTGCTTTCCTGCTGAATCTTTAATGTGCTTTTGGGAGTGGAGTGTTTTCATGATGTCTTTCTCTCGCTTTGCACAAACCACATCCAATACAATTCCATTGTAGGAGCTCTTCACAAATCGCTTGCTCTGTCATTCCATCAGAAGACAGCTGGATGCAACTCTTCCATCCTTGCTGTTGCACAAGTCTGTGAGTTTTTGTTGTATGTAGGTGGGTATTTCGTTTGTGGTGGTTTTTGTTTTGTTTTATTTTGTTCTTAGAAAATAAAGATATCTTGAAATTGGGGAACATACAGACTTCAGTATTGTAATTACATGGAGGTGCTTTAGTTAACTTTCATTGTTTATGAATTTGTACTTTTAAGTAAGTCTATTTGATTTTAAAAAAAAAACCAAAAAAAAAAAAAAAAACTTGAATTTTAATTCCTGTTAACAATATTATATGCAAATAGTATTGTAGTGCTAGGCCTGGGTATCCTTATTTAACCTGAGGGCAAGGTCTGTTTGAAGTTAGGTTTGTCAGTGAAGCCGAGCTGGAGCTATGTAGTAGGAATGGAATGGATGATCTTATTTTGAAAAATACGTACCTCCTATCACTGACAAAGTCATAACAAGATTTGTGTTTTAATTGTTGTTGTTTTCAATTTCATATCCTTTAGGTTTTGTTTTTTTTCCAAGATGTTTATTGAAGAACTAATTGCTATTTTTTTCTTTTTGAATCAGTTCAGTGGGCTGACAAGGTGGCTTGAAAGAAAAAAAAAAAAAAAGCAGCAGAAGATGTTTCACACTGTTCAGTATCGACCTTTGAGACTGATAACCCAAAACAGTCTTTCTAAAATTTGTTTAAAGCTGATGTTTTCAAGACTGGTAACATTGGAACGGATATCAAAGTCATGGTTCTCAAGCCATTCTCTTGTTGGAAATAAGAATATTATCCTGATGGGACCTCCGGGTGCTGGGAAAACAACAGTTGGGAGAATAGTAGGTCAGAAACTCGATTGCCCTGTCATAGATATAGATGATGATGTCCTTGAAAGAACCTGGAATATGAGTGTGTCAGAAAAACTGCAGGATGTTGGTAATGAGCAATTTTTAGAGGAGGAAGGAAAAGCCCTTTTGAGGTTTTCAGCATCTGGAAGTGTCATTTCCCTTACTGGGTCCAATCCAATGCACACTGCTGGCATGCAGCATGTGAAAAGAAATGGAATAGTTGTGTATCTTGATGTGCCCACAATGGTCATTATGAGTCGGCTGAAGTCAATGAAAGTGGATCGCATTGTGGGCCAGGGTCCTGCTGCTTCTCTTACGGACATACTTCAGTTTAGGAAGCAGTTCTACAAAAGGTGGTACGATGTTCGTGTTCTTTGTGGGGGCAATATGGCAGCAGAGGTTGTAGCAGAAAAGGTGCTTGATGCTGTGAAGAGATACCAAAACTCAGAAGTGGAAACTTATGTTTCAACTAGGAGTACACAAAAAAACTCTCACAAGTATTTCAGTGATGTTGTTGTTGAAGGCTTAGCCTCAGATGGAGGACTTTTTGTCCCTGAGAGAGGACTTCCAGTGTTGACTGCTGAAGAATGGCAAACTCTAATAGGAGCAACTTATGCTGAAAGAGCCCAGGTGATATTAGAGAGATGCATACATCCTGCAGACATTCCTGCTTTTAAACTGAGGGAAATTATTGGAACTGCATACGGAGAAAACTTTACTTGTTCTAAAATTGCCCCAGTTAGACATTTGACAGGCAATCAGTTTCTCCTTGAGTTATTTCATGGACCAACGGCTTCATTTAAAGATCTTGCGTTGCAGATGATGCCACATATATTCGCATACTGCATTCCCAGGAGCTGCAATTACTTGGTTCTGGTAGCTACTTCTGGTGACACAGGGAGCGCTGTCTTGGACGGCTTTAGTCGTCTCCATGACACTGACAAACAGAGAATTGCTGTGATGAGTTTTTTTCCTGAAGATGGAATAAGCCCAATTCAAAAATCACAGATGATTGGTTGTCAGAAAGAGAACGCCTGGTCAGTAGGTGTGAAATCTGATTTTGATTTTTGCCAGACTGCTATGAAGAAAATCTTTACCAACTCGGATTATACTGGCTATCTTACAGTAGAGTATGGCACTGCTTTAGCAGCAGCAAACTCCATAAACTGGGCACGATTGCTTCCTCAGGTGGTTTACCATGCCTCTGCATACCTCGATCTCGTTCATCAAGGTATTATTACATTTGGAGACCCCGTAGATGTTTGCATTCCTACAGGGAACTTTGGCAATATATTGGCTGCCTTGTATGCCAAAATGATGGGAATCCCTATTAGAAAATGCATTTGTGCTTCCAATGAAAACAATGTTTTGACAGACTTTATAAGAACAGGTATTTATGATTTGAGGGGAAGAAAATTAGTTCCAACTTTTTCACCAGCAGTGGATATTTTGAAGTCCTCCAATCTTGAGCGATACTTGCACCTGATTGCTGATGGTGATGGACAGCTGGTGACGCAGTTATATAACTGGCTGGAAAATCAGGGCCACTTTTGCCTGCAGAAAGACCTACTTGAAAAGCTTCAGCGGGACTTGGTGGCTGGGTGGTGCTCTGAGGAAGACTGCCTTGCTGCCATTCACTCTGTCTACAGCACTACAGGATATATTCTGGATACACACACAGCTGTTGCTAAAGTAGTTGCAGATCGATTACAAGATAGAACTTGTCCAATTATTATTTCATCTACAGCTCATTATTCTAAGTTTGCACCTGCTATCTTGAGGGCCTTGAGGATTACAGAAATAAAACAAAACCCATTAAGTCAGCTTCACTTGCTGAGTTCTTACAGCCCTCTGCCTCCAGTCCACTGGGGCCTATTAGCGACCCTGAAAAAGAATGAGAATGAGGGTCACCGGGTCTGTGCTGCTGATTTAAGTATGTTGATGTCTTGTATAGAAGCCTTAATTCAAAATCATTTTATGAAAGTTTTCTGAGCAACCGGTCAGATGTATACTGTGTCATTTGTGGTACCCTGACGAACTGCATGTTTTAATAAAGTCATGATTTATCTGGCCTGTGTCCAGTTCACAGCGTAACATCCACAGCTGTATACTCAATTGTCTGATCTTCAGCAGTATTCTTATTCTTATGCATGTGAGATTTCTAGTAGCACGGAACAGTTCTGAGTGGAGAGACTGGAAGCTTGGAGTGTTCTTGCAGGCCACATGCCTTAGGGACAGCAGCAGAGCAGGTTTTTCTTGGTAGCACTGTCTCCTTCACAAGCTGAAGCATTCTCCCCTGAAGGAGGGAGGTAATGAAGTCTGACCTGAAGCTAACGGCTCTAGTTTTGTGGCAAGAATGATGTGATCACCTGACCAGGAGGTGATCAATTAAAGTTTAACTCACTTCACTTAGGATGCCAAAACACAGTAAGATAGCGATGATGCTCAGATATTACCAGTGAAGTGTGATTTCACTATAAAGATTAAAGCATACGTATTCTGTTAATCTTTGAACTGTGTTATTTTATGGCATGCTACTTTCTTTTATGATGTTCTTTTTATGTTTTGTGAGGCCAACATTTGTGCAAAACATCTGGTTATTTTGTTTTTCAGACATCTTTCTTATTCCTTCCAGATGTTTTTCTGCATATTGATGGAGTCCTTTCTTTAATATTTATAACTTTTGAGATACAGCTCATCCTCTAGTGTGCCAGTAGTCTTTTCTAGATCTTTTCTAGTTTAACTTTTTGACATTAGAATACTTCTTTAATGCTATTGACTAGTGTTAGCATCAGTCTTCCTAGATAAGATCTAAACTTAAGTATTTATTTACATTTATTTATTGTATTCTATTTTTTTCATAGAGTTCATGTAGCTTTCTTTTTCTAGTTCCTTCTGTTGACATGTGTACATTTTTTAGATTAATGTTGTCAACATTCTGTCTTTGCATGAATTACAGCAAAGAAGTGTCTCAGAGGTCTTGGTAGCTCATCAAGTAAAGTGAAGGATGAACTTCAATGCCTGGCAAATGCAATAGCATCAGAGGTATTCATTGTGCAGCCTGAAGTAGGTCTCTGCTAACAGTCTGTCTGTGCTAATGACAGGCTCTGTGCTGGTTGTTTTTAGTTGTTTTATTTTTTAATTTAAAAAAAAAAAATAGAGCATATTGCCTGAGGAGATTGTATGGTTGTGGGCAATCTTACTCTGCTAATTGTGGACTATATTTATCAAGAGCAGGAAATATATCTACATTTCATGCTATGAGAAATACTAAGATAAGGTATTGGCAAGTTGTGAATGGCAGCCAGTTACAGGTAAAGAGCTGGGAGAAGTCAGATGGGAGAATGTACACCAAGATTCAGAAGGAGAAAGGTTTTGGCAAGGGAGGTGATAATTGGTGACATTTTGCCTCTTTGAGAAGCAGCATCTCATTTATGTCAGGACTTGATCTCTTGCCAAAATATAGAGACAAAACAGTGCACGTAGAATCATGCCTTCCCATCTCTTGTGTGTCTGCTTGTACTTTCTGCCACATCAGAGGTGCAGAAAACACTATTCAGCAAACTACTTGAAAAAATTCTCCATTTATGCAATGTTCCATTGTAAACTGAAAGACCCAACATGATTGCATTTGCCACGGTGAATATGTTGTATAATAAAGTTATATGTAGCTGATAAAGGTGTGAGTGACCAAATAGCTTTTTGGGTGCTGCCATTTTTGGATGCCCTTCCAAGATCTGTCACATTACTTTTTTTGTTCAGACCTTATTTCTTATTTCTGCAGTAACTTCAGAAAATCTTTTTCTAACATGAGAATGATCATACAATATATGATTTTAAAATGTTGTGTAAGTATGCTGCCAAAAAAGAAGCAATGTGTTGGTGATTAGAGTCCATCTACTTTGCATTTCTGAATTTATCACTTTGGTTCTTACATTAGTCCCAAGTGTAACACTACAATACATGAATTCTAAATTTCTAAAGTTTTAAAGAAAAGTCAGGTTTCCATTACTGAGATGGGAATGGGTTTCAGCGTAAGGACTTGGGGAAATTCTGTACTACTTGGTTCCATGAAGCTTAGTGTTGTATGTTACCATAAGGCACTTTGTCACACGCAGTTGCAATGCAATTCTTGAAGTACTTCCAAAGACAAGCTTGTTTTCATAGGAAGTACTTGAAAGAGAAAAGCTGAGGTTCTAAAAAAGATTAGGCTAGAAGACTCTGACTTACCTGGAATTAACTGATTTTTAGATAGTAACAACTAAGCAACATATCTAACAAGATCTATTTTGGCATGACTCAAGCAATCAATATTTCAAAGTTCATGGCTGTAGCTCAAACTTGGTTTGAAGGGGAAAGTATTAGTAAAATTCCTATTTACAATGTTTGACATGGTATGAAAATATAAAGGGTTGATATGGTTACATGAACTCTGTAAGAACTCAGCTGTACTTAAGGGATTTTGTGAAGCTGAAATACACAAAGGTAGTGATTAAAGAGCATGTGAAATATTAATTGCATTTCTGAAAATGTCTTAACAGTACAATACTTGCTTGATTGCATTGTTTAGGAAACCTAATAACTGAACTTCATCATACATGAAATGAACCGTGTGCTGCACTACTTCTGTTCTAGTAGTGGGTACCATGAGACACTGCAGTAGTGTCGTGATCCCAAAGCTGTGGTGTTTGTGTTTGTACCCAGGTGCTGACACTTGTGGAAGCTGCAGCACACATTCCTCTGTCTCACTTTGACTCCCTGGGCCTGAAGGAATGGGAGAGGAGCAAATAACTTCCTCTGTGCTCACTGCGGAGAGTGGCCAAGAGGACAGAAGGCAGTGAGGGAAGCAATTCTTACCTTTTCCCAGCCCAGCTTCTCTGAATGTCATTCAGCAAAATACATTCAACAAACATTGTGCCACTGTGATTGCACTTTTTCTTCCTTGCTGCCAGTTTAATGAAAGGTTCAAAGGGCATTGAGTGAGTGAGTGAGCTCACCATTGAGTGAGCACGAGAGCTGGTTTTTGTCTTTTTCAGACGCTGCATGACAACATCCTGTGTGTGTAATGTGTGCTATTAACTTCTTTAAGAAAAAATGATGCGCTAATGATGCACAGAAGCACATGTACATTCTGATGGTCAGTAGGATTCTTAAAGCTATTTGGGATTAATGTACACATTTGCTCCTATTTGCTTGAAGACAAGATGTTGCAGTCTAAACAAATGTAAGCTGGGTTTATGGCGAATGGTAGAGATGTGTATGTATGCATACTCACAACTTTGTAATAGCATAGCTTTATTTAAACTTAGTTTCTGTTGGTTTGCTTTGCTGAACACTACTACTACATGTAAAATCTTAAAGACAGATGTAACAAGGAGCTCTTTGTAATGCCACTGTTTATACTTCTTGTTATAAAAATATTTATATGGAAAATACTTTGTTTTTCTTGCAGTTTTAGCAGCTGCTCGTTACTTGCCTTAAGTCAAAGCTCTGCTTCTCATGGTGACAGTGATTTTTTGGTAAAGGGTCAATAGAGCAGTTTCAGTTGACTTCAGAAGAGAGTTCTGTTTTCTTAATGTTTTAAAATTTAAAAAGAACTGCTGTTTATATTTTGAAGGTAACTATATTTAAGGGTTGAAACTGAATGAAAGATTGTTGTTTTTCAGGAGATGAGGTTTGCTCTTAGAAGACTTCAAGAATGCGCATTGTTGTTCAGATCACATTTGGTATGCCTGAAGTATGCCTATAGTTGTTTGTGTACACTTCATTTTTTCTAAATAAATACTGCAGGATCCACACTATAGCATTTTCCTTGCAAATATATTCTTAAGTCCTTACCAATTTGTGATATAAAGGAAGTCCTCTGAAAGAGGTGGTTTCAGAATTTGATGTGCTTTAATCTCATGAGATGTGCTCTTTCATGTGTTTACACAAAAACTAGATATACAGTAATTGAACTACACAGAGGAAATGCAACAGTTACTGTTCAAGTCTGTGAATGCCACAAATTTTAAATCCTGAGGAGCCACTTAAGTAGGATAAGATGAATTATTTGGTAGAAAGTAGTGACAAATCACAGAATCATAGAATGGCTTGGGTTGCAAAGGACCTGAAGGCTCATCAAGTTCCAACCCCCCTGCCTCAGGCAGGGCCACCAACCTCCAGATCTGGCACTAGAGCAGGCTGCCCAGGGCCCCATCCAACCCGGTCTTGAACACCTCCAGAAATGGAGCATCCACAATCTCTCAGGGCAGCCTGTTCCAGCACCTCACCGTTCCCTCTGCAAAAAACATCCAATTTAAACATTCCTTCCTTGAGCTTAAAACCATTCCCCTTTGTCCTATCGCTGTATACTTGAGTGAAAAGTTAATTCTCCTCCTGTTTTTAATCCCCTTTAAATACTGGAAAGCTGTAATGTGACTCCTCACAGCCTTCTCTTCTCCAGGCTGAAAAAACCCATCTCCCTCAGCCTGTCTGTGCAGGGGAGGTGCTCCAGCCCTCTGATGATCTCCATAACTCTCCTCTCAACCTGCATTTCACCGTGGCCTGGAATAGATCCATGTCTCTAAAAACACAGCTTTGAGGCCATTCTTTCCAAATAGACCATCACACTGCAGGAAATACTCACTGGGAAAATGTCTGGAGACAGCAAGCTTGAGCTTTCCCAATTGAACATGCATTTGTCAGCATGTCTTGTGCCCAGAATGCCTGGTGAGATCCTCAGGTTTCAAAAGGAGAATGCTGTCAGGGAGCTTATATTGCTGACTGCACTTCACTCTGTGGAACCTTTTACAAGAATGCTACACCCAACTGCAGTAACCACAGCTTTCACTAAGGCTGCAGAACTGGACGAAAGAGTCATAACAGCAATGAAAGAATTTTTAAGAAGCACTGTCACGATTGTCTTGGTAAGCAGGATCTGCTTACTGTAATGAGAGCATGGAAGAATAAGCTTTTAAGCAAAGGTTTGTTAATGAAGTAAAGGTCTCTTCAGTCAAACAGAGGAGTGCTTCAGTAACTGTGAATAGACTTGGACAAGTCGCAAGAGGTAAAAGAGGTTCACAGGATGGAAAAGGTTTCTCTAGGCTGAAAGTACTGCATGAATTTCTGAAAAAATGTAATTTGATAGAGGACTAAAGCAAGCCAGATCCACGTTAAGCAAGAGGTTGATGTAAGTGATCAGAGCAGTCCATCTGAGCTGTCCCAGGAGTGGGCATGGCAGCAGCTGTATGACCGATGTTTCATGGAGGCCTGGCTGAATGTTAGAGGTTGCAAACTCATTTCATATCTCTGTTAGTGTTATCGGTATGCAGAACAAACTGTGCTATAAATGGGCTTCTGGATATGTTTAGCCTTGCGCTATCTGTCACTGGAGAATTGCAAATGGTCTACTAATGCACATCCTGACTTGACTTATGGCTATTAGGATATGGCTCATTAGTTTTAAATTTCATTATACGATGCATGTTGTGATGATTTGTGCAATACATACTTTTATTATGAAAATTACGCGAGCATAGCTGGCAGGGAATTGTCTACGAAAATGTCAGCTGTATTGAATGTGGCTATTGATTATTCATCTTTATAAGCTTTTCTAAGTCACAGATCTCTGAAGGATTATTAGACGCTTTTGGTCCCCTTCTTTCTATTCTTGTTTACTTGTCATTTCTTCATGCTTTTGTGAGCAATTTGGGATCCAACAGCCATTTCAATTCATGTCCAGCTCACAGTAAGATCTGTATAAAACAAATCGGAACATCCAGTGTTTCGTTTTTGTAGTTCTACTTCTGTATCCAACTGAAGAGATCCCATGAAGCTTAGAGAAGGTAGAGTGTTCAAAGGGTTCTTCTTTAGAAGCATTTTGAGAAAAATGCTTGAATTTTCTTACATTTCAAACTAATTCCCTAAATTACATCTAAATAGACAAGCACGTAGTGGACTTTTTGCTAAGTGCATGTAGCAACCCAGTTCTATTTAAAATGCTAATGCACGCCATCTCCTAATGACGTGACTGTTCTCGGCATAGTTAATTAGCATTGTATACAGATGGGGAAGGAAAATCCATATTCACAGACATTTTCATTCAGAATGGTTAATTATAGATGAATAAATTGATAACAAACTGTACAGTTTGAAAGGTCATGTAGGAATAGCTCATTTCTGCATAAATGGTGTTTTGCAATGAAAATGGAGTGATGTTTACCTGGAGTCATTATATACAGCTTTTAACCACGAGATGGCATTCCTAACAGAAGTTTGCTAGGGAGAGCTTCTGGCAGCTTCAGAAGGGCACTGAATGAAAGGCTGTCAGAAGTGTTTGTAATGTCATATGAACCTTTTTTGTTCTCAGTTTTGGAAAACCTTATTAATAGAAACTGACTAAAACTCATTTAAGTAGGAAACTTCCATGTTCACTGATACGTGGCATCCGCAGGAATATGTGATGGTTCTTGTCAGAGAAACACTGCATTAATTCATAGCTTCACATATTGTAAATGTTGAATCAATTTTGCTTAAATGCAAACAGATAAATAATAATTCTTTAATATTTAATTTAAGAACACAAATAATGCCATCATCTCTTATGCAATACTCACATGCTCATATTTTAGACTGTCATGTACAATATAGGGTTTGTAGGGAGTTTTGGGATAAGGAAGAGCAGATTACAGTATTCATGGGGAAAAGTTTAAGCAGTTTGTCTCATAGCTCAATATTGAAATGACCAAACAGCATCTTTTCAAACGCCTGTTGTTCAGGCTGATAACAGAGCCCACACAACCCTGCTTTCTTTCAGGCTTTGTATCTTTTTCACTTTCTTGTTATCTTAGCACGCTGAAAGCAAACACTCTGTTATTCCTTCTCCTTAAATGCAAGCATGAAAGAAGCAGAATACAAACTCCTAAACCAATGCAAATGCACTAGGTTTCACAAAGCATAGGGACATGCTTATTACACCACTTCTTTTTCTACAGTTCTCGTTTTACTGTGGTTATTTTTTGCTGACTGCAAGGTCAGACCTGAGCTGAGTACTGATTTATATTTCCATTCTAGCTAGTCCCCTGGATGCTTTGGTTTGGTAAAAAGACATTACAGTGAGTTCATGCTTAAACTGGAATCCAGTGCAATGTGGGGAATTTTTCTCAAGTCTATTTCAACACAACAGAAACAGCTGTAATAGACTAAATTTATGTGTCTTGGTAGCATTTTGGTAGAGAAGCTTTCGTGGCCTTAGAATATCTTTTCTAATGCTTGTGTACATTGTCTGCTGATCCTTTTGCTCCGCGTGCCACCCCTGCTGATGTCTCAGCCCTTCTGGTTTGAGTTTTGATCATTTAATGCCGCTGAGAGGACAGAGCAGTGGCTGCTGTGTTGCTGACACTGATGACAGGCTTTGCAGAGTGAGCAGGTACTGCTTTGACATTCAGCAGCTGTTCCTCAGAGCATGCTGTTACACTTCGATCATCTCTCCGTGGTGGCCATACAAAACAGAATATGGAATATTGTTCACCAAAGGCAACGGTCAGCCAGAAAAAAACCCTTTCAGAGTTGGCAGGGTGGTAGAACCTACCTGCTAGTAGGAGAATGAGGCATGCAGACTGCAGCAGCACACTGCGTGAGCTCGTCGTATCTGATGTTGGCTGCCATTATCGTTGGGAGTGCTGAACATCTCCTGCTTGCTGCAAATTCTCAGTAAGTGTGATGAAGTGAAAATGGCTATTTCAAAGATGTGGAAAAGGCAATAGGAAGAAACTTATATATTGTAATTATGAAATCGATGTTAATGGGAAAGTAAATTCTTTGTAATACTGATTTGTTGCCATTATCTTTCAAGCTAAATTATGGACTGAATTTTCTTTTTAGTAACTTGGCATAGCACTGGTTAGATGTGGAGAGGGCTCCACTGAGAAGCAGCATGTCCTACAGAGAAGGTTGTTAAAGAGGAAAATCAAAAATAGTACGGAAAGCAACATTCTCTGCTCTCAGTGACTGATGGAAGGGGCCTATCCTGAAGGCAGTCAGTGAGTGGAAACGCTGGCAGCTTAGCAAGTGGAACGGGTCAGTTGAACCAATGGCACAGTCAGTAGGGAGTGATGGACATCGCCAGTGGAAACCTGTGGTCCCAGCTATTGCTAATATTGCCTCTGTGATGTCTCCTGATGTTCAGTCAGATGAATGTGTGCTCCACTTCCCAGAAATGAGGGGAAATTAATGCAAATGAGCTTGTTTTTTTGCCCAAAGATCTCTCCCTTACATGAGAGCAACTGTGAGTTCATGTGACCAAGCCCTTGTGTGCAGCAATGTCAGAAAGAGTGGCCGTGATGCTGTCAAGTAATTGTGCTAATATTTTGTGAAGGATCTGCAAATTGCTTTGCTAGTACAAAGCACGTCAGTGGCTAATTTGATGTGGTTTATTGTTTTTGAGAGGTTGATAATGAACGCTTGAAATGCACCTTATGCAACTATCGTTGAATAAGCATTGCTTTGAATAAGTGTAAATTGGGAAAGGAAGATATGATATTGGGAATGGTAGCCACAAGCATTGTCACTTAGCATACGTAACAAGCATGCCCAGGGCAGGCATGAACAGTTACCAATAGAAGCTGTGTTTGTTCTTGCAAGTGATTTTATTGTTCTGAATGATTTATCATTTTGGATTACATTTTTTTATAAGAGATTTTGCTGGAATAAATACACTCCAAAAAAAGTGACTTGCGTATCTCCAGGAGACGCCCAGGTTTGTGTACCGAGCAGAAGTTAAGTTTGTAAGGTTCTTCCGTGAGGTTTTGAAATAGGCAGTGTACAAAGGGTTGTTATGCAACGCAGGATGTGCTTTCACAAGGTGATAGCATCGGCTGCTCTGTCACTCTGCAATTTTCCTCACACTCAGAAATCTAGAAATATGCAGAGGTTTTGGAAAATTATCAGACACTGTAATAAACTTCCAAACTGTGGTTGTAAGCATTCCTACCATTGCATTTTATTTGTGATCAAAGCAGTGTGTTGAATTGTCTGAATTTATACTGGATGCTGAAAGGCAGCCCTCATGTTCTTTTATAAAAAGCAAAAAGGTGTTACATTTTTCAGCTGTTCAAATCAGCTTTCAAATCTGAATCTGTTTTCCTCCTGCCCCTTCATCATTGGTGGTAAAGCTCTTAGTTTTCTTATTCTTTTATGTAGTGAAAGGAGATGGCTATAAGCACAGGTCCCTTCCCTCTCAAATGTATCTGAACAGAAAACAGACACAATTATCCGCTGCATTACTTTTACTTTACTAAAGATGATTTGCACCTAATATGCAGCTAACATCTTTTTCATGAGCAGAACGGCGGAGCTGAGCCAGACGATCTCA
Source organism: Centrocercus urophasianus (assembly GCF_019232065.1). Lineage (NCBI taxonomy): Eukaryota > Metazoa > Chordata > Aves > Galliformes > Phasianidae > Centrocercus > Centrocercus urophasianus. The sequence continues at coordinate 31,460,219 of NW_024884711.1, forward strand.
AGTGCCAAGTGACCTTCCAGCACTGTGCAGAACCACCAGGAAGGCTCGATGAAAACTACTTTACAGCCTACTAAGATCTCTAGTGCCCGGCGTGGTAAATTGTTACTCATTTCCGCAAGGCACAGCTGACAGCTGACAGTGGGAAATGAAGAAATACAAACTATGTTTCTTTTCTTAATTCCATCCAAAATGAAATTTGCCTTCTGTGAGCAGTTGGCTTGTTGTGCCAAGCTTAGAGTGGGTCTGCTTCCTCCCCTGGTGGTAATTGCTTATGGATAAGTTCTTGGTCAGGTCAGGGGCTGCAAAAGCCACATCATTTGTGATGAGATTTTGTTTGCTGTACTAACTGCATGATCTGAATCATAGATCAAATTGTGTATAGATGTAACATCCTGAAAGTAATGGTACAGCTGAGAATCTGACAAGTTATTGTGCCCTATGGCTACGGCATCCATGTGGTAAGGGCCAAGAAGGCAGAAATGGGCATCTCTAATCCCCAGTGTCCCTTAACTCTCCCCTGATGAGCAGTCACCTTAATTTGTTTTTTGATCAGTTCATGAAAGCAAGTTAATTATGTGATGGCCTCGAGTTGCCCAGAGACAATTTTGCCCAGTCCCACGTTCCTAATTTCCCTACTGTAGACACTACATCTCCTTTCATTTTTTTTTTTCTTTTCTAATTTTCTTTCTCCTATTTTGACAGCTGCAGAAGATGCTGGTAGTGATGATGTGTTTTGTAGACCTGTTTTTACAGGATAAGGAGATGAACGTGGAGAAGAAATAAGAAATAAGATACACAGCAGTGTTTGGAATGTCACTGAGACCACCTAGATCTTTTTTTTTGTTTGCAGGGCACATGTCTGTGCAATGCATTTAAACTTTTCGCCATCTTAGCATTAAAAAAATTAAAATGTTCAAGTCCTTTTCCATAAAGAATTCAAAATCAATCTTTGTAGAGTAAACTTAAGTCCCTATTACAATACAAAATACCAGAATCATATTGTTTAAAATAAACACATATCTTGTAATTCTGTGATATAAACACATATCTTGTAATTCTCTGGAATTCTGTGGTTAGCACAGGTAAGTTTCTTTGAGGCTGCCTGCTTGGACTGTAGGTCGAGTTTTATTCCTCTCCTATAACCAGGTGTCCTTTGAAATGTTCATACTGAAGTTCTGAGAACTGTGTTGTTATTAACTCTACTTCTGATGGCCATCAGACAGCGGGGCTTCACAAATTCCCATCAGTCCTGAATGTAACAATTTTCAGTGAAAAGGAAAACCAGAAGATATAGTTTTATTCTTGTAACTTGACCTAAGGGCAGAAGTGTATATGTATGTAGAAACATGCTGGTAATTGATAAGCTGTTATCTTTCTCAGGAAGCTCGAAAGTGATAATTTTTGCAGCCTTTCTTTTAGTTCAAATTGGTTAGGGAATGCTTTATTCTGTTTCTGCCCTCCTCCTCCCTGATTTCATAAGTGAATGACATAAAAGAGAAGAGCTATTTTTTAAATCAGACTTCAACATACAGCAGGCAAAAAGGGAAGGAAAGCAGCAGAAATTAGACCTACTCAGTGAATAGTCAGAAGCTGGACACAATGTGGCTGATGATGTGTAAAAGCCCAAGACTGGAATTGTGACCTTTGAACAATTGATTTAGACAGGACCATGACTCTAACACAGGCCACCTCCAGTCTGAAAATCATGCTCAAGAAGTGGAGCTGTGGTTTTCTAAAGACATTTGTGTAAATTCCTGCTGTGACTAAGCCAGGTACCAGGGAAACGGCAGCTTTTTTTTTTTTTTTTTTTTTTCCCCTCTTCCTTTCCTATTTGGCAATAATTCTGAGGTAGAGGAAGAAGAAAGCATGGAAAAAATTTCTGAATCTCAGATACGGTGTTTAACATGGGATGAGCATTATACTTTGTCAGTCTGTGTGACACTGTAAGAATTTTTCCTGATGGTGAAGGTTTCTGGGGTGCTTTGTTCAGTTTTGAGAGACAGACAATGTGAGAAAAATTGTACATATGCATAATATATGTAGCATATATGCATATACAGAGCATACATTTCAGTTTATTTCATACAGAGAAGATCAGTGCATCCTTGCAGTACTGGGCAGTCTGCAGGCTCAGGTGGGGTTGGGCACTAGGCCTCAGGTGACAGGGCTCGAAACAGCAGCTACAGAAGTGAGAGGAACATTGGTCCAGCTCTTCCCGGGCCTCAGCCAGGTGTACCGTGCTCAGTTTCCTGCTATCGCAGTCCCCCCACCACAGTAGCACCTCACAGCCTCTGAGGTCTGCCAGGATGGTACCCTGGGGCCAGTACCTAGGCTTGGCAGAGTCCTGCCACTGGCCTCGGTGGTGCTTTGCTGCAGAATGAGAGAGCGGATGCAGCTCTGGTCACTTTCTTGATGGCATCCTGTGTGAGGAGTGGCTGCTGCCTATTGGGTTTTGTGCAGCTTGACGGACATGTGTGTCGTTGCTCAGATTAGACAAACCATGAGGATTTGTGCTCATCTACATGAGTGTTTTTACAAGACTGAGATGGAATGTCCAGGCTGCAATACTACTACAAAGCAGCAGAAACCACCTGTATGGGAACAGCTGGATCACGGCCTGAACCTCTGATTGATCACCTGAGGCGAGCGCTGAGTCAGCCATGGAGCACAGGTGAAGGCAATTCTCCTGTGCTGCCGGAAGGGTGGAGCCTGGCTGCACCTCTCCTAAGGCCCATTTAAGAGCTGACTGCCAGTGGGGGAGGAGCTCTTCTGGAGATCCCTTCTCTGGAGTTCTGTAGTGAGCCCAGGACACAGGTAAGCTTTCTGTCTCTTCTCTTTTTGTTATTACAATCTGCTCTGCTAAGCTCTCTTGTTTATTTCATAGCTATAGCATTTTTATATTCATTGACTATACACTACCTCATATGCTTTTTTCTTTCCCCCTCCCCCTTTTCCACTTTTTTTATGTGCTGTTCCTCACCTCATCTATTCCCTCCTGAATGCAGCCTCTACAACCAGCCTTGCACTAAAGTTGCCTCCTGTTACCTTCCCTCCTCTGCTCTTACTTACCTAACAAAATACCTCAAATCCTAACCGCAGGGTGCACTCAGCTTTGACCCACAGTCCTGATCCTGCTGCCCTGTACCCTGCTTGCTTTGGGTCTGAGGGAGTAAGCTAAATTCCCAGCCCTGATGTGAGGATGCAGAAGTGGGCCATCACTAAGGGCAAGAAACCCTTCTGCATTGTGGCTTATGCAAATGCCCCCTAAAATAGCTTTGTTTTGTGATGCCTGGATCATCCAGGCTGCTGGGCCTAGCATGGCAGTTGTGTGCAGGAATACCATGCTTCAAATATGGCAGAAGTAGCTTCTCAGCTGCCTTTGTGTCCTCTGATTAAAGAAGGCATCTCATTTCAGGAGTGTCGTGTGGCCTTTTCAGTCCTGATGTGTGCATGTACAGTGTCTACTCCTAGATTCATCAGGGTGCAGCAAAGCCTTGTTGAAGCTCTGCTGGGTCTGACTGGGGCTGGGCAGGGGAGAGATGTATGTGGCTCCTCTGGCCCAGCTCAAGATGCTGTCTGTCCCTATCTCACCCTGTCTGTATTGACAAGTTGGCTCCTGCCAGTGTTTTGCCTCTTGCCACCAGCCTCTTACTGCTGCATCTCATACCCAAGTGTGAGGATGTAAGACTAAAAGGGAATGCCTGGTTGATTTAAGCTGGACTGCAAGTAGAAATTGGTTCCATCCACATTCAGAATTTGCTTTTGTTTTTAAATGAAGGCGCACGAACAAAATGTTTGGCAATTTAGCTGCTCCTGAGACTGTTCTGAGAACCAAGTTCATAGCAGAGTTTTCTCTGCTTTTGCTTAGGTTATCCATTCTGACACATGCTGAAAGTTACATTTTATTCACCAGTTTCAATCAGACAAATCCTTGTATGTTTTTATTACAGGATGTAATGACTATGTAGTTTGCAGCTATAACTTTGGTTGCAGGAGCAGTGCTTGCTACTTTCTGTTATTTGAAAGAAAACCTTAATGATTGGAAAGTACAAGCATTTGGGAAGACTAAGAGATGTGAATTTGTAATTAAAATGATGAATAAATTAGTTCAATGTGTTCTTAACTCAAGGGAGGAATAAACAAGTGACGGGAAGCCAACTTTGAGGCAAGGGCAGAAGGCAGGAAAGTGCAGTAGTAGGAAGAAAGGTCATAACTCATTAATATCCTCAAACAACCCCCTACATTAATGTTATGGTGTAGAAGGGGAGTGCAATAGATTTTCAGAGCACTTGGCAATATTTCAGATCAGAGTGCAGTGTTTGTGATGCAGAGTAATGGAGTAAGTGGAGAGTTGGCTCACTGGGCTGATAATTAGGTACAAAGCAGGAAACAAGAGGCAGCTATAAAATGGACATTTTCTTTTATTTGGGAAGAAATTAGGCAGTTGTGTTGAAAAATTGTTTATTACAGAGATGTGACTTAGTTTGGCCTATAAACTTGGTTCCTGGGTGATTTTTCCTTCTGCAGCCATTCAGCAACAGCAGCCCGTGAACACCAACTGCAAAGTGTTGGTGTGACAGTGGGTGAGAGATCTCCAAAACTGCTAAGTTTGAACAGAATTTAGGCATAATTGGGAAAATCTGTCCTGTGAACTGACCTGCCAGCTTGATTGAATCACTCTGGAGCCTAGAGAAGGGCAGCTTTGCGAAGAAGCCAGAGGCTTCCTAGTTACACTGCCAGCACCTTCCCTGCTGTGGCTGCTGCTTCCCAAGCTCCTCTAAGCAAGTTGGTCTGAGCCAGAGGGGTTGCCGGATAGTGTATAGCAGCATTTAATCTTTGATGTTTGGTAAGCAGAAAGGCAAAAGGCACATTTTGAAGAGACCTGCAGCAGTCTGGCAACTGGGAAATAAATGACCCTCTTCCACAGCCTGCTCCATGACACCCTGCTGGCCTTAGCTGCCTCCTCTGAAGTCAGATTTGCTAAATGTTCAGCTGCATCTGGGCTCAGAGATCACATTATGTAGCCCAGGGAGAGCAGGTGGTCCTGTGCATTCCTGTTAGCATCAAGCCTTGTCCAAGAGATTGGCTTTTGGAGGAGGGGGGAGACAGGCAGGCAAACATGCAATTCATCATCCTTGTTTCCAGCTGACTGTGAGGAGCAGCCACAGCTGCTGCCCTGCTTCAAGTGGGCTCTGAAATACGGATGGGTTGAAGGATGTATGAGGTTTTCTTTGATGATAACAAAAATAGCTGCTTTGTTCTCATATCTATCAAGTTAAGGCAGGACAAGAAGTGATAATTCCAGAGCAGTTTTTGCCTTGTAATTAATGTATAAATGAGGCAAGTATTTTTGCAAATGCTGGTTAATTTTATTATTATGAAATTATTGCTCACTTTCTGTTTGCTGAGGTTTTCAATGCATCTTTTCCAACTGAAACACCTTGAGTCATCAGGCAGAGGGGAGAACTCATTGCTTTGAAACAAAACTAGTGGTCCCCAGCAGAGGAGAGTTTCCAGAAACCCACCTCTTGTCATTGATGGTAGTCTGCATGCCTTTGTGCTGGAAGTTGTTGAAGTCCAGGAGTTGGAGTAGTTATGCAGAGCAGATGTCCATTGCTTATACAAGAAGGTGTTAGAAGGCTGTGAGGATTGGAGGCAGTGCAGCTGTGAATGCACTTTCCAGTTTTCTCTAAAAGCACGCAGCAAGCACAGAAAGATTTGCTTGTAATTTACCAAGTCTTTCAGAAACCTGAAGGTTCCAAGGCTGACTTTGGTCCAGGAGAGGCCACGTGTCATGTATTGTGACTGTTGTGGCTGGAGAAATAGTGTCACCCTAAAAATATCACCTACACTGGAACTGGGGACCCTCATGGCTGCTGCAGCAATCACGCGGCTGAGCCCTGTTCCCCAGCATGGCTCCATCCCATTGTGTCCTGTGTCATCCTGCCTGAGACTGGAAATTAATTACATATTTATTAACTTTAAAATAATTATCTATGACATTCCTCCTTAACACTTCCACTATTGTCTTGTTTGGGTTAAGAGCCAAATACCCTAGAAAGTGATTCCCTATGAATTTGAACATGAAATTTGTACAGGAGATGTACATCTTTCTTTTCAAAGCAATCAAATTCTCATTCACTCTTTTCATCTCTCTCATGCTTGCCACATGTAATAAAGCAGAAAGACAACAAGGGGTATGGTCACTGGGGATCCTTGACAAGTGACTGAAGCCACTGAAGTTTCCTATTAATATTACATGTGGAAACTCTGGTAAAGAAATGCTACAGTTTCAAGGTCAAATATTCAGTTGTGAGGAGATAATCAAGTCATAAACTTCCTAAACCCCCTCAGTTCAATTTTACTTTATGTACCCTTTATAATATAGTATTTAATTACACCATCACAGATAATAACCTCTCTGGGTCTTAGTGACACTTTCAGAGTTTATCTTCCATGTGGGCAATTCCAGACAGAAATGTATTTTAGAGTGATTAAAACAGTTGTAGTGCCATTAAAACGGGGCAGCTGTACCATGATCGTGGTAGTTGTAGGTCTGAAGTGGGTTGATAGGAAAAAGCCCCATCTCTTTTTTTTGGTACCTTGCCCCACAGAAAATGTCATTTGCTGTGAGATTTTAGTCAGAAATGTGGGAGATTTGCCCTGAGCATCCATATGTAAAAGGGTCTCTTTCTGAGGGCATCTCTTAAGGATTACTTTATTGGAACCCACCAAAGAATGATTTGAGCTAAGCTCTAGGGCTCAAGCTTCAAAGGTGAATTCAGTGTGACCTGACAGCCCCATGGTGAGGATAACCCACAGAGGAGAGCATGGAGTCCTTTTTCCACTTGTCCCTTACTTTTCACTGGAAATACCATGGCCTAAGGGGCCTTCCAGGTATGCCTGCAATTCTTCCCCACCACTCGCTGAGCCAGCAGGTTCCTATCTGCCTGCAAGGGCTCATGCAGGGTGGTTTTAGATTGCCTATCCCTCTGGTACAGAGCTACAGGTCAGGCCTTGACGAGCCTGAGCATGAGGAAACTCTTGTGCAAATCCTTGTTAGTGGGAGCAGTTAGATATCAATTTGTGCCTCCCTTTTGCGTTTGGCAGCAGCAAAGCAGTCAGTGCAGAGGTGGTAAAGAAAAGCCCTGTGCTGAATTCTTCCCCAGCAATTCTTCCTGCCTGTCTGGGGCAGCAGCAGCAGCAGCTTGTGTTTAGAGCTACCAGAAATGGCTTCCCACTAAACACTTGGTTATGTTTGCATGAAAAGGCACAGATAAATAACAGAAACAGTCTGCCTAGGTCGAGTTCCACCTTTTTGATTTCTGTAAGTGGAAAACCTGAAAGAAGCTACTGATGTGGAATATACTGAAGATTTTTGAATTGGCCTAGAGGAAAGCAGGGAAAATCCAGTAGCTTAAAATCTTTTCTGGGAATGATTTACCCTGTGTTTTCAAAAATAATGAGACCCTCTGTGAGTAGGTAGACAAATGTCACAGGTTTGTGAGGGGGGAGAAAATGAGTCTTTCTTTTGGAAAGATTTGATTGATGTGATCAAATGCTCCTGTTCCTGCTTATTCTGGAAGGGCGGTCTGTGAAGGTGTTGGTGCCTGTCCAACTTTCTGATGGTGCTCCTGCTGGCTCAGAACTGCTGCACACTGAGAGCAGAGCCCTGTGAGAGCGCGGAGTGGCACATTCAGCACTGCACAGAGCCCTCTGCCACTGAACGGGACTGTCTTCAGCTGGATGTGAGAACTGTGTGTGCCTACATCGCTACTGTGGGCAATCCTTGGATTTCTTGAAGGATGCTATAGAAGACTGGTTAGAAATAAAATGATCAGATGAAAACAAGCAGCCCTGAGGGGGGAAATCAGTCCCTTTAACAAAGTGTGGTGATAATGGCTGGGGCAAAGCGGCTTTCCCTGGCTCTGCGGCTCATCTGCAAAATTGCTGTCACGAGGGGACCAGGCTCACGCTGTGCAGCAGCACGAGGCCTCAGAGGCAGCCTCCTGCATGGCCAGGCCTCTGGAGTGGCCTGCACATGGCTGCCAGCCTGTGGGCTCTCAGATATCTTGCCTGCCCCTTGTATTTGTCATGTTTTAACATGGCAAGCAGCCCTGTTCAGCAACAACTAAAACATCAGTGTGTTATCAGTGTTGTTTTTCTACTAAAGCTGAAGCATAGCATCATAGCAGATACTGTGAAGAAAATCAACTGTCTCAGCTGAAACCAGGGTAGCAACCCACATCTGTAGCCCAAATGGCAATGACGCCAACATGCTGCCACAGCCCACTTGGCTCAGGGGCTCGCTCCTGTTATCCTGCACCAGCTCCTTTAGCAGGCTAATGGCACACTGCGGGTGCTGCCAGCAGGCAGCTGAGCTCCGCGAGGCCCGTGGTGCCTCCAGAGTGTATTGCTCATTCTGCCCTCAGTGCACACATCGGTGCCTCCACTGTGGTTTGGGGGAAGAACTGACATGCCATGGTGTTGCTTGCTGCTGTGCATCTGACCCATTTGAGAGGCTGGAGTGCTGGTCTTTCTGAAGACATCAGAAAATAGGCTTCTGCAGGTTAAATGATTGGCTACATGTGTTACTGTTTTCCTAAGAGTATATGAAGTGCTACAGATACTCATAAAACTCTGGATTAATGTCTAAAAATCAGTTAAAATTATTTTAGTGTTTTATTTTACTTTTAATTTAAAATCTTACTTTGTGATTTTATTCTTCAGCCTGCTCTTTTTGATTCAACAGAGCCCTTATGCTCGCAAGTTACTATTAGTACATGAGGATCAAAGAAAGAAAGCATGAAACTGCACTATGGTCTCTTTTCATCCTCTCCTGAGGATGCTGCAACCAAGCCTCTAGCCTGGAGGGCACTCCTTTTTGTTGACATTGGGAATGGTGCCAGGTGCTTTTTTCATAGCACATGTGAGACTGAAATTGCTCATTAAAATTCCTTCCCACCTTAGTGCACAGTGCTTGCTGTGGGCTGCCCTGGGTGTTGACCGTCTGTGTCAGCAGCATCTGGCTGCTCAGCATCCCTGGCCTGGGAGAGCCTGTCTATCCCTTCCTGAACCTGCCTTGGGTTGTTTTGGCATGCTTTCCAAGTTTCAGCATCTTTGCTTTATGGGTTTAATGACCTCACCAGTTTTATCTTTTTTTTTTTGAGCTCACTTGTCTTGGTTACATTTGCTTAATTGAGACTAATGTTTTGTTGAAAAATTTCTCAGTCCCCAAGCTCAGCTTTTGAAGTGAATAGATTTGGCTAAAAATTTGCAAATGAGCTATTAATATTTCTACAGCAAAGATACTTTCTTTACTCATCACTTCCATGTCAGCCTGGAGGGATTCCCTTTTCTGAACTGATTGTCAAATGGCTGCCAGCATTTCTTTCTCTGCCCCTAGAGCTGGGCCCCATGTCTGGAAGCCTGGTCTTCTGTGGCTGCTGTTCTGGAGCCATGTTCCCACTAAAAGCGAGCCTCTCTTGTATCCCAAAAGAGGGAAAAAATGATTTTTTTTTTTTTAATCTGTCTTCCTAATGCTGTTTTATAAGCAAGTTTGGGTCATTATTTGCATCTTAGGTATGGGTATCATGAGATAATGTTCAGGAAGAGGAGGCAGAAGTAGTTTACATGTTAATCTTCAACTGGAGAAGTGCCATGGTGCCATCTGAAGGTCTTCCTCAGATCTTTAGGGGTCATATCTCACATAGCTCATGCCTGTTTTCATTTCCTGAATCGTGTGAGGGCACGATTAGAAAAAAGTAGTGATGTCTGGAAATAGCTAGATCCAGGCATTACAGAAGGAAGAAAAATGTCATCGTGTTTGCATTTGAGTAATTGGTCAAATCATCATGAATTACAGATCAAGCTGAAAATCCAATTGCCTGAAATTGGCAAAGAACTTGAGGGATGCAGCTTCATCTTAAAATAATGAGTGTTCTATCAAGGGAGAATCAAGAGGCAGAGCCAGTCACACAGGTTGCATTATTTAAAAGAAGCACTCCTATGTGGAAGGGTAAAAACATGTCAGAGTTTGGCTAGGTTAGGGGCTGAGTTTGGTAGCTATGTTGCAGGGGGTCGGACTGAGCAGGATAAAAAGAGCAGCCAGCGTTTTTGGATCCAAGCAGCAAGCTGATGACAGATATACTGTTCTGCTATAATCTATGGATTATTGTCTAATGACTTCAAATTGCTGCTGTTAACGCTAATCAGTTGCACACTGTTGAAGAACAGAATTGCACAGGCATGTGCAGAGAAGGGCACCCCAGTAGCTGATGCATGGCTTGGACTGAGAGAGGCTGTCAATACAAATACATGCTGGAGCAGTTGAAAAGTCTTCAGGAAGCAAAGCGTTTTTCTTTCTCTTTAGAAGAGTGCAGCCAAAGGGGGGAAACTCACTGAGTCCTACCTCTATCTCTGAAAGGAAAAACTTTGCCTTAAAGTCGGGAAATTGACTTTGTGTTAATATGAGGAGGTTCTGAATGAACAGAATGTGATAAATTGGTTGCTATTGGCATGCCTTGCTACAGTATTTATAAATATTACATAATATTAGTTAAGAAAGATCAGTTCTTGCTTTTATACACAAGGACCCAGGCCATCCCATGGAATGACAGATACAGAAATATTGAGATTTATTTTCTTATAACTGTGCTCTGAAACACATTTACTTTTGGATACCCAAAATTAGACATCACCAAGGGGACTGACTTTTTTTTTTTTTTTTTTTTAGAAGTTGTTGATCATATTCCAGCACTGAACATAAAAGCCCCTGAAAATTCAGGCATGATGAGTATGTACAACTCTATATTTAGGTATCTGAATATGAAATCCCTGGCTGTGATCTCCAAACTAACTTATAAAAGCATGCAGAGCTGCTGTGGCTCAGCTCATCCTTGCTTTACTCAAAACCCTTTGTGCTCTGTAGGTATATTTTTGATGGCTGAATGAAGACAGACCAGTTTTATGGGAATCTTGGGAATGAAATAGCATTTTTTGCATGCTTTTATTATTATTAACTTTATTTAAAGCTGAATAGAGCTCTGGAGCTTTTGGCCTCCACAACTACAATAAAAAGCTTATGCACTAAAATAGTTCTACTCCTTGCTCATGACTTTGGGCTTTCAGCATAGTTTTTGGAGAGGAGCTATTTATGGACTACAAAATAAGGTGCTGGAGAAAGGGATTTAAAGCATGTCCTTGAGCTGTTCAGGGAAGCTTTGCAGAGTGGGAACAAAAACTTGTGTCCACACTAGTGCCTACCAAGGCTGCCAAAGAAGGATGCCTGGTTTGCGACTGCCTACATGCTACAGTGGATTCATCTCCCAGGTCAGGGATGGCTCAGGTCTTTACCTTGTTGCTGTCCCCTAAGGGAAGGAAGCTTCAAAAAGCTTTACACTGTGATTTTAATTGGGAAGGTTTCTACACAGAGGATGTGAATGAGCATCCCACGAGGGAAAAGCCCAATCTAAACAGAGCCATGCCATTATTTCATCATACTGGGGTAATATGCAGTGATGTTCAAGGTACGCTAAGTAAATATTTGTTCAAATCTCCTTTAAACACAGCACAATTTGTAGAAGAAAATACTGCTTCTGGAAAGGGGCTGTCATCGACTGGCTCAGCTGCAGGATGAGTCCAGCGGCTGCCTGCAGATGGGGGAAACACTGGGGAAGAAAAGATACAGACACTGAAAGGATGGGGCCAGCCCACAAACTGGCATGTGTAGCAGGTAAATGCTGAGGTTTTGCTATAAGCCCTCCAAATTATTCACAGAGCAAATGCTTTGCTATTTAGCCAAGAAAGAAACCAGCATCTGGAGGGGATGGCACCATCTGGGCTGTGTGACAGCAAGGGGCATAACTTAGTGACATGGCTGTCTTCTCTTGTCTCTGTTCTCTGCTCTTGAGCTTCTAACTCTACCTCGAGTAACACAATTCCAAGCATTCAGCATTTCTAGACATGCTTGTTTTTAAACAAATGTAAATCCTATACTATCTGTATAACAAGGAAAAGCATCATCCTCATCAAAACAAAATAAATCAGTATCTCATTGCAGTGCAGCAGCCTAAACTGTTAGACAGTTTGTATTTATTCTGTTTTATCTGATTGTTTGTAGCTCAGTGGGAATTCATTGCTCAAAAGCCAGGCTCTTGCCTTTGGAGTTCCCCCACGGTGCCTTGTAAACACACTTCTACCACAAACTTCTCTGCACCTGAATGAGTATGTGTGCACAGAAAGTGGTTTTCCATACCCCAAATCATGCTGTGAAACTGGGAGGAAAGGGGCTCTGCAGAGAGCATTGCTTATGGCACACAGCATCTGCAAATGGCTAGCAGCAGCAGCGCCAATTTCCTGGCCAAAGGCTGATCTGAAGGAAGGGCTGTGAGCCCAGCACCTGAATTTGAGGTTATTTTACCAGCAATGGCGCCCTTCATTCCTGGGTGGGAGGTGAAGAACGAGGAAAAGGCTTTGAGTCTTTGTTGCCTTCCTACAAGTCCAAAAGGTGCCTTGGACTTGTGTGATATCCAGAAATCCTGCCAGGGTGAAGATCAGTGGCTGGAGGAACAGCTCTCCTGACACACTGGAGAGAGAGAGAATGTTTGCTGCATGACATTATATAAACTTTAAAATAACGAAGTGTGAGATCTTTGCTTTGTTTGTGTGCTTCCATGGGGCAGTGATTGCTCCCCGTGGACAGGAGCAGCGTTGCCCAGTTCCCTGCCACATGCTTGCAGCTGACAGCATTCATAAGAGCTTTCCGTATTTCCTACCTTACACTAAATTGAATTTCTCTGCTGCCAAACACAGCAGTGAAAGCTAGTTTCTATCTGTCACAGATCAGACAAGGGTGGAAAGAAGGCTCACTGCTTTTTCCCCAAGAGCGCCCTGCGCTTCACTCGCTGACCAGTGAGCGACAGACCGGTCACTTTGTCTTCAGAGCTGACAAGTGCCTGCCTGGCGCTGTCTCATCAGTGATTCAATCATGTCAAGATGAGGAAGGGTGTGGTTTCTAAACCTTGAATGCCCTTCGTTCTCAGACTGCTCTGCCATGTAGCGTGGGCTCTTCAGTCGTCTCCTGGATGAAATGATCTCATTAGGTGATTTCAAAGAGCTTGATGCAGAGTGGCCACCTGCTTTCTCAGAAAGAGTGTCTCATCAGCTTTCCTGGAACTGACAAAGCACATGTGAGAGTGGTGTCTGATCACTGAAAACCTTACTTTAAAGAGTAGTGCCAAGATTTTTTTGTCAAAGCAAGAGTGAAGCAGAGCACTCCTCTGTCTCCTGCTCCTTCTCTCTTCTTCCACTTATCCCTTCTATTCCCAAGCTTTTTTGTCTCCAACATACTTCCATGCTGATGAGATTTATCCATTACCATTATTTACTGCAGTATATGTAAGCACATGTGAACAATTGATAGCAGCTTTTCAGTATCTACAGGGAGGATATAGGAAAGAAGAGGACAGACTCTTTAGCAGGGTCTGTTCTGTTCTGATAGGACAAGAGGAAATGGTTTCAAACTAAAAGAAGGGAGATTTAGATTGGATATAAAGGAGAAATATTTCACTATAAGGGTGGCGAGGCACTGGAACAGGTTGCTCGGAGAGGTGGTGGATGGTCACACTGGACTGGGCTCTGAGCTGTAGGTGTCCCTGTTCATGCAGGGGAGTTGGACTAGGTGACTTTTAAGGGTTCCTTCCAACTCAAACAATTCTATGATTCTATGAATGGATATAAATCCCCATGGGAAAATTCTGCTTCTGCAGTGACAAGAGCTTTTTGATTTCTAGTGCTCAGTGTTATAGTTAAGAAGACCGTGATCCTGAAGTAAGACTGTGCCTGGGGAGTTTTACTGACTCAGTGACAGCGGGTTAACAGATACAATCACAAAATTATAGAATACCCTGAGTTGGAGGGGATCCACAAGCATCACAGAATCACAGAACCACAGAACGGAGGGCTGCCTGCCTCTGGTAAGTCAGACCACAGTTTTGGTCATCATTTTTCTCATGGGAGTGTATCCTGTCTCCAGAGGTGGGTGATGTTACCAGCTGGATTTATACAGCCCATTACAGAGCTACCTGATCTGGCTGGAATTGGGCGCCTGTGAGGTTTTGCATTTCACTGCCAGTCTCTGCTTTTCCTCCTGGTCTGTAAACAAGCAGCACTGGAAGCATAACTGCAGCAATACATTGAGGGGCTGCTTGCTATCTTTTAATAAACATCAGAGACTATTTGCTTGGCTTACGAAAGAAAACATTTTTTTCACCACAGACGCTACAAACTGAACCCATGTGTTTGAAAGCTGGGCTGCTTTCCTGCGCTGTGTGTGCATCAGTAGCTGAGAATCAGAAGGCAGCGTTTATTTTTTCCAATGATGCAAAGAGCAGATGGACTCTGCAGTGCTCCTCTTGTAGCGTTGGCTTTGTGGGGCTATCAGTTTTGTTTTTTATTTTTTGTGAGAGATATGTCTGGGTAAAGCAGGAGAGGACATACATTGCAAGAAGAAAATGCCATTTCATGAGGTTTTTATCTTAGTATACTTTTTTAAAAATTACTGTTGGCTTAATCCTTGATATTGCTTTCACTTGGAGCCAGACAGATTACGGAAAAAATGCAGTCTCACAAGACAGCTTTTTAAAACTTACCCAGAGCTCTTATATAAAAGTATCCTTCTCTCACAGCATCCCAAGATTTGCCTTTTTGTCTCCTCCTGTGATCTTCGGGATGATTATTATTTAATTAATAATATTTACAATGTGTCAGCAGTTAAGTGTTGCTTCAGTTCTGCGTGTAATCTTTATACACCTGTAGTCATGGAGGAAAATATCTGTTACCCTGATCCATTGGAAATGATATAAAATGCTGTTTTCCTTTGTGTTGCACTGGGAATGCGGTGCTGGCTCCTTTCTGCTTGTGCTCAGCAGAGCAGGGCTCAGTGGGCCCAGGGCTCTGGAGGAGAGGAGGCTCAGGGGAAGCCTTATTGCTCTCTACAGCTGTCTGAAAGGAGGTTGTGGCAAGGTGGGGATTGGCCTCTTCTCGCAGGTAATAGCAATAGAATGAGAGGGAATGGCCTCAAGTTGCACCATGGGAGATTCAGGTTGGTTATTAGGAAAAACTCCAAAAGAGTGGTCAGGTACTGGAACAGGCTGCCCAGGGAGGTGGTGGAGTCACTGTCCCTGGTGGTCCTTAAGGAATGTGTAGATGTGATACTAAGGAACATGGTTTAGTGGACAACATCGGTAAATGGTTGGACCAGATGATCTGAGAGGTCTTTTCCAACCTTAATGATTCTATGATTCCATGATTATACTTCTTGAAAGCAAGTCTGGGATTTCACATGTGTCAGTGAGTGGGAATCCATCTAAAAACCATGGCTGCCCACTGGCTCACACTGCATAAAACATGCAGAGCCATGGTGACCTTCAACAGTCCACTGCTTTGAATGCAACTGATGAGGATTAATTGATTCATCTTGGGCCATCAGGCCCCAGGAAACATTATTTTCTTCAGTCAGACTTAGTAATGGTGAGCCTTTAAGAGTGGCTCTTCCCATACAGAGGGCCCTGCTGAGTGAGCCATTAGTCATCCTTATCTGGGAGAGAGGAGGCGGCAGCTCTTACAGCTTCTTTATCACTGCAGTGTGAATTCTCTGGGAATGATGGGGCTGTGGGAAGGCTGTACTGAGCCCAGCTGCCTGCAGCAGAGCAGAGGGCAGGCTGCCTGCTTCGGAAGTGCCAGCTCCACTATCTCCACAGTGAAATTGTGCTTCTATTCTTCAAAGCTGCTTATTTTTCAGAGGTAATGACTAACAACTGCTCACTTTCCCCTACCCCCACCCCATACGTTTCTGATGATGTCTGACACATTTTATTTTGGCAAATAACTGGAGCTCAGTGCTTCCCCTGACCGATGGATGATCCGGTTCTGAGTCCAAGAGCTTTGAAGCAGGCTCTGGACGCCTGGCTTGGGTGTGATGCTTCTTGTCTGTGGGAATCCCAGAATAGGTTTTGAAGAATAACATGGTTGGATTTCATGTTATGAAGCACTTCCTTTAAGGTTTCAATGTGGTTTCTCACATTCTTTCCAAATTTGACTATGCTATGGCTGCTCTTCTGTGGCAATGAGAACAATGATAGAACGAGGGCAAATGTTTTCAAACTAAAAGAGATTTAGATTGGGTATAAGGCAGAAGTCTTTTACCCAAGAGTGGTGTGGTACTGACACAGGTTGCCCAGAGAGGTGGTGGATATCCCATCGTTGGAGACACCCAAGATCTGGCTGGACTGGTTTCTGAGCATCTGATGTAGCTGAAGGCATCCCTGTTCATTGCTGGGGAGTTGGACTGGGTGACCTTTAAGTGTCCCTTCCAACTCAAACCATTCTATAATTTGATGATTCTGTGGTTTCTTGAGAAGGTATTGAACATGCTTCACAAATACACAATCCAGTGCTAGGGCTGTGCTGAACTGGGCTGAT
The DNA here is from genome assembly GCF_019232065.1 of Centrocercus urophasianus. Classification (NCBI taxonomy): domain Eukaryota; kingdom Metazoa; phylum Chordata; class Aves; order Galliformes; family Phasianidae; genus Centrocercus; species Centrocercus urophasianus. The sequence continues at coordinate 31,476,701 of NW_024884711.1, forward strand.
CAGAAGAGGTGTTCTGCGTGGGAATGTGAGAACATCACTCTGTTCCTTCTCCCTTTGAACCTGACATATCTGCAGGAAGAAGGAACAGACTTGCTCCAAATCCCTCCTCACAGAAGTCACAATGTCACCCTGCATTTCTGTGCAGGTCTTTTCAGCCAAACAGGATTTTGAGCTGGGTCTGTGCTCTATGGGCTTCTTCACTGGAATTTCCCATCAATTAGTAAAATACCTGCCCTCCAGGAAATCTGACAGTTATCTGCCTGTCCAAAGCACCTGTATTTCTGCCAAACTGTCCATCTTGTACCTCCTTTGCGTAACACACTCTGTTACAGTGCATGTTTAATACAGCATCATTGTCTGGGAGATGACATTTGCCTTTTGCCTTGACAGGTGTTTGACAGTATCTCACCACCTTTCCCATTATTTCCCCATGACAAGTTCTATTCGTAATGAGGCTGAGAATAGGGGCTGCTTTGCACTCATCACGGAGGTTGTCACAAGCACACTCATCCCTGGAAAGGATCCTCAGTGCGCGGTTGGTGTGGCTGTCACAGCAGAGCCTCTCCAGGATTGCTTCTCTCTAATGATCAGCAGAGCCCCGCGGGGCCGCAGGGGAGGCAGCTTAGCAAGGCAGCGAGCTCTCTGCAGGATGAGTGGCTGCTCTGTTGTTTTCATTATCTGTAGTATTCACACAGGCATTCATGACTTCAATTTTTTTCCTTATCTGTGATCTGCCGTCCTTTTAGCTAGAACCCTTATGTGGTAAAAGACTGCATCTCCCTGGTTGATAACTTTTGAGAGAGAGACATGTATTAGCTTACAAAATACGTACATTACCAACCAAAAGTAAAAATAGCATAGTATCAGTCTTGTTTTTAAAACAAATTCTTGGTCTAGAAGTGCTTGCAGTTTCAGTTTTAGAAATGTTCTGTTTCTTCTTCTATCAACAGAACTGACCTTGTCGGGGACATCCACTGAGGATGATAACATTGCCAGGTGCTGACATTAACAGCCATTTCCTAAGGGTGTCCTCCTCCACGTATGTCTTCCAGCAGAAGAAAAACAGAAAAAATGCAAAGAAATCTTTTAGAAACCAGAATATTTTCTCCAGTCCCAAAAGTCTCCTAATTCAGAATACACCATCTTGTTTATGCTACAGAGCTTGTAATTTTCTTTACGATGCCAAAAGTTGTGAATATCTGATGACATGAAATTTGGCTTGATGATGTGCTGCTGGCTGAAGCCGTACATGAAACGGCTCTCTCAGCTTTTCATGTCATGTATTAAAACAGGACAAAAACCCTGGGGGAAAATGTATGTTTGCTTTTCTCAGAATTTAGTTAGGATATGAAGGTGCTAAAACAATACCTTTTTAGCTCACATTTGTCTATAAATTTAGGGTGATTTTCCTTTTTAATGGCAAAGCAGATCTGTGTCACCACGGTGACAGGTAGCTAAGGCTCATGGCTGATGTGATAATGTTTGTCAGAGAAACGGCAGCAGAAAGCAGCAGTCCCTCTGCCAACAAAAATTTTCTATCAGCCCTGTAGGTGTCTGACGCCCAGGCACAAAATGGGGACAGTTATACAAGAACAACTCGACTTCATCACGGGTGATGCTTGTGTATGCAAATACTGGTGTTGTGAATCCAATTAGGTTTCTCTGTGTGCAGGAATATGCCAAACTAGCTGCATCTGATCAGGCTGATTGAGGGCTGGGTACACATAAGGTCACCCACCAGCAGAGCCCAGCATGGATACCTGGAGCCAGGAGCAGGCAAGGTAAAGGTACAGTGGGATGGCACAATGGCAAACCTGGGTAGTGGGGAAAAATAGCAGGATTATCCATTTTATATCTTCAAGCAGCTCATTTTCACTTTTCCTAAGGTTAGTTATTGCTTTCTCTTGGGACAAGTAATGACAAAAATCCTGTCTATTTTTTTGGGTGTTTTCAGTGTATGCCCTAAGCAGAGCAGTGAACAGACACTGCCATGCACAGAGGCTGGGTGGGAGCCGCTTGTGCAGCCGTTGTCAATGAAACACTTCCGCACTTAATGAAGGAGTGGTGTCATTTATTAGAGCAATTTTACTTTAGGGCCTCCTGAATATTCATGGCATGCTGGTTCCTGCTGATTGATGTTTCTGTTGACTCAGTGAATCAGCCGATCTTGTGAAGAGTTTAAATCGGCCCCAACACTGACAGAAACCAGCCTCAGATTGCCTAATAATCATAAGGATTTCTGTATAATAATATGATAATAAAATAATATGTTTATGCTCTTTTTTTTTTTTTTTTGTCTCCCAAGCTTGGATTCACCCAATTCATATGCTTAATGCAACACCTCCCAGTGCATGTAGGAACGATGTCCCTACTTTCCTGCACCCATCAGAGGTTCCCACACTGTCAAGAAGTCTTCTGGATGTCTGATCCAGATAGTGACCTGATAACTGTTCTCAGAGACCAGAGACCTGTGATCATCCTTCATACAGTTAAATTGCTTTCCTATACTTTGCACAACACGTTCTTCTATCAGCTTTCCTACTCCCATGATGCAATTTTCTAATGGTTTAATTGTTTTACCCATATGCTAAGCATGTACCAAGCAGGGTCCTCTCATTAGCAGCTGTTGACCTGTAAACCAGAGCTGTCAGGAAGGAAGCCCAGAGAGTGTGCTGCAAAAAAGTGATGCACTTACTGTTGTTGTCTGAAAGAAATTTTACATTTAATCTTGAGCACATGATAAAAGGTGCAGAAAAAGGACAAAGCAATTCTGTAAAGGTGAAAGACTTTCTATAAGACTTCAGTAGTAAACTTTTGATAATAGATACAAGAGTGGGAATTATAGCAGAAAGCTCTCAATCCTGCCTGAAAGATCACTCAGTGATAAGGAGGCCAGTTCTCTCTTATTTAAATTTACCTGAGCTCTATGGAAGCCCCCAAGCTATCTACATTTAGAAATCTTCCCTTGAACATGAGCTCAGATAGAGTTTGAGCTCTTCTTATATTATCTTATCTCTATTAAGAAATAATCCCTATTTTTTAAGGCCAGCAGATACACCTTCTTGCTGTTTGCAGTCCAGATTTTTTTCTGTTTATCCCACAGATAGGCACATCATGGATCATCTCTCACTCCTTGCCTACAGTCCTTTCCTGTTACTTTATTTCCTATCAGCTCTCATAAGTATAGTTGAAGTTGGAAAGAGACTTGTGGTAACATTTAACCTTCTCTGTTTAACAGTATTTATAGTTTGTCTAAAGGCATTTAATGTTGCCACAGTAAGAGTTAAGATTATTCAGAAAGTGTGTACAGCAATATGTGCAGTCCATGTATGTCTTCTCATGTAGACATGTATGTCTTCCCCCATAGGTATTTCCTAGTGCTCTTGCTCTGCTGAAGAGTACCACAATCGTCTTGTCTAGACCTCTGTAAGCAATTAGAGGGAGCACAAACAGGCATCACATCAAGCAGCTTACCTGTCACACTTTTAAGCACATCACTGCTTCATTTGTACAGATACAGTAATAAGACTTGACAATTTGGGGGCTTTGGGATATCACTATTGCCTGAAACGTAACCTTGATCAACATCACCCAGTACTTAAAGTCTTCACCAGGAGAAGTTATGCTGTCACTAGTTAGCTTTCTTCCCCTGGTGACCTTGTGTGCTGAAGAAGATATTCATTTGAGTGGGAAGCACACAGTTTGTGACAAATCCTCAGGTTTGTCTTTTATCATCATCTACTCCCCAGAAAAGGGGAGAAATGACAGCAAGTGAGGCAGATTATCCTCATAAAATGAAGTTTGCAATTTAATATGCAGTTGCTATTGCATACTGAGAGTTTATAATAGAAGTTTTTAATTGGAATTCATAAATTGCTTGTGGACAGGTTCCCAAAAGATCACTTATCATCATTCCACCCGTATAAATGACTGACAAGGTAGATGAACATTTGGCGTAAGACATAAAACTCAATCTTATATCCCTTTTATCTGGCTTGGCAACACAATCTGACAATGTTCCACAGAAAATCAATAACAATAATAGCTGTCTCATTAGTGGCCTTCACAATGTTGCTGATTTGGCTTCTTTTGTGGGGCCAACCACAGGCTAGAGTGTTTTTCTTCTTTTATGGGGTATCCCCTGAGATCTAGATATATCAGAGATGAGCTAATCGTCCAAATTACTATTAGAAGAGTTCTTTAAAAGAAGTCCCAGCCTACTTCATGAAGATCTGCCCTAATCTTCAGGGTCCAGTTTTGTAGCTCAGCATCTGTTTTCCTGCAGGAATAATTTTCCGTCTAAAACCTGACATTGAATTCTCTTGATCTTTTTCTAGGAAAATGATAATAAAATGAAGAATAACTTTTCTATTTGGTTTGCAAGAGATCCACTCAGCACCATTAGCTAAGTCTTCTGACAAACTAACAAAGAGCAAACCAACCCTTTCTGACCTGCTAGGCCAGGAGGTGAAGCTTCCAGGTAGGGCTGTGCACCCACAGCTTTGCTGTCATCCCAGTTCCTTCAGGGGGCTTTCCTTCCCCTGCACCTGGTGCTGTGGATGCGGTGTCCTGTCGCCAACCATGGTCAGCACCTCCTTGCCCTGGCACACAAAATCCTTGGGAGATTTTGCTTAGCAGGAGTGGTTGAGCCATGGAACACGTAACAGACATCATGATTATACCTGAAGTCTTCCAGTGTTAGAATCCTTATGTCCATTAGGATGTGAGTTGGAGCTATAGCTTTATTTTTATTTCTTCCTTGCCAATGTTTATGAAGCACCTGAAAGCACTGAAGAACTGTAATCAACATACAGGCTATAGAGCTTGTCACATCTGAGGACAGCCAGCAATGCCGAAGGGGGATACTTTGAAAGCAGCAGAGCAGCAATGGGCCCAGTGTGTGCAGGAGCTCAGATCCATGTTGCTGCTATTGGGCAGGGCACACCTTCCTGCACATGGCCTGCTCCTGGTGAGAGAGATGACTGAGCCATGGGCAACAGCTTGGGGTGCATGGTGGTTTCACACTGATGGGTTCTCACACCTCCCCCTCAAAGGAAGAAGGGGAAAAATAGGATGGAAAAAAGAAAGGCTCAGGGTTTGAAATAAGCACCATTTAAATAAGGGGTGAGGGTTGGGGGAGGATGTTGAAGGAGGGAAGAGAGAGAGAAAAATGAGCAAAGACTGTGTGGAAGCAGAGAGAAAACAGTTATTCTGTACTTCTCATCTGCAAGAAATGCTCTGCCACATCTTGGGAAGCAGAACCTCAATACGCATAGCAGTTGAATAGGAGGACAGTTGTTTTAATAACATTCCCCTTTACCAGCTTTTACTGCATAGTGTGCATTCCTCAGAGTATGGAATATCCCTCGGGTTGGTTTAGATTGGCTGCCTTGGTGATGTCCTCTCTATAGCTCTTGCCCACCCACAGCCTCCTGGCACTGGGAGTGTTGGGGAGAGCCTTGATGCTGTGCCAGCACTGCTCAGCAATAGACAAAGCATTGGTGCAGTATCTTGTGCCATTCCAGCTACAAGAGCAGAGCACAGCACTGTATGGGCTGCTGTGGGGAAAGTGAACTCCATCCCAGCCAGACCCAGTGCAGAGAACTGTCAGGCAGAAGTGTCATCATGCGTGCAAAGAAGTGCAAAGAAAACCACCTAAGATTTATCAGGATCTTCTCGTTGCTCTTTCAGCCTTCCCATGGAATAACAACAAAATAGAAACATCTCATTGCATTAGGAACATGTCTTTAACACTTTGTATATGCTGTTTCAAAAGAGGAGCAATTTCTCCATTAAGTTAACTATTCCAAATAGCTGGTTCTGATGAAGAAATTTCCAAGGAATATTAGGCTATGTTATAGTTTCCCAGCTGTGAGTCAAGAGCATAACTTTCATGCTACTAATAAAGAAGGACTCTCTGAGAGGCTGCACTCTCCTTTCCCCAGCAGCTCTCAGAAGTGGAAGCCAAAGAGGTTTCCAGAATGAATGAATGCAATAACATTGTGCATTCAATTTGCCTCCATACCTTCTGTTCATAGCTATTTTTTTAAGGAATATGGAGTCTTCTGCAAGGGCAGCCAGGTTAGAAGAGATGGGAAGTCCCTGGGAGGGTTGTGGAGAACCAGGACATCTGTGTGGCTGTTCCATGGTTGTGTCAGTCTCCTTTCTTTGTTTAGTAGATGCCATGGTATACCACTGGTAATTGATTTTCCTGCCTTGTCCTTGGGAAGAAAAAAGAGAAAACCAGCTTACCTGGGGTAGAAAGAGGGGGCAAGGCATTGTGATGGGACACCATGGTTGCAATGTACTGAGTATGAGTAAGGAGGGAAGGAACGATGGTGTGGTTTATACCTTACAGACCCGGCTGTAACTTTTAAGGTATTTTCATATCCTTCAGCACAAAAGTGCCAGAGAAAAGTGGGACCCAGACAATAATACAGATGGTGAAAATAATTAGGGAGGTAAGACACATAGTTTCAGTAATATCTAATAACAATAACAACCTCCATTTCATTCTAATACTTCTTTGGCTAATCTTGCTGTTTTATTTTTAAACATTATTCAGAGAGAATTTAAAGAGCTTGCTGACAAATTCACTGCCTTCTATTTCAGGAGAGCCTTGAGAGATGCTGCTAATGAAGACAAATGAAGGAAAAGGAACTTGACCCCAGAGTATGAAATTTTGCTCATTAAGAAGTGCTTCCAATTGGCTGATTGATATTATTTTGATGTAGATGGGGTAATTAATGACAAAAAGTAATGCAGCAGGATATGAGTTGTGCAGAATGCACTTCAGTCAATCTACCTTTTATTATGTCTTGGTTTATTTATGCACGCTACATTTGTTATGCTACTGCCTGATGCGGTTCCCACCTTCATTTGGAATTTCCTTCACTTGTTTTCTTCATTCTTTATGCTATTCTGGGATTTCTTTCTTTCTTTTTTTTTTTTTACGTTTCTGCATGTAATTTCCTAATCTGTTTTTAGTAATACAAGGATGCACTTTCATGGCCACAAGGAACATTTCTGCATGTGAAACATTCCTTACAATAGAAATAGCCATTGAAACAAACTACATTTCCTTCCTACTTCATTGCACAGGCTATGGGTATTGCCAGTAAATTAACTGCTAGGAATCTCCCCTGTACACTCACATGATTACTCTGTCCCAGAAGGAAATGAGAAAAATCTGAAATTCTTTACATTTTTTTTGTCTGGGTGGGTGGAGGAAAGAAATGCCAGAACTTTTTTAATGACACATCCTCCTGGAAGGAAGCGGTCCTGTGGTTTTAAGCCAAAGGATTTAAAACCAGTAAAATACCACTGTACTTTTGATTTAGCTTCTTGATGTGTGAATAATGCATGCCATCAAAGAAAAAGACAGGCTAAAAATACTGAGTGATGTGAAATGACCCTTGGACTGATCCTATAAATGTTTATGCATGTGAATAATTTTACACAAGCTTACTAAGGTGATAAGAGAATATGTTCATGAAAAGTTACTGACCTGAATGTTTGTCTGGAGGATCAGACTGTTGCTATGGATATTTTTATCCAGATCTCCCAAAGAAAACTTGGGTAATCATGTTTGGTGTGATTCTCTATCCACTTCCCTTTTGTCTTTCCCAAAACCTTTGAATCTTTTGACATAAACCTGGTACTTACTCTTGAGGTCGTACAAAGGAGCTTCTTAATATAGTATGTGACTCAAAAAATAATTGCCATTTAAGAAAAAGACACGTTCTTTTGTGCAAGATGCAAAGAAGAATATGGAAGAAAGTGCCAAAAATGGGGGCTTCCAGCTTTCTGCTACATGATAGTTTTCCATGTGTACATCTCCAGATCAAGGGAACTGTGACTGGGCGAAGAAGGGGAAAGTGACCTCACATGCCCTGTAAGGAAGAGCGTTCTGATGAGCAGTTAACAGACAATAGCTGATGCTCTGGAATTTCCTCTAATGACAATAATTTGTCTGCTTGCATATTCTCACTGACATTAAAAAAAAGAAATAGGGGGGACCAGGTATTCCAGGTATTCCAGCAACTTTGATATCCCTGGTGACTTTATTCAGAAGATGTTGAGACAGAAACTGAATGTCTATGGTGTCGTAGTGTCGCATTCCTATTGGGAGTGAAGTGGTTCAGGTATGTGTTGCCTTCAGATTACAAAAGTAACTTGAGATTAAAAAGTAACAGACTGCCCCATCCTGCTCCCTTCAAATACTAACATCCTTGGGAGGATGAGCATCCTCCAGGACATAAAAGTGAGATCGTACCTCCTGAAGACACCCAGTGTTGATAGTATGGTTTTGGCTAAATCAAATTTTAACACAGGTAGATAGGGATAGGACAAGGAAGAATGGTTTTAAACTAAAATAAGGGAGACATATTAGGTTTTGCTGAGAAGGTGGTGAGGCTGCCCAGAGAGGTTGTGGGTGCCCCGTCCCTGGAGGTGTTCAAGGCCAGGTTGGTTGGGGCCCTGGACAGCCTGATCTGGTACCTAATTTAGTGGATATTCTTTCCAAACCAAACCATTCTATGATTCTGGGATTCTGGGATTCTGGGATTCTATGACTGTATTCATCACTCTCCTGAACCTAGACAAGCTAAAGTAGTGCAGTGTTTGTGCTTCCCCCTAGAAATGCCTGAATTCCTCACTCTTTATAAATGAAACATATTAGGAAGAAACAACTCTCTTTAAAATGACTTCATCCATGGGAATATCCTCAGACTGGTTCAGGTATAGGCACAGAAACAGATAATTAGGTGAGCTCATTCTTCAGCCTGTTTCAGAGAGCTAATGACTCCTAAAATTCAAAATACAATACTCTAATAATGAATATTATTTACTCTATGTGGGCTACTTTCATGAGATAATAACAAAGTGAAGTGAAAATTCATCTTGCTGGAAATATGTAATATTGCCAAACGAAAGCAAGCTCGCACTTTCCCCAGTGAGAATTACAGAAAGTGAAAAGCAGAGGAGTTTGATCTTTTGGAATTTACTGCAACATGCTGGCTGTTTATCTGAAACAAGAGGAATGGTCAGCCAGCTGGCAGCCCCCTGGAAGCCTGCATGTCTCCTCTGAGCAGATGGCACACACAGGACCTGAACACAAAAGCTTGTCCTTTTGTCATAGGTGCTCAAAAAATTGCTTCAAAGTACCACAGTGGACTTCCCTGTGACCACTGCCACTGCTTTCAGAGAAACAGCAGGGAGCATTTCAGCATGGATACGAGACCATTCAGTACAAAGTATTTAATTTTTCATGTTGAAATAAGCCTAGCATTGATCTTTGTGTCGCAGCTCCAAAACCAATAATGAGAACAGTAACCACTCTGGTAGACTTAGAATCATAGAATTATGGAATCATAGAATCACAAGGTTGGAAACGACCTACAAGATCATCCAGTCCAACCATCTCCTCATCACCATTGCCTCCACCAGCACTAAACCACATCACGCAGCACGTCATCCAGATGCCTCTTGAACACCGCCAGGGACAGCGACTCCACCACCTCCCTGGGCAGCCATTCCAGTCCTGACCACTCTCTGAGAGAAAAAGTTCTTCCTTATGTCTCATCTAAACCTTCTCTGATACAACTTGCAGCTGTTACCCCATGTCCTGCTCGTTGCCTGGGAGAAGAGGCCAAATCCCTCTTCACCACAGCCTCCCTTCAGGAGGTTGTACAGTGCTATGAGGTCTCCCCTGAGCCTCCTCTTCTCCAGACTGAACAATCCCAGCTCCCTCAGCCGCTCCTCATCAGCCCTGTGCTCCAGACCCCTCACCAGTTTTGTTGCCCTTCTCTGGACACGCTCCAGGACCTCAACACCTTTCCTGTAGTGAGGGGCCCAAAACTGAACACAGTACTTGAGGTGCGGCCTCACTAGTGCTGAGTAGAGGGGGATGATCACCTCCCTGCTCCTGCTGGCCACACTATTTCTAATGCAGGCCAGGATGCCGTTGGCCCTCTTGGCCACCTGGGCACACTGTTGGCTCATGTTCAGCCGAGCATCAACCAACACCCCCAGGTCCTTCTCTTCTTCACACTCATCCAGCCACTCATCCCCAAGCCTGTAACGCTGCATGGGGTTGTTGTGCCCAAAGTGCAGAACTCGACACCTGGCCTTGTTGAACCTCATCCCATTCACCTCAGCCCAGCGGTTCAGCCTGTCTAAATCCCTCTGAAGGGCCGCCCTACCCTCAGGCAGATCGACACCACCTCCCAGCTTGGTGTCATCTGCAAACTTGCTGAGGGTACACTCAATCCCCTCATCTAGGTCATCAATAAAGATATTTAACAGGATGGGCCCCAGTACCGACCCCTGCGGGACACCACTTGAAACGGGTCGCCAGCTGGACTTCACTCCATTCACTACGACCCGCTGGGCACGGCCCTGTAGCCAGTTCCTTACCCAAAGAAGTGCATATCTGTTCAGACCACGGGCAGCCAGTTTCCCCAGAAGAAGCCTGTGAGGGACCGTGTCAAAGACTTTGCTGAAGTCTAGGAAGACTACATCAACAGCCCTTCCCTCATCTACCAGACTAGTCACCCAGTCATAGAAGGAGATGAGGTTGGTCCAGCACGACCTGCCTTTCACAAACCTGTGCTGGCTGGAGACTTCTCTGTCTCTTCCAGCCTCCCTGCACCCATCTTCGCCACGCCACTTCCCTGTTTCAGATATGACTACAGACTGGGGGAGGAACTCACTGAAAGCAGCCCTGCAGAGAAGAACCTGGGGGTCCTGGTGGATGAAGAGCTGGTCAGGAGTCAACAGTGTGTGCTTGTGGCCTGAAAGGCTAATGGAATACTGGACTGCATCAAGAGAAGGGTGGCTAGCAGGGCGCGGGAAGAAGTGATTGCACTAAGAAGGGCGACTTGTTTTCCTTCCAGTACTTGAAGGGGGGAGACTGACTTTTTGCACAGTCTGATAATGATAGGATAAGGGGGAATGGTTTTAAGCTAAAAGAGGAGAGATTTAGGTTGGGAGAAATTCTTCACTCAGAGAGCGGTGAGGCATTGGCGCTGCTGCTCAGAGAGCTGTGGGTGCCCCAACCCTGGAGGAGCTCTAGGCTGGGTTGGATGGGGCCCTTGGCAGCCTCAGCTGGTGGGGGCAGCCCATGGTAGGGGGTGGGGATGGATGGGATTGAAGTTCCCTTCAAACCCAGTCATTCTCCAATTGTATGATTCTGTGATGTATGGTCTGTAACTCAAACTCATTCCATCTCTTTTGAATTAGAAATCTCATTTTACTTTTCCTCCATTTATTCTTTAATGACTATTTATGAACACTTTATGCACATTAGAGCACACATGAAAATAATAAGTTCTCTGGGATAATTACTGCAGGAAACCTTTTTGGTCATGCACCCTCCAAACTGCAGGCAACTTTCTGGAACATTTTATTAGACAACCTGGAAGCAGGAAGGTGTCATGGCTACTAATTATTGATCTCATTAGCAAATCAGTCCGAGGGCTGTAAACTCTGCAGTTAAAACTCTGTGACATTTCTGATTTTTTGTCAGAAATGCTAAAATCCTTGTTGATAACTGGTTACTGTCTCTGAGTGGGATTCACTATCTGCCATTCGTTGTGGTGAGGCAATACCCGTACCCATGCGGATCCTATGACATGCAAAACCTGCTATCCCGGCACAGCAGCCTGATATCTAATAGGAAAAACGCCGATTTCTCCTAGAACTGGAGCCAGTGGCACAAACGCTCTTTCTTGAAGAACTGGACGAGGTGGCGGAGCTCCCCCTAACGTTGTTTCCATTCCCTACAGCCCAGCCCAGGTGGGTGTCAGGGTGGGCGCTGCCCCGGGGCCCGGCATGCCCGCACCTCTGGGCACGGTGCTCGGGGTGATGCACCCACATCAGGAGCCCCTGTTGACTCACCCGAAGGTTTCAGCTTGGCCCACTCCCTATGCTGGGCCGTGTTTGAATTTTATGATCACTCCGTTGCTAAGAGCCCTAGGGAAAGGTCTCCATAGCCATCAAGGTTACTAGCTCTAAATAAGGAGCAAACTAAAGGCCATATTTTTAGCCTACCTGTAAGGATTAAGTGCGACTTCCATTTGCTGACATGCCAGTGGCCTCGTACCATCAAAGGCTTCAGGGTATTGGCTGAAGTGAAAAGAATCTTGGGGTTTTTTTTTGCCCTATTTTCATTTAAAACCTGCTTCCACAAGAAGATATAAAGAGGATTCTGCTTAGGAGGAGTAAAATCCCATGCACACACTCAAGCATCTTATCTCTTCAAGCTCAATGGACAGCTCTAAAGTGCACAAACTTTTAACAGATAAAGGTTATTTTAGGAAATATTCCTGTTTCCAGGCCCCAAAGCCTGTAAAAGCCAATGTCAGACATGGAACAGAGGCATTTTAGAGGTCACTGTGGCCTGGATGTAGGGGGGTGATGTTCTGCATGAGTTTTGAGGCTGGGTGGGGTAACTGATATGAGTTCTGTTGCCTGCTGGCAGAGCTTAATCTGAAATATTGATACAAGGTGAGAAATATTGCAGACTCCTTCAAAGAAAAGCCCCGAAGAATCATAGAGTCATAGAATGGCTATAGAAGGGTCCATAGAAGGAACCTCAAGGATCATCGAGCTTCTACCCCCCTGCCTCAGGCAGGGCCACCAACCTCCACATTTAATACTAGACCAGGCTGCCAGGGCCCCATCCAATCTGGCCTTGAACACCTTCAGGGACAGGGCATCCACAACCTCTCTGGGCAGCCTGTGCCAGCACCTCACCACTCTCTTGGTAATGAAAAGGAAAAATGGCTCAGAGTGGCAGCAGGGATGCCGTGGGGCTCAGTTATTGCAACACTCCCATCAAGACTAAGTGTTCTCAGCTGAAAAAAGAACACAACAAATTCTGGGTGCTGATCTCAGCATTGATGGTTTGTATAAATATTACAATTGGAACTGCCAAAAGAAGGGGACCAGATACATTTTAGAAACATTTATTTAAGTTTGAGTGACTTCAGAGCAGGACCTGGACTGAAGCTGGAGCTGAAGGAATCTTGGGTGAAAGAACAGCCGTTGCTTCCTTCCTTGGATTTCTCTCTCACCATGCAAATGGTATTTAAGCATTTATAGTTCCTTCAGATTAATGTCTAAACTAGTTTTATTAAGAAAAGACCCTTTGATGAAATTTACGATAAACATTAGAGCAAAGGTTCACACTGTGAGTTTCACACCCTCTGTTTGTGTCTGAGCATCTGTCTGTGGATGAATACCTACCCTGACAGGCCCTACCCATCCCTCACAGCCAGATCTCACAAGGGACGATTCAGCAGACTGTGTTGGCCTTTGGGGCATCCTCATCTCCTGCAGTTCTGTCAAGATCCTTGAAGCTGTAAGGAAACTGCAGGCTTAACATGAGCTGTAACCTTTGTCACAGGACTCTCAGCAAAGGCTAGCAGAGGCAGCCAACATCGGATTAGAGACAAAATCTGCCCAAATGGCATTTTTTTTTTAATCAAGAATTTTGAAGACTTCAGCCTGAGGACAGATGAAAAGGGTGTGAACAAATCAAAGGGTAAAATAACTGCTACAAAATCTTGTCTTGCAAACATTACACCTGAGTTCCCAGATATTATTTTTTCCTAACACAATTTTCCTCTGTCAGTTCTTTTGGCGTGATCTAATGCTGCAGACCCTAAAAGGTCACTGGCTGTAGGTGGATTTATACAGTTCTGTTATTTCAAATAGAAATACACCCCTGAACTTTGTATGTTTGCTCCCTTAATGTCTTTGAGATATTCCAGAAATAAGATACTAATGAATAGCATAAACTCTGTAACTAACCCCTGCTATTGCAGGGAGAAAGAAAACAGCCAGTGAAAATGAAATGAGCTTCTCAGAAGTAAAATCCAGTTAAGCAGAGGAACTGACAGTGAACCAACGTAACCTCAGCTCAAAGATACAATGAAGAAAATGAAGGGAAGAATTATTAAGAACTGATATAAAAGCAACAGACCTCCTGGTGCAAGGATGACAGAGGAATAAAGCAAGATTGTCCTACATGATATCAGAATTACTTCAAATGCTTCTAGAATTGCTTCAAATGCTTCTATATGAGTCTATCTGAATTAAGAAGCATTTGCACATGTGTTTAGACGGCATATGAAGCACAGAGCCGAGCACCGGGACTTCCTCTCCAATACAGAAGAATGTAAGTATCAACGTCAGTGGGGATTGAGGTGACAAGTGGAGAACCAAACATTTCTGTGCATGGAAGGAGGGTTAGCATTTTAGTGTGAGTAATCTGGTGGGGAGAGAGACCCTGAGAGACCTGGGAAGGGAACATATGAGCCATCAGATATCTAGAAAATCGGACTCAAAAAAAAAAAAAAAAAGAATTTGTGGTAGCCCAAACCAGAGAAGGGAAGGCTGTAAGTGGATAAGTGCAAAATCTAAATGGTATCCACAAATGGAACTGTTCTTCATATCCACAAGAAAAATAGGCAGACACTGCAAGGGACAAAGTACAGGGTCATGGGTCAGGAATTGGGTTGCTTGGGAAGCTCAGTCACTAAGGAATGGTGAGAAATTATTTAAGGTATATTTTCAATGTGCATTTGAGTGGCAAAAGTGAGAGCAGCAGGGCAAGGATTTAGAGAAATAATGATTTTCAAAACAGACATACAGGTACAGACATGGAAAAATTGCTGAACTGAGCACTGTAGCCTCAGGGCTAGACAAAATTGATTGGCACTAAACCCAAGGATGAATGAAAATTCTGGGACATAAACCTGTTTCAGTGCTTTAGCTCACCAGGATCTAGAGAACGGTGCACTCATTTTAACAGTGTTTGCAGTCTGAAATCCTTTGATGTTGAAAGAATATTTCCTATGAGGCAGCAAGCTAACAGGGCCCTTTTGCCTCTGGGATAAAAAGGAAGGGAGAAGCAATACAGAGAAGATTAAAAATGATGTGAGGAGAGCTCTGAAAGGAACCAGGAAGCCCAGCTGAAGTGTAGACTATTCAAATGCAGACCAGATGTTACAGGAGAAGCTGTGGCACATAAGATGACAGGTGCCGCACAGAGATGAATAGTTCCTGGGAAGATGAAGAGTGACCACTGCTTATGAAAAAGAAAAAAAGCATATAAAGCTCCAGAGAGAAAGGCTGGGTGCTGGTGAATTCTGAAGATGTGTAATATGAAATGACAGGGAAAGGAAGTCTGTGGAAAAGATAGCAAAGAGGAAAACGAGCAAGCAAGAAGGAAGAATGATGGGATTTAAAACCTTCACTACCAGAAATTATCACTTCACAATGGAAAATGCTATTACCAGGCTGCTCCCACCAGAACCAAGAGGAGAAAGGAGAAGGGGGATAGCAAAGGTGGAAGAGCGCTATGTCCCAGGGAGGATGGCCATCTGCTGCAGCTTTCACCCACAGTGCTTAATGCTTTCAGACCAGCCAACAGGGTGGCCGTGCCCACAGGCCAGCTGGGAATTGCCCCCGGTTAGCATTAGTGCCCCAGAAGCACCATGGATAGGCTGGCTGAGAGGTACAGGGCCCACACGAGGAGCTGGGGCTGGGTGCTGGTGCCCAGGGCCTGCTGTTGCCCTCCCAGATATCCAGGGAATGGGGATGCTCTACCATCACTATTGATAGGACTGTGCCGCTTTACTCATACTTGCTGAAAATAAAGCATCTCAATGCAGAATATGGCCTGCTTAGCTGCTGAGTGGAGTCATGAGTTAAAACTTTATTCAGGTAAATACAGCATCATCATGCCACTGCCAAAGCCAAAGGTAATCATTTCAGCTAACAAGAGGATGCAGAGTTGAGTCCAACTGGCATAAATGTAAAATATATGCACAATGCATATTCCTGGGTAGCAGAAATGAAAATAGACTTGGTATGATTCCAGTTTGCCAAACGTGGAGTCTACCTTCTGTTTGCAATAGGAATCTATCACATCTGATAGCTTAGAGCAAAGAGACAGGTGAACATCTGCAGCTCAGAGAACAGTGGTGGAGCACAGCAGAGCTGGCCAGCAGCTACACACCTTATGGAGAGGATGGGAAAATAGAAGCATCAATGAGGTCGAGTCATAATATGCACCATTGCCTCCCAGCACCAAAACCTTTGTTATATCCTGCAGGCTATATCCAAGAGCTACTGTGAGACTGGCAGAGATGGGCAATGGGGTCTTTCTGGATTAAAACTGTGGATGTGATAGTGGGGTGGAGTACAAGAGGAAAACTAGTGGGTCAGCATCACAGGGCACAGAGCCTGGGCCTGAGTGTGTGTACATCTGGAAAAACACAGGGGTACAATGGTAGAGGGGAAAGTGGAGGGATAGGTATAAAGCAGGGGATGGGAAATTTTACCCAAAGGTTCGTCAACACAAAATGTGATCTTTTTCATTCAGACAGAGGTAGGGAAAGGAAACTCTTCCTGCCTTCAATCACATAGGTGGTGGGACACCAGCCAGCTACAGGCAGATGACTTCTTATTTTGGTGAGTTACTGCTGTTTGCATAACCTATACCGCTCAGGCTCTGAAGACACACTCTCTATCTCTCCCCATTTATAGTGTAATGCAGCCCTGAACCAGCTTGCCTTCATTCTTCAGTCATTGTATGTTGTGATTGTTTCTGTACAGCCTTTGTGGAAATTAAAATGCCAGTTACAGCATGTGTTTTTTTCAGAGTTAGGGAGAAAGCTAGGAAAGCTGATTTTAGCTTTAGGGAAAGAATGAGCTTACCAAGGATCGCAGCTGATTTTTACAGAGGAACATTTCTTCACAAACTAATTGAGCATATTTAATTAAAGAAAAAAAACCCCATCAAACTCCTTTAAGTGCAATATTTCTGCCTTAAATGAAATCACAGAACTTCAGACGGAACGGCTGGAAGGGGAAATAATGATCGGGTCTCATGTTTGATTTCCCACACCGCTTCTTGTTGGCTCACTGAGCACATCCACTTTTTCATCAGAACGGCCACCAGGATTCTGATCTGTCACGGAGCATCCCAGACGCTGCAGATCTCAGGAAGAATCTCTCCTCCCTCCTCCTCCCAATGTGTTAAACTGCCATCTTGTAAATGAACTAACCTTGCCATTTGGAATTAAAATAAACCACTTCGAGTCATTTGTACAGCGGGAGCACAATGTAAGAAGTGAATGCTGATACACCCACACAAATAGACACGCATGCATGCACTCCCACACACAGCCATCTAAAGTGCAGGCTGCATCCCAGCTTCTGTATGTTTGATCTGTGCTGTGCTCATTTGGGATGTTGAAGTCTGTAGGTTTTGTGGAAGACACCTCAGAACAGTGCACAGGGCAGCAGTAACACATTCACAGGAGGGCAGTATAAATAGCAAAACCGACAGGGTGAGGTGGCTGGGAAGTTTTGGGTTATCCACCTCCTGCTTTTCAATGGATGCTCTGAATCTTTTAATGCAACTCTGGGAGATCTGTCAGGAAAAAAATATATAGTCAAATGCTGTGAATTGCTCGGGACCAAGGAGCCTGAGTTTCACATTCCAAAATTATTTATAACTGAAGTGAATCAGTGATGCGCAGTTTGCTTACACTTGCTGAAAATATTGGCCTCAAATAATGGATGCTGAGAGCAAAACTGAAGGTTATGTATCTTCTAGGCACAGAAGAGTAAAATTAGAAGGCATTGTCTCGCAAGTAATCAAAAAAGACACTGACCTGAATTGTCCCCAACGTAGTTAGATGTGAAGGTGCCTATTTCTACAAGCCCTGTTCAGCAGTGTGAGGTGGGTGCATCTGAGCTGCTTTTACAGCATTGCCCCACTGCTGCTTCACTCCATGCAGCATGCACCAAGCAAGGACAGGGTGTGGGATTTGGGACTTCTGGTGTTGAGAGTTACATTATCCATCATTTCCACACTCTCTCATCACATATTTGCAAGGGACAACACCAGTCCCGTCCAGTGCAGACCTTGATAGTGAGTCTTTTTGCCAATGTGCTAAAATACCAACCCTGCCAAAATCTGTGGGTTGGTTGCAGCACAGATAGATTTCACCCCATGTGTCTACTTGAAAAGGAATATGGAATTTAGATACAAGTGTTTTGCAATTCCTCTTGCAAACCCCTTTACCTGCTCTGCTGCAGTCACCGTGCCCCATTACTTACAGCCTTGGAAGTGAATGCGCTGACACGGCGTTCTCGCATTTAGGCATCCTGTGCAGCTGAGTCAGGAGAGAGGTGATTGTAACCGGTTTAGGAGGGTTTATAATTCTCTTTTTGGAGCAGAGTGGGGACCAAAAAGCATATTGATTCCTATGGAGCTATCTCACCTTCCTGGCTACCTGATACCACTGCTGGGAGCTCCTCCTGCTCGGTGGCTCAGCATGCACACTTGTGTCTGTGGGAGAACACGCCATGCTCAGCACCTGGATGCGTGGGATTTTATCCATACCCCAAATATGATTTGTATTAGACAGATAACAACATCAGCTGAAAACTGTATATCAGCAAAATGCCTTTGAAGCTAATATATAACTCACAAACTTTTGCTTTTTCCTTTAGTATTTGAATTATCTTAGAAAAGGAGCTGAGATAATCAGTGCAAAAATGAACCACTGACTACAGTATTTTCTAGGGAGACAAGCTGCAGAAGGAGGTTACTTAAGCAAAAACCAGTTATCCTTCTTTATATTTCTGTGAAGTAGTTCTTTTATTTCTCAAGGGAAATCATTGCTCGTTCTGGAAAAGCTAAATTGAAACGTTTTTCTGAAATATTTCAATGTTTCCTCGTGAAAATAATGGTTAAATCCTTCCTCTACCCCATCAGCCTTAGATTCCAACCTTTCTGGATGCCAGCAATCTGTGGAGTCGGTGGGGAACAAGCACTTCCTCCTGAGTGCCCTCCTTACTCAGCTTAACTGTAGACTCCAGTGCCTCCAGTTTTATAGAAATTTACAGGAATTTTCTTCTGCTCTTCAGCTGACATTCATTTTGATGAGGATTCCAGGGGAATACTGGATTGGCTGAAGAAATTTTCACTGTGCTGCCTTCCAGCACGTTATTTTTCTCCTCCAGGCTGTTGTTCAGCTGACATACAGCCAACCAGAGCCAGGGAGTTTTTACAAACCATTAGAAGAAAAATCTCAAAATTATGTTAAAATACAGAACAACTGGGTTTCCTTGGCTCCTCTTCATATTTATTGCTAACACCGATATTTCTCCCTCACTTACTGCTAACAGGAGTCTGAGTTTCAAACACACCTCACCTCTAGTTTTAATTCACTGTTGAAACACAAGAGAAATCTGTCTGTCAAAGAGAAAAAAGAAAAAAAAAAACCCAACAAATAACAGTACCTTAAAGTTTATTTTGAATACTTTATTAGCGTGGAAATGAGGGCTGCCTTAGATCTCAAGGTTTATGAGCAGCAGTTTCTGCAATTTGTTGCTTATTCAAGAAGAAAGCCACGGAAAGATGTGTCCAATAGCTGCTAAAAGGCTGATCCCACCTCACAGCACAGAGTGAAGCAACCATTTCCTAACAGAACTTAGCTGAAGTGATGATTTAGCTCCCAATTAATTCAGATGATTCTTCTCTTTGAAGTTTATTTTCATTAGGTGACATTAGCTGACATCTTCATATTCCTAGCACAAAATGTAACAAGACGTAGGTTTTTGAAACATTTTAATAGGAATTCTAGATTTTGCCTTCTGTATGGCAGGCGAGTGGGCAAATACTCATCTATATAAATCCATATAATTTCACTGGCTTCAGTAGAGATATTCAAATCTGCATCAGATGACAATTTGTTCTGTCTTATGCAGCTGAAAGCAAATGTGAGATGATTTTAGTTTCAAAATGTATTTGAAAAAAAAGTTTTTGGCTGATTAGCTGGTAGGAAAGATACTGAGTCCAGACATACGGCTAAATCCCAAGCAGCACTGTGCCAGCACGCTGTGAGTCACACCTGGGAAAGTTTGGAAAAGTTTGCAGTGCTGTAAACCCTAAGCAGAGAGAAAAGAAGGAATAAAATAAGAATTTTATCAGCATTTATCCAGCACTCTGGGTTAGGATAGAAGGGCAAGACTTGGGCAGGATTGCGTGCTTTCATCATTCCTTGCTACATAAAAGAATTTGTTTTGCTGAGGTATTACTGGAAATACTATGGATGTTATGCTTCTCATAAGAGAACATAGAAAGGCACTGTGTCTGTGCTATTATCCAGTAGATTATTCTTCCTAGTTAGTTCTGAAGGATGTATATGAAGCTATTAAACACCACCATACTGATCAGGGTGTTTGCTGCATTCCTCTGATTCATTACTAAAGGTAAGGTGCTCATGGGAAGCTGAGTTACTCAATATAACATGTTCTACCAAGATTTTATTTTCCCAATACTTTTAATTATTTTAAGCTTTGCCTTTCAGTTGATTTCTCCTTTATCCCATCTCAGTTCAATTAGCCTTTATTAATTTCTTGCCTGCTCTGTCCTGGCTCTGAGCAGCAGCCTGTCTGTTGCTGAGCTGCCTTCCCACGGTGCACTGTTGGAGCCTTGTTGAGGGCAGCCACCATCTCTCTCCTGTCCTTGTGTGCTGCTCACTGGCTGCTGTTACCAACACCTCCAGCTATACCTTACGAGTAAGCAGACGTCCATTAATCTGAATGGGAGGCTGTAGTAAAGTGCCCTGTTCTTCCTGCAGCCAAGCCAGATGCACCAGAGAGCAAGCACTTCTGCCCCACGCTGTTCCTGCTCTCCCAGGGACAGCAGAGGATTTGAACTCAGCTCTGCGTTCTGCTGACAGACTGTGGATGGGAAGTGGCTTTCATGCTTTTGGTGCTGTGACTGAAAGACCAACATCTCCTGAACGTGGTGCTGAGCCTTCTGTCATTATTATTGGGGCTGTTGAACATTCATTGTCCTTACATAGCACAACATTTAGACTGGAAATGGTGTTTGGAGATGTGGGATTTCTTCTGTGAAAGCAGTCCAGGTGCTTCAGTAGTCATTTACTCCATGCTCTGCACTGGGCCTTTATTGGCAAAGACATTTCTGATTTTTCTTTATTGTAATTTAAAACAAAGAACTTCATGCAGACTGGTTCACGGACCTGACTGCTCTGGGTGTGTGTTCTGTGCTGTTTTTTTCCTCTCAGTAGTGTAAGAGCATTACACTCTGCATCCTTGCCAAACACTGTGGAGGTACCAACAGCCCTGGGCATTATGTGAACAGTGTTTCCCAACATTAAAATAATCTCTTTAAAGTGCAAGCAGAATAGTTTGTGTTTGCAACCTGAACTTTGGCACCCCCGTACCTTTTCCTGAATGCAAGCAAGCTTAGGAAGTTTTGGAGTAGTGTTTATTTAAAATGCAGTCTGTGTCTGCCTATTAGATACATCTGCATATCAGACGCAAGTCCTCCACAAACAATTAGGAGCCAAAGCCATGAATTTGTTGTCTGACAGACAATTTTCTTCTACTCTAGAATAACACTATCTGTTGGAGATAAGATGGGACCCTTCAAGCATACACTATCACTTTGCATTTCAAGGGCATGGGAAGAGGATTCCAAAGTTGGGAAAAACACTGTATTGCATATTTTAAGAGAAAGAAAAGAGAGGAATGACACAGAGTGGAGCTCAAAGATTTTCAAAAGGGTTCAGGAAAAAAATATTAAGCTACTTTATAGTCACGGACTAAAAATAATTAATTGATTGAAATTAGCTAATGAGGGATTATCAAGAAAAATCCATACAATGCAAACCAAATTTTCTTCTTGGACTCATAACTGGCCTCATGGCTAGTAAATCTATCTCAGCAACTTGGCATGTGGCTCTCATAAGTAAGCTAAGGAAATATTGTGCAAGTGAGTCATGAAGTGAAGAAGCAGTTGCCCCTAAAGTCATTCAAAATGTAAGCAATCAGTTGTGTACTATCAAACTGGGAGGATGTTTCAAGCAGGTTCCTGAAGGGATCTGACCTTGGCTAAAATCTATTAAACATATCATGAACATGTTCATGAACAAAGTGGATAATAGTAGAACCAGGAATTATTAAGCCTGGAAAAGACCTCTAAGATCATCAAGACCAACTGTAAAAGAACAATAACTGTGAAATATAGGCTCATGAAATGAGCAAACAAAACAAAACAAAAAACCTACAAGAAACAATAAGATAGTTAAAAGCATTCCGAAGAAAAAGTTTGGAACTGAAGATAATCTTGAAAAATCAGTAAGATAAAATTCAACAGAGATAAGTGCCAAGTACTACCCAGGGGAAGGAGAGATCAAATCCTCAAATGAGAACAGACAATTTATAGAAAGGAAGCAAAATGTTTTGAAAGGTTATGAGGATTACACTGGATTACAAATTCATATACTGGTCAGTACTGCAGTGAGGGTGAAAGAGCAGGCACACCTCAATGTACTAACAGAGAATTTTGTGTAGCCTGCAGGAGATGCACAAGGGGCCTTCTCTGGGACACCTAGAGAAACAGGCTAACAAAATGGAGACAAGAGGAGAACAGCAGGACCAATGAGAGTTTTAGAAGTCATAGTATTAGGAAAATTGAATTATTTAGTCTATCAGAAAGAAAAAAAGAGTAAGTCAAGGTGGTCTTCTGCAGACAGACACCATCTAATGGTGAGAAGAAGAAAGGGAAGAACCAAAGAAAGATTTAGTCTACATAGTTGGTGCTAATGTGATGAAGACTGGGGCAAAGTAGTTAGGGTCCCTGTCTGTGGAGGCTACCTGGCTGCAAGTGTTTTTGAGACAAGGTAGGTCAGCTCCTGGCAGAGACGGTCTTGCAGCACTGTCCAGCCCCAGCATGGGAGGGCTGCACTGGGAAACCTCTTTGGACTTCTTCTAATCCAGTATTTCTAAGAAAATACCACTGGGTTTGAACTTCTCACTACAGGTGAACCTTAACTGACAGCTAAGCGCTTGCTGCTTATTTCATCAGTTTCTAAATAACAGCTCTTACATTCTGAATTTTGGCTTTTTTTTTTTTTTTTTTTTTTTCCTCTGAAATATTTCTGCAGTGGTTTTAATTCATTTGTGGTTGAAAACAAGAGAGCTAATGAAGCCAGGTCTCCAAGAGATTTCCATTCACTCTCACTCTTGCCCTCTGCAGCAATAAACCTAGCATCACTCCCAGCCCCAGTGCACTCTGCACTGTGTTACAACATGAACAGGACTCCCATCTCTGCCTCGTCAATCTGCATTCCCCACCTCCAGCTCCCTCTGCCATTCCCTTCTATCATGCGGGAGGAAGAGTATGTGATCCTCCTGTTTTGGGGTGTACTGATATTTACTGGCCAATATAAGTGGCAAGATGAAAGGCCAAAGAGAACATGCAGCTGTGGAACTTACTCTGCAGCCTTTCGCTCAGTGAGAAAACATGGGTTTCTTTCTTTGATTCAGTTTACATTTCAAATTTTTGAGTACTGTAGTTAATTATATTAATAAATATTTTTTTTCTGTCTGAGAGAGATACAACAAATTACTCTCAAAGTTCCAGCACTTAATTAGTACTTTTACTCTGTATATCACCTGATTAGCTTAGGACAGAAATTAATAAATGAGTCTTTCAGTAAATTTCACAGATACAAGAGAATTCCATTATTCCAAAAATGGAATAATTCTGGCATGAGCACTTCTAATAGTTCAGATAAACCAAGATCTTGCACGTAGGCTGTATTTGAAGAAAGTAGGTTACATTTACTCTAATCTGTTAAAAACTGCTAACATTTTGCACTGCTATTTTTTTCTGCACTGTAATTAGACTGAGGTTGAGCTCGTGCAATATCTACATGGAGATTCTGGCTCAATAGGTAATGCAGTCGGTCGAGATCCTTCATGTACTGGCTTTGTGCTTGGAACAACCATGATGGTTCAAACAACTCAGATGTGCAGAACAGCAATCAGATCCTGCTGTATCCCTGCTGGCGGATGGGCTGAAGCAGTTCCACTGCAGTCCCCTGGATGTGGTTGGTGAGTGGCAGGCTTTGGGTACCACAACACAGGTTTTACAGAGCTGTAAGTAGATGCATGTTTGCAATTACGGGAAATCTGTATCTTGTTGTGGGTTCAGCTGGATATCGTAGCTGTTTGTGACTGCAGGAAGAAACCTTGGGGGACAAAAACAACTCTTCTGACCTTGATGCAGAAACAGCACCAGTTGCCCTGGCACCCTCAGCAAGGAAGTTCTTCAGTAAATCTCCCATCTCTCCTCATATCTTGATAGCAGAGAGCACAAACACAGCACACACCAGTGGAACAGGAAAGCCAGAGCCTTCTGACTCCAGATGCCCCAGAATAGAGAGAAGCTTGCAGCAGCTGGAGTTGTGCCATGGCCCACTCGGCTGCAGGCTCCTGGCAAAGGTTTGTGCTGGGAACAAGAGCTTCTTGGGGGCTGTCAGTGAAGGAAAAGGGGGTGCGGGAGAGGTGAGTACTTCTGGAGAAGGGTATTTGAGAGGACTCCAATGAGATGAGGAAATAAAGGAATTTACTCTGTGAGTACTTTAGAAGAATGCTTGATTTTTGAGAGAGTACAGGAAGATGGCCATTCCCCAGACATGGTGCCATTCAGGCAGGTGTTAGTGGTCAGGATCTGGGAGGGAAGTGCACCCAGCCAGCAGCTGACCCTCTGGACTGTCTGTAGCAGTAAGGGAACCTGCACAGGCCCACTGTGAAAAAAGCGCTTGTTCATTTGTACTGTCACTGACACCTTACCAAGTAACTGATTCCACGTTAGCTTAGCTCAGCCCTGACAGCTATTCCTTCCAAAAGCCCCCTTTCTCACTTAGCCCAGCAAACAAGCATCCTCAGGTATTTGTTCAGTGCAGACTTTGAGGCACAGATTCCCTGCGCTGTGCTAAACTGTAAATAGCAGCATCTGAGCTGCTCAGTGTATTGGTTTCTAAATAACCTCATAGGCTGTTCACTGAGGGGACGTTCATTACATGTAAATTAATGTTTAACAGAGAATATCTACTGTGTGCAAGAAAAATTTGGACTGCAAAGTTATTCAACCCTTAGCTGTTAGGCTATTCCTTTAAGAATAGTTTCAAATAATTCTAAAATAAGAGCATGTTTTAAAGCAGCAAATGTATCTTGTCAGGGGCTTAAAATTAGATCACATTCTGCAGCGCTGAGATCTGCTCTTTATAGGATGTGCATGCACATGTGTGTGTGGGAGAGGGGGAAGGATCTCTTTACTACTCCTCTGTTCCTCACTCTGCAATTCCAAAAGAGAGTTTTAGATCTAGCCAGAATGGAGTTAATTGCACACCATCTAAAATCCACCCTTTGCTGACGGCCTCCTCACGGACATCCGATCCAAAAGTACCAGGCGGGGCAATAACTTAGCATTAGAACAAATGCAAACTTAAACACGGGTTTAAATACAGGCTTCTCCCGTACCTCCGCAGCGCCGACGCTTCTACCTACCGCCCCGTGCCTGCCTCAGCCTAACGCCCGCTGCCCGCCACCACACGGCTGCTCCGCGTCCGGCCGGCAGGTGTCGCTACCACACTCCCCGCGCGGCCCCGCAGCGAAGCTCCGGCCCGCGACCCTTCGTCCCTCGGGCGGGCGGCTCCCTGTGGAGCCCCGCCCCGGCCCGCCCCGCCCCGCCCCGCGCCGTGCTGCGCCGCGCTCCGCCGGCAGCAGGTGAGGCGAGGTTCCTCGACGCCTCTTGGCGGTGGTGCCGCCTCCCTCAGCTCCGTCCTCCTGCCCCGTGAATGGCTGCCGGCTGACTGACAGCCCAGGCGGCCACACAGGGCGGCAACTACTCGCCGTACACCTATAAGGGTCGGCGGTGAGGCGCTAGCCGTGGCGGTGAGAGGCTTTCCGTAAGCGGCGGCGGAGAGAGCCGTGCGCTCCTTGCAACGAGGGGGCAGTCCGGCAGCGGCGCCCGAAGG